>NW_006791458.1:1497243-1518349 GCF_000442215.2 Lipotes vexillifer | reverse complement strand
CCCTACACTTTAATTCACTCTAATTGTTAAAAGTATGTGTGTAATAAAAGATGCTCACACACGGGCAATTCATTCATATTTATTCATTCAACAAACTTTTTTAACATCTTTATTGGAGTATAATTGCTTTACAATGGTGTGTTAGTTTCTGCTGTATAACAAAGTGACTCAGCTATACATACACATATATCCCCATATCCCCTCCCTCTTGTGTCTCCCTCCCACCCTCCCTATCCCACCCCTCTAGGTGGTCACAGAGCACCAAGCTGATCTCCCTGTGCTATGCGGCTGCTCCCCACTAGCTATCTGTTTTACATTTGGTAGTGTATATATGTCCATGCCACTCTCTCACTTCGTCCCAGCTTACCCTTCCCCCTCCCTGTGTCCTCAAGTCCATTCTCTACATCTGCGTCTTTATTCCTGTCCTGCCCCTAGGTTCTTCAGAACCTTTTTTTTTTAGATTCCATATATATGTGTTAGCAAACAGTATTTGTTTTTCTCTTTCTGACTTACTTCACTCTGTATGACAGACTCTAGGTCCATCCACCTCACTACAAATAACTCAATTTTGTTCCTTTTTATGGCTGAGTAATACTCCATTGTATATATGTGCCACACCTTCTTTATCAGAAAACATTCTTTAACTTTGTCCTGTGTGCCAGTGACTGTGTTTGAGGCACTGGGGACACATCAGTGAACAAGACAGACACAAATTCCTGCCCTCGAGGAGCTTACACTTTAGTTGGGGAAGATGGATGACAGCTAATATACTAAATAAGAAAGTTATATAGTCTGTCAGAAGGTGATGAATGCTATGGAAAAAAACGTTGGGGAGTGGATAAGACAGGAAGTACTGAAGTGTGTGGGCTGTTTAAAATATGGGGCAACTCCTTGAGAAGGCAAGAGCTGATCAAAGCCTTGAGGGCAGTGAAGGAGTGAGCCATGGAGACGGTAGGGAGGAGAGCTCTGACGAACAGCAAGGAGGCCTTTGTCACCCACTGGAGAGGGCAGGGCTGATGGCAGAACATGAGGTCCCAGAGCTGAGATGTGGTGGGTTGCGTGCACATTTCCCTGGGCCGTGTAGGCCATTGGACGGATTTTCATGTTTGCTCTGAATGAGAACAGGTTCCACTGGAGAGTTTTGAGTAGAGGAGTGCCATGATCTGATGTGATTTTGAAAATAATAATTTAAAATAGTCTTTTCAGCATTGGTCATTTGAGCAAAGACAGGCAACAACCTAGATGCCCATTAGTAAGGAGCAGGTTAAATAAACGCACTGTAGAAAAGAAAGCTCGTTCTGTATGGATATGATATGTGCTATGGACTGAATGTTAAAATTTGTGTTGAAGCCTAATCCCCCAGTGTGATGGTATTTAGAAGTGGGCCTTAGGGAGGTAATTAGATCACAAAAGTGGAGCCCTCATGAGATTAGTGCCCTTGTCAGTAGAGACAGAGAGAGCTTGCTTTTCCTCTCTCTGATCTCCATCACCTGAGGATATGGCAAAAAGATGTCCATCTGCAAACTAGGAAGAGAGTCCTCATCAAGTGCCCGACCTTGCTGGTGCCCTGATCTTGGATTTCCAGCCTCCAGCACTGTGAGAACTAAATGTTTGCTGCCTGACCCAGCCAACCTCTGGTATTCTGTTACAGCAGCCTGAGTTGACTGAGAAAATAGAATATACAAGATACATTGTCAAGTGAAAAAATGCAAGATGCAGTGTCTGTACCGTGCATTCACACAGAGATCTCCGTTTTTGCATTAACTAAGTCTGAAAGATATGGAGGAAACTGATAGCCCATGGGAACCTGGAGCCTCTAGGAGGATGGAGTGAGGAGGACCCCTTTTACTCCATACACTTTTCTCTCTTTTGAATCTTGAGCCGTATGAATATATTACCTATTCAAAAAATGATCAAAAATAAAAGGTATACACGCTTGTACCAAGTCAGATGATATAATTTGAATATAAAGAAAGTTAATAATGGTCCCTTCTGTCTTCCTTTCCTAGCCCCTGAGAAAACCCAGTGATGTATATCTTTTGACATCTTTCTCTATGTTTAAACATGAGTATATAAAAGTTATAAATACATCTACATTTTCTCCTTGAAAGCAAGAAACCAACAAGAAATGGGATTATGTTATATTCATTAGTCTGTAACTTGCTTTCCCCCAAGCTTCATAAAGCACCGTGGCCATTCTCTGGACCAAGCCAATAAAACTCATGTTTATTATTATTATTTTTTAATAGCAAAAGCATCCATCATATGAATGTGCCATAGTTTATTATTTAACAACTCCCTATTTGGAGCACATTTAAGTTGTTTCCAGTGTATATGTGTGTTTGTGTATATGTGTCTTTGTGTTATGCCACTTCTGACAGTGCTGCAATGAACATCTTTATAAGTCTTTCAGCTGCTTTCAGATACTCCATCTGAGCTATTTTGGGGTGAGGGCAGGCGGTTAATCTGCTTCCCATTTGTTTGTTTGTTTGTTTGGTTTGGCTGCATCGCGTGGCTTGTGGGATCTTAGTTACCTGACCAGGGATTGAACCCTGGGCCCACGGCAGTGAAAGCACCAAGTCTTAACCACTGGACCGCCATGGAATTTGCAATCTTCTTCCTATCTGTGAAGCACTGAAGTGGGTCGTATGAAGAGCTGGGCTTTAGTCCAGCTGCCCACTGACTATAACTCACTGTGTAATGAGCAAGTCTCTCCCCATCTCTGGGTCTCAGTTTTTCCATCTGTCAAAGGGGGAATTGGACTAGGTGATCCTGAAGGGCCTTTCCATTTTCTAAAGGCTCTTCATGGGGTTACAAGTTCCACAAGGAGAGGGACCATGTTTTGTTTTATTCACTGTTGTTTTCTTTTTTAAGTTTTAAATAACTTTTATTGAAATATAGTTGTGGGTTTTTTTGTTTTTTTCGGCTGCATTGGGTCTGGTGCGCAGGCTTCTCATTGTGTTGGCTTCTTTTGTTGCGGAGCACGGGCTCTAGGCACTGGCTTCAGTAGTTGTGGCACACAGGCTCAGTAGTTGTGGCTCACGGGCTCTAGAGCACAGGCTCAGTAGTTGTGGCGCATGGGCTTAGTTGCTCCGTGGCATGTGGGATCTTCCGCGGCCAGGGTTCAAACCTGTGTCCCCTGCTTTGGCAGGCAGATTCTTAACCACTGCACCACCTGGGGAGTCCTATTCACTATTGTTTTCTAAGTATTAAGCACATAGTAGACCTTAACGAGTAATTATTGATCAAACAAGTGAATGGATTCTTTGTCTTGTTTAAGCTCATGAAGTTCAATCATAGCAGAGTAGTGTGAGCTTGTGTTTCTTTTTCCCTTTACATCATGCTTCCTCCCACCTCGGTAAATATCTTTGCCCTTGACCTTTACATCTTGTAACCACATGACCTTTTGTTCTTCTACTGATACTCATGTGATGTGTGTTTCACTATAATGTGTCTTTTACATATTAGGCCAGTATTCTGTGCCATCATTTACTACTTTCTGGCCCGGGGACAAATTGACCCTGTTTCCTCCTCTATAAATAGGAATGGAAGTTCACTATTTACTATGCACATGTGCTTTGAAGTAAATTATCTAAGCCAATATGTGTGAATTGCCTAGCAAATCGCCTGGTGGATAGTAAGTACTCAAAAAATGGTTGTAGTTGTGGTTTGAGCAGAGTGTAGCCTACACGATGGGCATTTCAATTTGACAAGTGATCGTTGTCATCTGTTAGATGGGAGACAATGGCCTGGGTACTGGGGTGATTCAAAGCTGTGTGGTAATGTGCCCTGTCCTTCATGTAGCTCATCACGAAATCCCAGAAACATCAATTTTGTAGTAGAATTTCATCAAAATGATTAAGTATGTTACAACATACATATTTCTTGTTTTCCTTCTTCGGTAGTTACCACATTAAAAGATACATATGTACACAACATAGAGTTTTATGCATTTGACTGGCTATGTTTTTCTTTTTCCAAATGCCTGGACCATTTTTCAAGTCATGTTGTTGGTTTGGGAGGATACCTTGAAAATTGGGGTGGGTTGAAATAGTTGAGGCAGGAAAGGGTGAAGGCAGCTGAAGGCTTGTTTCCTTTCATTTTCTTCATAGAAAGGGTCTGAGACTCAACTCAAATTCTATTGACGTAGAGAATGCCTAGAACATGGTTCCAGGGAAAGAAATGCAAAGGATTATTCATCTCAGAAAAGGGAATCGATTAGTGCTTCTTATGTGCAAGTTACAGAAAGCCAAAACAAACTGGCTTAAGTAATAGTTTATTGTCTCACATAACTGAATTGTTTAGCAGTAGCTTGCCTCAGGTGAGTACCCATCCAGGGAATCCAGTGATATCATCAAGAGCTTTTTTAATGACGGCTTCATTTTCAGCTCTTACATGAGTCCCTGTGGCAGCTCCAGACCCCCCCTTATGGTAGCTAAATGGCATGGCAGCTGTAGGCCCAATATCCATATACTACATCATCTAGGGGGAGAGAGAGGGTATCTTTTGGAGATTCCTCAAGGAGCCTCAGAATTGCTTCTCTTTCATTGCCCTGACTTGGGTCATGGGCCCTTTCCTGAACCAATCATCATTGTTCTGAAGTGTGGTTTAAGCCCATCAGTAACCACTTTTGGAGGGGAGCATAGGATCAGTTCCATTCAAAATAACGGGGTTGAGAATGGGGGAGTGGTGATTTCACAAAGGAGATCTCCAGCAGTGTTTGGAAGGGAAGTGGATGCTAGGCAGCCAGTATATAGTAAGTGCCTACTAGAATCATCAATTATTTATTTATTGAGTACCTACTGTATGTTGGCCATAGTTCTAAACATTTTACAGGTACCAGCTCATTTAGTGCTAAAGAAAACCCTATGAGGCACTACTATTTTTTCTATCCCTAGGATGAGGCAACAGAGACAGAATGAGATCAAGTAAGTTGCCTACTTGGTAAGTGGAAGCAAACAAATTCAACACAGGCAGTCTGGGTCTGGACCTGCTGCTTCAACATTATACCATGGTTTTTACCAGACCCAGGTTGGGATCTAAAGTAGTTCTGCTCCACAAAATCACTTCCCTAATTCTATTTGCTGTAATCTGTATTTTTTCTCAGGATGCTTTTTTTAAAATACATTTATTTATTTACTTTTGGCTGCATTGGGTCTTCGTTGCTGCACGCAGGCTTTCTCTAGTTGCGGTGAGCAGGGGCTACTCTTCGTGTGGTGCGAGGGCTTCTCATTGTGGTGGCTTCTCTTGTTGTGGAGCACGGGCTCTAAGCACGCAGGCTTCAGTAGTTGTGGCATGCAGCCTCAATAGTTGTGGCTTGCGGGCTCTAGAGCGCAGGTTCAGTAATTGTGGCGCACGGGCCTAGTTGCTCCGCGGCATGTGGGATCTTCCTGGACCAGGGCTCGAACTCGTGTCTCCTGCATTGGCAGGCAGATTCTTAACCACTGTGCCAGCAGGGGAGTCCTCGGGATGCTATTTGAAGAAGATGATGTTCCTATATCACTCTGGATCTTTTCACTTAGTTGAAAGCTTTTGGGCAGTTTCAGGGTCCCATCATGCTTTTAGGAGTTCATGGGAAAGACAGAGTAATTTTCGCTTAAAATTACCCTTAAATTGCATTTGTCTTTGATCTATAAATATTTACACTCTGTTAACGCATGGGGTATATATTCCTGGGCTTTTATCTAGCATCTTTTACTAGCAGCATGGCTGGTATTGTTTTTCCTCAGCAGAAGCTTTGAAGGAGGAAGCACAGAAAGGTTTGCAGAGGGGAAGCAGCTTGGTGGGAAGATGTTTATGAACCCCTGCTTGCTGACCTCCTTCCCTTTTTTCCTACTCCTCCTCCTTCCTGTGCTTCCTTTGTCTCTCTCTCAAACTAACACTTTCCCTCTTTTTATAAAAGTAATACACTTGGATTATTTTGTAAATGCAGAAGCACAGATGAGAAAATTTAAGAAACATCTCATGTAATTCCATCTCCCTTTTGTACGTAACTACCCTTCTTGGTGTGTTGCTTTCACTTTTTCTTATAGAAATTACATGACAACAGCTTTTTGTAGTATTATTTCCCTTTTAAAAATATCTATGGGCTTCCCTGGTGGCGCAGTGGTTGAGAGTCCACCTGCCAATGCAGGGGACACGGGTTCGTGCCCCGATCCGGGAAGATCCCGCATGCCGCGGAGCGGCTGGGCCCGTGAGCCATGGCCGCTGAACCTGTGCGTCCGGAGCCTGTGCTCCGCAGCGGGAGAGGCCACAACAGTGAGAGGCCCGCGTACCGCAAAAAAAAAAAAAAAAAAAATCTATAAGATCTTAAAAGCTGTGATGAAGCTTCTTTAGCATCATCACTGTATTTTTTATTTATTTAAACAGGGAGAGGCCCGCGTACCGCAAAAAAAAAAAAAAAAAAAAATCTATAAGATCTTAAAAGCTGTGATGAAGCTTCTTTAGCATCATCACTGTATTTTTTATTTATTTATTAAAATTAATTTTTATTTGAGTATAGTTGCTTTACAGTGTTGTGTTAATTTCAGCTGTACAGCAAAATGAATCAGTTATACATATACATATATCTACTCTTTTTTAGATTTCCTTCCCATTTAGGTCACCGCAGAGCATTCAGTAGAGTTCCCTGTTCTATGCAGTAGGTTCTCATTAGTTATCTATTTTATATGTAGTAGTGTGTATATGTCAGTCCCATTCTCCCAATTCATACCACCCCGCCTTCCCTTCTTGGTAACCATGAATTTATTCTCTACATCTGTGACTCTATTTCTGCTTTGCAAGTAAGTTCATCTGTACCATTTTTCTAGATTCCACGTATAAGCGATATTATATGATATTTGTTTTTCTCTTTCTGACTTACTTCACTCTGTGTGACAATCTCTAGATCCATCCACATCTCTGCAAATGGCATGATTTCGTTCCTTTTTATGGCTAATATTCCACTGTGTATATATACCACATCTTATTTATCCATTCCTCTGTTGATGGACATTTAGGTTGGCATCATCACTTTAAGTAGAGTGAATACACTTCTTTGGTAGATGCACCATAATTTATTTTGTCAACTCCCTAGTTTTGATAGTTAGACTTGTCAGTGTTTTGATGTTAAGACAGCTTTACTCGTGAGCATTGTTTGGCCAAATCTTTGCTACATTATTGATGACTTCCTTCATTTGCTGGGTCCGATTGTGTCAGTCTTCCACATCTGGGGATGGTGATGCTCTACTGCTCTTTCAGGCCCACTGTGTTGCTCCCACCTTAGAGCTGCTTGGTTTTCAGGTTCAGGAACAGCCTCTGAGGATGCAGAAATGCAATGGGCATCATTATTATCTTCCTGCCTGTTTTTGTCACAGTGTAGTACCATCCCTGCACTGGGCACTAGCTCTCTGGAGGTCCAGCTTGGAGAAAGGCCATACAAGAAATACAAAGCTATTTAATAGGTGATCTTTTTGCTCTGTCATTTTTCAGGGCGTGCCAAGGACCATGTATTATGTTTGGCACATTACTGCTTTTTTAAAATAAATTTAAGCTTTAACACACCCCTGTCAGATAGGAGTTATTCCCAGTTGTGTTAGAAGTCAGTAAAAGCTAAGTTAGTTTTTCTCAGCTGGAGTCTAATGGTCTGGCTCTTTCTACTACTCCTTGTCTTGAAGGGTGTTAAGCTGGTTGGAGAGACCAGTTGTGCACAAATGAAAAGTTAAAAACGTTGGACAAGGCACATATGCCATACAGTCCTGCGATACGATGGTGGGAGGGGAAGCTGGGGTGTGGCAGCCTGGAGGCCTTCTGCTGCTCACATTCTCTGTATGAGGCAGCTGAGCCGAAGGGCACTTGGTGACATTGGGTTTTCCTTTGGATAGAGGCTGTCCACCAGGGACAGCTAACCCTCCCTTGAACTTGCAGAGAGGAGGGTGAGTTGAATCTTCATTCTGGGCTCCAGCTGAACTATAAGCTGTTTGAGGCACCAGCTCTAACCCTCACCCCAACAGAACCTGTCTTATTGGGGATTTCCTGGGTTCAAGAACCCCAAGCATCTCAGCTACTGAGCAGGCTGGAAACACAAGCATCATCGTGACACTTGGAGGTATTTTTCATAGCTATCTATGTCACAATTTCCTAGTACTGGATCAAAGCGTCTGAGGGCCAAAGAACTCAGGTGGAGACGTCCCTAAAGTACTCAGGGGCACGTTTGAGGTCATCTTTCCAGTGTGACCTTTTTGTACCCCTGAGCCCACACTGTGATATTTCAGATAGTGGCAAGATTCTCGAGCTTCGTGTATGTGCGTCGTGAACCGTGAAGCAAGGCCATCTCTTAAACATGGAACCAGGTAACATATCAGAGACTCTGGATGTTGCCTATTTGTGCTTTTCCAGGGCTCATTAGGGAAGAACTGGCTGGCTCCAAAATTCAAAAAGAAAACTATAAAATCAAAGCTAATAAATGTTTAATTAAATGCCTCCCCAACATAACATCATAATATTGTATCAATTTATGAACTTTAAGCCAAGTTATATATCAACATTAGTTTCAGTTAACACCATTTTGTGGAAAATCAAGGACTGCCTTATGTAATATTTCCTGTGGGATATGGATTCATTTAGAAATGTCTAATACAATGGTAGAGGGTGGGGGATGGGTGAGTGAGTTATTCAAAAGGAAGGGTGGCCCTGCTTGGATTTAAAATAAAACAATGCAGGGCTTAAAATTTTTCATATTGATGTTGTACACATTGCCTCCCAAGTTACTGGGTAGAAAATAGGTCCAGCCCAGTAATCCTATTAATTTTTGTGTTTGTGAGCACCTGTAAAGAACGTAGCATGGCATTTAGTTAGTTTGGGGCTCCAAACCAGGAAAGGCAGTGTTCTTGTCACCCAGGAAGATTCACATTCATTCAAAAATTCCCCTCCTCCCAGCATCACCTTTCTAACTGTAACTCTGGGAAGTGATGGAACTTCTCTGAGCCTCAGTCACTCATCTGTACATTATCACCTGTAGGATGGATGTTAACACCTATTTTATGTGCATTAAATGAGAATGTAGCTAAAGTGCCTAGCACTTTGCCTGGCATACAAATTCCATAAATGGTGTTTAAGTTCACCACCCCCCTCAACAAAATAAAACAAAAATGATATAAATTTTAACTCTAAAAGGATGAGGCTAAATTCCTATATTATCCATGAAAACCTGGCTCAAGATTTTAGAGTCTGTTCTTACCCAGGTAATAGACAATGGAGGTGCATACAGCTGGCGGCACGTAGCTATTTAAATCCTGGCTCTGCGGCATCCACTTGCCTGGTTCTAGAAAACCATACCAAAGGAGCCCCAGGTGTTGTGAAGGCGCCCTTAGGAACGCAGAAGTCAAGTTAACTGACTGGAACAGGGTAATGAGCTTGTTAGCAGAAACCGGCCAGGCCTGGGTTCCTTCTGTTTATTCCATTTGAGTCAAGCCCCAGTTAAGGGATCCAAATGACTTCAGATCTCTTTCAACAAGATTGTCACTAATTGACATGATGTAGCTCTTAACCCTTTGTAAAAGCTTCACAAATAGGTCATTTACTCCTTATTTCAGTGTGGAATGGGTCAAGAGTACACTTAACTCTTCTGGTTACCTTATCCTTCCTCTCATCCATCCAGTGTTTCAGAAAATGCTACATAATGCCTAAAAGTCAGCCCAGAGCTGACTCAGATGCCTGGGGCCAGGCCCATACTCCCGAGGAGCTCCTTTCTTGTGAGAGAGAATCTCACATCAATACAGAGTTTTGATGTTGGTCCCCTTCAGCGGCAGTGTCATGCAGCACGTGGGGTTCAGAGATCCCAGGAGAGGGAACCTCAGTTCAAACCCTGGCTCTGCTAATTTCTGGCTCTGTGACCTTGGGCAAGTTTTTAATCTCTCTGAGCCTCAGTTGTAATCGGGATAATAATAGGATATACTTTTTGGTGTTGTTGGGAGGATTGAATAAGAACCTGTATGTATGTATAGTGTCTGGCATATAATGTGTTCAATAAATATGTGCTTTTAAAAAAGTTACCTATAATAGAAGGGCAAACAAAGCTTTTGGGAGCCCAGCAAGGTGAGCAATGAGCACCTTCTGGGGAGGTAAGGGGAATGACTAACTCTGCTTGGAAGCAAAAACCTTTAAATTGGCTCTTTTCTGTCCATGGGTAAATTTCCAGTGTAGGGAGGGTATATTTATCTTGTCTGGGAATCTTCATTTGCAACTGCATATTCCAAGGGTTTAGGAGGGCCTTTCCAGTTTGGGAAAAGGAGCAGCAAACGGTGGTACCCCCTGGCAGCAGTTCCTAATTGTGTGACCTTGGGCAAGTCACCCTAGCCTCCTGGGAGATAAAACTCTCTTTTCAGTAAAATGGGGATCATAATACCGGCTCCCTGACATGCTGCTGTGGGATTAGGAAAGCCCTTGCCTGTGAAACACTGAGCAGAATGCCTGGTGCATAGTTAAGAGCCCATTAAATTTGAGCTATTATTATTATCCTTAGCTGAGTGAGGCAGCTTTGTATCTCCACATTTCAGAGAAAAGTACTGGGAAAAACATTTCCGGGTCTCCTGCCTGCCAGGTCAGCGCTCACTTCAAGCAGCCGGTTTAAAAGCGTCCATTTGTTCAAACAGATTCAGGCCTTGTGTATCTGCAGCACTGATCTTGACCCCAAAGGCTGATTCTCTTTTCTTTTTTGCTTTTCTTCTCCTCTTTTTCTCTTCTTTCTTTTTAAATGAATGCCTGCACACGTGTTATTTATTTATTCATTCTTTCTTTATTTACTTATTTATGGTTAACGTTAAATTGAGGTTTGAACTGAAACTCAAGCTGCGCGTACTTGAAAGGTGGACGGGCTCGTTGGGCAGCTGTTAGAGCTCTCGGGGGTTTCCCCGCGGGGCTGCGAAGAGTACAGACAGGAAGCCCGGGACCGAGCGCCTGACCAGAACTTCCCCGGGGGAGGCTGGAGCAGAGCACGAGCATCCTGCCCAGAACTCTCCAGAGCGCGCCGGCCGAGCGCGTCGTCGTCTCCCCCAGCGCGCGTGCAGAGGGTCCCGGGCCCCCGCCCGTGGGCCAGACTCAGCGGGCAGCGGGAGGGAGGTTGAGGCTATTCCCCAGGGAGAGGCTGACCCTGCCAGGCTGGAACCTTCCATTCCGGCCCAGCCTCTTCCCCCTTCTCTGCGCCCAGGAGGGAATCGAGAAGGGACTTTCCAGAGAGCGTTAGCGTGCAGGGTGTGGAAATGGAATAAAAGCATATGCAAATAGGCCCTTGCTTGCCTTCCTCTACCCCTGCGAGCAAGAGCCTTTCTCCAGAAAGATGTTCTTGCTCCAAGACACTTGACAGCGCTCTTCCTTCCCTGGACGGCGGCAGCAGGGCCGAGTGAAGTGGTAACACCCGGGCAGCGGCAACCCCTGGGTGGGCCGGGTGGACAGGAGGGAGTAGCAAAAAGAGCAGGGGAAGAACGGCCGCTGAGTTGGAAAAACAAAGTAAAACGAAATTTTAGGAGCTGGCTGTGAGTATGAGCTGGGAAAAATAATCATGGCAGGCTGATTTATTACGTACTTATCCTCTGTCTGAAAGGTAGCTGGTTTTGTACAGTGGGTTATTGCAGAGTAAATGGCACATTAAAGATATAATCAAGATGTTTAAGGCATGTTGAATGACGTTAAAAAGTAGGTGAGACTTTTGTCACGGTCTATGAATATAAAAATGTCAGGGCCTTGGAGAGATTTCCAGTGCTTTAGTTAAGATGTGGCTCCATTTCCACAAGGAAAATATTTTTAACCTTTCGTTATTTTCAGGGTGGGGTGGGATGGAGTCTGGAAGTGGTGTAGAACCTATAGGGATGATAAAGTAATATGCTTTAAACCCTGGAGTTGTAGACTGTAACCTCTACTTAGCAAGTCATGAACTTCCTTGCAGTGACAGTAGCATGAAAATATTACATAGTACATATGGTACTTTTTATTTTATATTGGAGTATAGTTGATTAACAATGTTGTGTTAGTTTCAGGTATACAGCAAAGTGATTCAGTTATACATATACATGTATCTATTCTTTGTCAAATTATTTTCCCATTTAGGTTGTTACATAATATTGGATCTCATTCAGTCCTGCCTTTGGGTATAAGAGTTTTTGTGTTTTGAAAATAATCTTTTTTTTTTTTTTTTAACATGCTGAACCTGACTTTATATTAATGGGGCAAATTGTGTAGATTTTCCTTCTTGAAGGCTTAACTGTATTATTGTATTTTCTTTTGGGACCTGCACATTCAGTGTCCATTATTTCACTTGCTTACCCAGAGTTCTGCCTGATTTTTCCCCAAACTCTTCTGATGGCTGTACACTGCTGACTTTTGTCCCCATGTTGTAAACTATGGATTTGAATAGAGTGGATTTCTCTTCATTTGTTTAATAAAAATCACCTTGCTGTCCTTAGTCATAGCACTTTTGAGAACAGATAAGCAAACTCTTTATGGTGGAGTTCACAGAGGGAGAAGGTAGAAACTTGACTTGGGGGTTTGCTCAGATAGTTTGGAGCTGCTTGGATTGGTAGCACATGGACTGGCTGGGGTCGGAGTCTTTTCTTCAGGATCCCTCCAGGCCCAGGCATGGGATGGGGTGCAGTGCTGACTGGAAGGCCGGTGATGATTCTCGGTCATCCTCTTATCTCTGAATTCCTATCATCCCACCTTTTCCCAAGGACCCTGAAGAAACTTAGTGTAGTCTTACCTTCTCAGTGTGGGCCTTTGGGCTAAATCTGTAGCAAATGTTTATTTTCTCTGACTGTCGGCATTTTATAGGCTTGGGTGTAGTCCCCAAAAGCCAGCTTTGGGTACTTTTTAAAATTCAAATGGTGATTCTTCCCTCTGGTTGTTCTACAATCTGGCAAAAGTTCCTTATTTTGGTCCTGGCCTCAATCTTAATAACAACAAGACATTCTTTTTATTTTAATGATGACTAATGGAGTATTTTTATGGTTTACAATTTGCAAAGCATTCTCATGGGTCATTTCTTGTAATTCTCCCATAAAATTTGTAAGGTTAGTAGAGACAGTAGAATTGACACATAATGGGAGCTTATTAAATATTTGTTGAATGAATGAATTACCCCCATTTTACCCATTGAGACTCAAAGAGGTCAAGCGACCTACTGAAAGCCCCACTGCCCAGGAGGGACTCGAACTCAGATCTTCTGATTTTTTTCCGCTCCAGATCGGCTCTGATATAGTGTTTTACGTGGTATTTGTTGTCTTTTCTCTAGGAAAATGTCTTTGATTCTCCAAAAAAGATACTGAGAAACTGCAAACAGTTGCCTGTACTATCAAAGGGTGGCCAAGAGCTTCCCTACCCCTTTATACAGATTTTTCTTAGGCTCCTTACTCTGCCAGAAATGTATATCTTTAAGGTCATGACTGTTTGGATACATTCCTTATTGGGGATAAACATTCAAGGTTATGCTGAAAAAATGGCTGTCTTGGATTTTTAGTATTTCTTGGAGGTGTGGGCATAAAACCACACAGATCTCAGAGGAAACTAATACCACGGTTTTGCGTGTGTAGCTGAACAGTTGTCTCTAGCTTTGTCTCCTGAGGTATGGGGAGAGGCATGCAGTGCCATCTTTTGGCCAGGGACCTGGTGTGCGGGAACCAGAGGTTGCCTGGCCTACAGTAGTTGTGACCGCTGCTCCCACTGCTTGAGGAACTGTCAGCCAGATCCGCTCGGATATTAAAACAACAAGGAAAGAGCCCCCTGTTCTCCCAAAGCCAAGACTTAGGCTCTATGCACCAGTAACACTCCATCTGCTTGCCAGAGACTTCCTTCAAGCCCCGTGACACCAGGAAGGAGAATGCCCCTTCTAAATCTAAAGCTAGTTAGAGAGGAATGACAGCGGGAGTCCACCTGGGCCCTTTCCCTTTGACTTCTGTAATTGGAGATTCAGAGCTTTGGCTGTGAAATTTCTCCCAGAGGAAAGTTGAGAAAACAATTCTGATTCCTCCTCTACTGAACTGACACTGCTTCTGTCTTCAGTGTGTGATTGTATGGCCACCTAGGTGGTCTCAAACCTGCCAGTATTGCCCCTGAAGGCTTACGTGCCTTGTTTAGAAAGGCCTTTCTGAAGTGAAGGCTATAAAGATTTATTCATTATTCTTATATTTATATTATTTGCAGTTAACTCTTTCATCCCGCTGAAGTGTATTTTTCCTAAGGTGTGAGACAGATCTGAAGTTAATATTTTCCTCTATAGATGCCAGTTTCCCCCTCTGCAGTTCGTTTGTTTGTTTGTTTTTTAATAAGCTTTTACTTTAGGATAGCTTTAGATTTACAGAAAATTTGCATAGAGAGTACAGAGAGTTCCTGTGTACTCCTCTCGGCTGCTTTTTGACTTGAAAGGATATTTTTGCCTGGTCCTAAATTCCCACAAATACACAGATGTCTTTCTAGAATCTTACTTTTATTCTATCGATGCATTTGCTATTTCTGCCTCAACGTCATATGTTTAATTAATATTATTTCTAGAGAGTTCATAGCTTTTGCTAGGGAATCTGCGATCTTACAAGGCTTTTAAGAGGTCATGTCCGGACCTCAGGGAAGGAAGGCAGTATTAGCCCTGTGTATGGGTGTTACTGCTGCTGAGGTTACTGGCCAGGAAGGAACACATGTACCTCCCTAGTACACAGGGAGGGGTCATCATTGGTGACCTGAGTCTTGTAGAGAATGCCCTGTTCCTTGAGCACAAGCCTCGGACACAGTAATACGGACTAGGCTCTGGGGTAGGGTTTTTCCTCCTTAGTACCACTGTTATTTTGGGACTGATCATTCTTTGCCGTGGGGCTGTCCTATGCATTGTAGGATGCTTAGCAGCATCCCTGGTCTCTACCCACCAGAGGCGTTAACAGCCCTAACTACTCACGACAATCAAGTTATGTTCAGACACTGAAAATATCTCCTGGGGGCCAACCTGCATGCCTCACCCTCACCCCAGCTGAGGTGAGGCCTCAGCAGGCCTTTAAGTGACAGTCCAGCTTTGTGGAACAGCAGAAAGGCCCAGAAATGATTCTCTAAGCAAGACGGTAATGCCAGTGGGAAGAGAGAAATCTGGGATGAGGCGAAGACTGAGGATTTGCTCGATTCATTCACTTGGTGGCTTTGGGAATGCTGTGTTCATTTACCGTTGAAACACACCATCATCTTGCAGTTCAGAGAGGGCTGGATGGAAGACTTGTCTTCCAGCAATTCATGTGACTTAGACACCCAGAGGGTTTTTTTTTTCCTTTTGTAGCAGTAGCTTTTGTAAAACCATAATGTTTGCTGTTAAGCTTGTCCGAGAACCCCTCTCATGGGGATGATTATTTCCAGTGTGTAAGAAGATCTGGCTGATATGGGGGAGGGGGTGTGGGCTCTTTCTACCTTTGTCCAAAGGGCTCACTTCCTCCATTGAAACCAGGAGTGGTTTGAAGAGGCGAGGACTGCCCTGGCTGGCTTGAGCTGGAGGGGCTGGAGTCTGGGTGGGGCTCATTAGTTTGCTGGCTTCAGTGAAGCTTGGTTAATTCATTTAGCCTGTGCAGCTGGGCTGTTGGGGACCTGGGTTCAGGAATTGGAATGATTAGGTTGAAATCCCAGGTCCTTAACTCGCTGGCTGTTGGCCTTGGGCAAGTCCCTTGAACCTTTTCTCATCTTTAAAATGATGTTGATGATTGTACCTTCCTCATAGCTTTTTTTTTTTTTGTGAATTTTAAGTGAGATAATTCATTTAGCCCAGTGGCTGGTGCATAATAAGCACTTAATACATCTTAGCTGTTATGGTAATTGTATAATTATCATTTATTTGAGTGTCCTCTGTGAGTACATTCAGGTCAAAATTCTGCAGTTTGTGCCTCCGAAGAGTTTAATACTCTGGAAATTAGTGTTTTGACAGGTGAGCATCTAAGGCTGGGGAAGTGGGAGGGAGTCAGAGAAGTCCCCAGAGACTGGTACCTTAGTAACCACGAGGGCATGGACCCTGGATATGGCAGAGCCTGTGGATAGAGGGAGAGACAGTCAAGGCCATGGAAACAGGGACAGGGAACTTAGAATCCTCCCCTCCCCCCACCCCCCCAATAGGAGACAGTTACCAAGTTTAAGTGGATAAGCTGGAAGACCAGAGAGAGAAGTATCTCCCACTTCTGCTGAGTGAATCCAGCCATCGGGTTCTGCAGACTTTAAGCCTGTTTTGTAGTAAGCTCTGCCTGATTCCTGGCCAAGTGGGCCCTAGAGCCTAGAGGTGCCTCCCTGACCCTCTTCCCATGCATGGGCTGCAATCAGTTGTTTGGTGAGTTGTGTTTTAAGTGTCTTTTCTCTTCATAGGAACTCACCTCATGTTTATAAGGGGATTTTGTTTTACACAAAGGGCCAGTGAAGTTCAACCCTGGAGGATAACCCTGCAGTTTCTTACTGGCAAAGATTTGTCAACTCAGTTTCTTTAATGTGGCCGTGTCTGCTCCAGCTTTCCTCCTGAGGCTGTGTGTGGAGACCTAAATGAGATAATCACTCAGACTGTTTAAGATAAAAAAAAATAAAAATAAAGTGCTATGTAAGGGACTGTTTTTTTAGTAGCGAGCATATAAAGCAATTTGGAAGCATCTCCTTTATACCTCTGGGAAATGAACTGGAAGACCAGGATTCATTTAGCTCTGAAAGGATATTAGATTTGCAAAGTTATACCAGATGAGTAGCTCCCCTAAAAGCCTCCCATACTAGAAACTCATTCCTATATTCTAAGTGTATATAGCAAGAGCAAAGTGCCACAGTAGTAATTTGGGGGTGGCAAAATCTTATTTATAACAACTTTTGGGTTAGTTTTTATTTTTTCCTCAAAGAGTGGGGAAAATGCATGAAGGAGAAGGGCATGAATTCTTGGAAACAGAAATGAATAATTCGTCTATCATAACACACCAAGACCAAGTCAGGTGTGGGTTTCTTTCCGTAGGATAAATTACATACATTTGCCCAACAGAGTTACACAACGGAGTTCTGTCTTAAAAGAGAATTCAGGTTTTTATTGATTTAATACAACTGTAGGTTTCCTGGGCTCTGTACTGGGGAAGAACAGGAGTGTTGATAAATGTGAACAGTCAATGGTTAAAAGGCCTTTGTGTTGTTCTTTTGTTTCCGTGTTTTCTGACTACAAAGCTCATGAAGTTGATACAATGTCTCATAATGTGGAGTAGGTCCCCGGTAAATAGGAGGCAATTACTTTGCTGAGGTGCTCTGTCCTGTTCTCCGTTCCGGCTGCGTTCCGGCTGCGTTCCGGCTGAGAAATGGTTCTGGCTGTGCAGTTGAAATTCACTGTGACCTGGCTGCTTCAGCAGTGCAGGAGCAAACTCCTGCCTCATTGGTGATGCAGACTCTGAAGAACCAGAGGTTGGAGGGTGTGGGTGACCCCGTACAGATGGGGTCCCTGATATCCCCTGTCCAGGTGACGCAGTGACTGTTCAGAGAGCTTGTGAGGAGGTTATCTGAAAGGTGTGGTGGTCTTCAGAACCAGAACATGACCGTTGGGTGGAGGGTGGGAGAGCAACTGGGAACAGGAGGGAATCTTTCAGAGGGCAGAGGGAACGAGTTGTTCATTATAAGAAAGACATAGAATTTGTTATCGCAGAACAATTACTTGAGAAACGTTTTCTAATCGTCTACCATGTGTAATGTACCCCTGTTATGGGGAGGGAGGGCAAAGAGGTTGAAAATATCACACCTGTCTTTGAGAATTTCAGTCTCACAAGGCATGCACTGATGGATACAAGACCCCACAGGATCAAGTGTTAAATTGCATGATGGATATGCGGGACTATTTCATGCCCTCCCCACAACTGTTCATCACATCCAGCCAGAATATTTTAAAAATGCAGTCAGGATCACATCACTTCCCTGTTTCTTCTGTTTTCCCCTGATTCCTAAGCAAGGGTGATGCGACCTGCCCCTTGGCCGCCTGGGCCTCCTTCACTTCTGTGCCATGGCTGGTCTCAGTACCATCCCCAGGAGACGGGTCTGTCTCGGTCCCCACTTGTGTGCCTGCTCATGTCCTATCTCAGAGTGTTTGAACATTCTGTTCCCTCTGCCTGGACTCCTGACCACAGCCTATTTTTCCTTCAGGATTTCTCCTTAAATGTCACTTTTTCCTAACTACCAGGTGCTTGGTAGGATCATGTACTTTTCCATTGGCAGTGCTTCTCACATTTGAGCTCACTTGTTTTGTATGATTGTCAAGGAGACCTCAGTCTTTCCTGCTGTTTGGTCATCTCCAGGAGCATCAGGGCAGCAGCCGTGTTCACCTTCTTCCCTGCTGTCTCCAGCATCGTGCTCCAGAGCCTGACACGTAGCAGGTGCTCTGTAAATGACTGATGGATGAATGGATGGCTGGATGTGGACGGAGAGGTTCCCCTGTCCTTTAAAAGCACTTTGTCCCTTCTCCTACTGGGGCACTTGATATGTTGTACTAAACATTCCTGTCTACCCTCACATGCCTACAGCTTCCAGAGGGCAGGAATTGGATCATAATCACCTTTTCATCTTCAGAGTCTGGCTCACATAGAAAGCAATGAAGGTTTGTGGATGAAGAATGTATTATGCATGAATGGGGTCGGGGTGGGGGGCTTATCTGGGTTTTAAAGCGTGCCTGGGGATGAGGGTGAAGGAAAAGTGAATTTAAGCATCTAAAATAGCAGTGGGAGTTGGGATGCAAAATAAGATTAGGGTTAAAAAAAAAAAAAAAGCTGAAAACTGAATTAGACATATACCGCATAGTCACCAGACACGGCTTGACAGGATGTACTCATACTGCAGGTTGGAGGCTTGGGTGGCAAGGTCGCTGGGAATTTCCCCACCCGAACTTAATACCTTGAATAATGTCTGTCTTTCAGCCTGCTGTCCACCTCAGGAGTTTTATCCAGTCTACAAATATTTATCAAGCGCCTATTCTCTGCATTCCCAACAGGGGAACTGTCACCCCCAAAGGCACAAAAATTGCCTTGCGGGAGGTGAAAAATTTCATTCTTTTTATGTATAAAGCACAGATATACGTATAGAACATGAACAGATATATAGTTTGTGTATGGTATTAAAATTTCATAGCAGAGGTGATTAGGAAAAAACCTCTTTCTAAAAAGGCTCTTTTGGGGGATGATAATGAAAAAAAGGTAGAGAACTGACTTGCTCTGTGCCAGGCATTATTCTTGTCAAGGTGCCTACCCCCATGGAACTTTCGTTCTTGTGGGGCAGGCAGTAAATAAATAAGTAGCCATAACTGTCAAAGAGTAAGAAATCCTGCAAAGAAGAAGAAAGCAGGCATAGAGATAGTGTGCATGGGGGTGAGTATGGGCACATCTGTGGCTGTTTTAGGTAGGGGGTCAGGTAACTTGGATGAGGTGACGCTTGAGGAGACTCTGGAAGAAGTAAGTGGGAAGAGCATCCCAGGAAGAGGCAGCAGTGTGGAGGAACTGGAACGGCAAGGAGGCCACTTGGGCAGGAGTGGATGAGTGAGGGAAGGATGGTGGGAGATGAGGCTGGGGACGGGACAGGGGCCAGATCACACCGGCCTTATATGCTGTGCTAGGGGCTTTCGGTGTTGCTCTGAGCAAGCTGGGAAGCTTTATGCAGGGGAGTGACTGACCTGATTTGCCTGGCTGCTGTTTGGAGGGTGGACAGTAGAGGCAGGAGAATCAGGGGACCAGCAAGGAGGCTATTGCTGGGGTCTCCGTTGGAGGTGAATGGCAGCTTGGGTGAGAGAGAGGGGTTAAGTTCCATTGTACTGTGAAGGTAGAGCTCACAGGGCTTGCAGAGGGATGGAAGGGAGGGTGCGAAAGAAAGAGGAGTCAGGTAAGCCAAGGTTTAGCCCAGGCACTGGGTTCCATTTATGGAGGCGAGGTCGACCGTGGGAGGAGCACGCCTTCCTGGGGACCATTCCTAGAGTGAGGTCTTCCTTCTACCAGCTGCAGGCCCCTCTTGTTGACGCTAGGCTTAGCGTGTATATATATTTAATTTAATATGTATATATTTAATTTTAATTGAAAACATGTTATTTTTATACAATTTTTAAAGGTTACTTTCCATTTACGGTTATTATGAAATATTGACTATGTTCCCCGTGCTGTACAGTACCTCTTTGAGCCTATCAGCATATATTCTATATTGCCTTCTACAGTCGCTTATCTTTCATCTGTATACGTCGCTACCTTACCCAGTCTTTACATTTCTTTAGGGAAGGAACTTTTTTTGTTGTTGTTCTTTCTCCAAGAGGCAGGCAGTGGGGCAGAATGGTGACAGTTGTTAGTTGTGTGTGCTATAGGGTAAGTGTTCTAACTGCTTAGCTCTTACCCTCTCTCCCTTCCTCTTCCCCCCCTTCCTCTTCTTCCTCAGTGTTTTGTTGTTGTTGTTCAGTGAAGAAGGCAGCCGTATCTACTTCCTACCACCACTTTGTGAAAGCAAAGTGAGACTTGCATATAAAGCCTTGCGTAGGTCTGGCAAGCGGTCAGTGCTTGGTGGTTTTTACGTCATGTGGCTCTCCCCTTCCCACTAGATTTCTGTGTTGCTGGCTCTCGTATCTCAGGGTCATCTAAGCTGGAGCTCTTGGCGGTAAGGGTATCCCTTTTCCCCTTCCATGTCATGGTTTTCCTTCAGAAAAAAAGGGGGAAGCAAGGCTTACTGAAGCGATGAAACAGTGGAGCCCCTCAAATGCGGGTACTTGCTCTGTGCGTGATGTTGAATCCTAAGTGTGACAGGCTCTGTTGAGTTGAGGATGATGGAGAAGCCTTTCCATGCCACCCGGGGGGAAGTGAGCGCCAAGTGAATCATTTTCAGTAAGCGGAATTGATGCTGCAGCCTGAGCAATACAAGATGTTTATGTAGTAATCACCAAATTGTGCGGATCCAACCAGAATGAAAAATGCCTGGAGCCTTGGCTTAGGGCCATGGATGAACAGAGCATGAAGCCTGGCATGGAACAGAAGGAGTGGAAGGCATGGGGGTAGCACGGTGACATAAACAGATGTACATTTAAGTAGAGATGAAAATACGTCGTTGCCTCTTTCCTTTTCCGCAGTCGTGGCGGACTTCATTAATCTATCACATCATT
>NW_006791458.1:1494534-1496739 GCF_000442215.2 Lipotes vexillifer | reverse complement strand
ATTCCTGCTTCTGTTATAAAGCTAACATTCCTTGAGGGTCTACTGCATGCCAGACACTGTGCTCTGTGCACGTCATCATCTTTACTCCCCACAACAACTCAGTGAGGTGGGTCTATTATTATCCTCCTAGTCTGATGAGAAGACAGTCTCAGAGTGGGCAGTAATGTGCCCAGGGTCTCCAGGCTGGCCAGTGGCAGAGCTGGGATTACAGCCCTGGCCACCAAACTCTAGAGCCTGCTCTCTAATCGTTATGCTTTACAGCCTCTAGCTATGCCCAGATGCTACCTCAGAATCCTTCTACCCCGTAAATTTATTCCCATCTGCTTCATTAAGGTTGTGGGATAGAGGATCATACTACATGTGCTCATTTGTTCATTCATTCGCTCATTCACTAAACAATACTTCTCTGTGTCTGCCATGTGCCAGGCACAGTGTTAGGTGCTGAGGATTCCGTAGTGAATGAGAAACAATCCCTGCTTGGGGGCTACGCTTAGTAGAATCATCACTTCTTGTCTGAGACTCTCTGCGGGTAGGAAGAAGACTCAGAATTTGTGATTCGGGATACTTGGCTGTGTTGAACCAGAAGGTGTCCCGATTGATGATGGAAATCAGCAACAACCTGAAAAAATGCATTATAATGCCCCAGCATGCACCCTGGACCAGAAATTGGGCCACCTGCCACCTTTTTCTGACTTGACTGATTGAGCTATTTGATCTTGGGCCTCAGTTATAACTCATGTTCAAGCAGTGCTTTCTTATGCGTTCGTTCACTTTGTTCCTTCCAGTAGCTGAGTGGAAGGAGTTCTCTGAAGTGCAGAGGGGTTATGTGACCTGCCTAGTTCTCACAGCTGGTTGGAGACAAGCAGGTTGGAGACTAGAACCCAGTTCTAACTTCTAGCTCCTTGTTCTTACTATCTCATCATGCAGTATCTTAATGTCTTGAGGCTTTCAGTTTCTCCATCTATAAAACAGGGAAATTAAACCACATGGTCTCTAAAAGTTCCTCCCTCCTTCCCTCCTTCCCTCCTTTCCTCCCTCCCTTTCTTCCTCCCTTTCTCTCCTTTCTCCCAAATCACTGCAGTGCCTATGTGATCCAGACATTATGCTAGAAGTTGGAAATAATGTTATGGAGAACACACACACACACACACACACACACACACGCACACACACTCACTCACACTCACTCCTCAAAAAAGTTAAAAGCCCATAGAATGGGAGAAAATATTTACAAATCATGTACATGGGACTTGTATCCAGAACATGTAAAGAACTCTTACAACTCAATAATAAAAACAGCCCAATTAAGAGCTTGGCAAAGGATATGAAAAGACATTTCTCCAAAGAAGATGTGCAGGTGGCCAGTAAACACATGAAAAGAGCCTCCGCATCATTAGTCATCAGGAAAATGCAAGTCAGAACCACAATGAGATACCACTTTACACCCAGCAGGATGGCTATAATCAAAAGAAAGATAATAACAAGTCTTGGCAGAGGATGTGGAGAAACTGAAGCCCTTATATGCTGCTCGTAGCCTTTTAAAATGGTGCCGCCCCACTGGAAAACAGTCTGGAGTAGAGTTACCATATGACCCAGCAATTCTACTCCTAGGGATAGACCCAGGAGAAATGGAAATGTATATCTACACATATGCTTGCACCCAGGTGTTCACAGAAGCATTGTTTATAATAGGCAAGAAGTGGAAACAATCCATTTGGATTGTTTGAAGAAAATGTTTTAAAACTGGTTATGTTGATGGTTACATAACTCAGTGAATATACTAAAAACCAACAAGTTGTACACTTTAAATAGGAGAACAGTATGATATGTGAATTATATCTCAATAAAACCATTATATATACTTTAAAAAGCCCTAGCATGAGCTCTGCCCTTGTGGAAAACATAATCTTGTTTGGGAGATAAGTATGAATCAAATAAATATACAAAAGTTTTTTTGTTTTTTTTTTTTTGCGGCACGCGGGCCTCTCACTGTCGTGGCCTCTCCCGTTGCGGAGCACAGGCTCCGGACGCGCAAGCTCAGTGGCCATGGCTCACGGGCCCAGCCGCTCCGCGGCATGTAGGATCTTCCCGGACCAGGGCACAAACCCGTGTCCCCTGCATCGGCAGGCGGACCCTCAACCACTGTGCCACCAGGGAAGCCCACAAAAGTTTTGTAGTTACCAATTACGGTAAGTGCTATGAAGG
>NW_006791458.1:1485974-1494524 GCF_000442215.2 Lipotes vexillifer | reverse complement strand
AAAGAGCCAAATCTTATGACAGAGACTAGCAGGAAGTTAATGGGGGTTAGGGAATAGAGATTCATATTAGGAAAGCTGTAACATTCCAGTGCTCCAATAGAGATCCTCAAGTAGCAGTGGCTTAAACAAGGTAGTTGTTGAATTCTCACTTATACAGTAGTGCAGGTGTAAGCAGTGCCAGGCTCATATGGAAGCCCACAGTTGCAGGGATCTTCTGGCGTGTTGCTCTGTCTTTCCCCTGCGGGGGGCTGCCCTCATCTGCATGGTCCACGGCGACTCTCCATCAAGTCTACAGTCCGGCACTGAGATGGGGAAGGGGGCGCTGGAATGCTCATCATTTCTGCTCACATCCAATGCTCAGTCACATGAGGCTGGGAAAGGAAGTCATATGCCAGGTGTCCATGTGCCCTTAGGGGCTCTGTTATAACCTTGGAGATTCTGTTACTGAAGAAGGAGGGGAGAACAGATGTAGGGTGAACAATTAGCAGTTTCTGCGGTGGATGGCCTCTCTGAGGAAGTGACACTGAAGGTGAGAACCTGAGGATGAGTTGGTAGAGAGAGAGGGAAGAGTTTTCCAGGCAGGGGGAGAGCATGTGTAAGTGCCAGAAGGCAGGAAAGCCCAGCTACGACGTTTAATGATGTTCAATGATGCGCGTGTCTGCGAAGCACATCCTCCAGGTGCTTAGGACTCAGGAGTGCCAGAACTAGACCTGGCCGTGGGAAGCAGCGGCTCTGGATTCACCTGGCTTTTCTCTCTTGTATCTTACAGGGCTGGGACGGGCCTGGGCCGTGAGGAGGGGGGCTTTGTGCCGACTCTGGAAAGCCTATGTGTATCCCCAGCTCTGAGAACTGAATTCCATGGGTTGTGTCAGTGTCAGACCTGTGAAGTTTAGTTCTTCAGCTGGGATATCTCTATCATCCTGGACTCGAGGGACATTGGAGAGAACAGATCCGAGGTCGGCTGAAGAACCTGGAAGACTGGAGACAGAAGGGCCAAGTCTCAGGCTCTGAAGCAATAGGGAGGATGGGTTCACAGGAGGAGCGCTCATTTAATTGTGAGAAGGCTTGGATTCTAGCCGAGCAGCCTTCTAACTAGCTAAATGGATGCTCTAGGCAAGTCAGTTTTGCTGCTACTGCTGCTTTTACTAGTTTACGTTTATTGATTACTTGCAACGTTCCAGGTGCGGTACTAAGTGCTTTCCATGCTGTTATAGGAGACTCTTGGGAAAAATCACTTTAGTGAAGCTTGGGACGCCTGGCGCTGCCATGCAATGATTTTTTTCCCCTTCTGCATGGAATCAGACAGAATTAACAGAATGTGACAAGTACTCTTTAGCATGGATTGCTGAGCTAACTGGCTGGTCCCTCTTTAGGATGAGATACATGGATACATCCCTCTTGTGGTCCCCCTCTCCATTTATTTGAATCTCTACTTCCTTGCCTTCTGTAAGTACACTAGGGCTGTATAGTGTCTTTGTATTCCAAACTAGGCAAAAGGAGGTTGTGATTAGACCTTACTGTGGTTCCCAGTTTCTCCCGGGGAAAAGGGATACGAGGGTTTTGAAGGCCCCCCTCCCTTTGCCAGTATGGTCAGCTGCGTGCTGTAGGTCAAGCCCTCTGTTGTCCTCCTGTGTCACTGTCAGCTTGGTCTGCTCTGAGGGTCACGCTTTCTACAATAATGATGATTTCCACCTTTAGGCAGGGGGCTGAGGCCTGCCTAAGTAGTATCTGGGCTTTATTAGGCTTTAGATTTGATGGAGAGCCAGGCGTTCCCCATCTATTGGAAACTCATCTTTGAGGGTCTTGGTGTCCTGAAATGTCCACCTCCTTATGTCTACAGAATGCATGTGTGGTCTGGCCCAGGGAGGGGAGGCAGGCACAAAGTGGGAGGCCCACAGCACATACCTTCTCACTGTGTCTTCGCAGTGGACAGAGGACCAATTAACCAAAGGATGTCAAATAAAAAAGTGTAATGATGTTATACGTCACAAAAGGGTGCTTGGTTCTTCTGAAGGCCCCCGGCATTGGTGTTGGACATGCATGTGCTCTCTGGGCTGTACTGATGGTATTAAGGGCCTCTCCCACCCCCTCTCAGTCTGCCCACTTCTGTCCTTTGCTTACTAGACCTTTAGCCAGCGACTCATTCTAGAACCAGAACACTGGTGAAACTCAACTGAGACCAGAAATCAGTGTCTTTAGTCCTAGATGATGGAGAAATTCCAGAATTTACTCCAGAAGCTCCAAATGCTCTGGATTTCAGACCATCTGTGTTGTGAACAGGGGCTTAGAGCACAGACTCGTGGTTTACTGCAAAGGCTAATCCTTAATGCAGGTGAACTCTTCCTAAAACAAACCTGGTAAATGAAATATGGAATTCTCTCTCTCTCTCTCTCTCTCGCACACACACACACACACACACACACACACACACTCATGTGCACACACTTAAAAAAATAACACAGTAGATCTATGAGGAGTAGGTGAAAATTCACTCTATAAGAGAATATTTCATTTCCTAAGAGATTCCAATAAGTAATACATTTTCCAAGGATTTTTGAGATTGTATTTGCTTTATCAAACTTATTTTATATAAGTGGAAAAAGTAGGTTACAAAATTGCGTGGTTTATATGATTCAATTTATGTAAAATTATAAATGCATAAAGGAATATGTGCATTGAAGAATGTACATCAGTTTATCAACAGGGATTATTTCTTTAGTGGTGGGAATTAACATGTGTTTTTCTTTCTTTGTATTTTCTTCTAGTGTTTGATTCTTACACTGAGCATGATTAATTAAAACAATAAAGTTATTATTTTTTTAATCAATTTTTATTGGAGTCTAGCTGCTTTACAATTTTGCATTAGCTTCTACTGCACAGCAAAATGAGTCAGCCACACATAGACATATATCCCCTCCCCTTTGGATTTCCCTCCCATTTGGGTCACCGCAGAGCATCCAGTAGAGTTCCCTGTGCTATGCAGTAGGTTCCCCTCAGTTGTCTATTTTATACATAGTATCAATACTGTATATGTGTCAATCCCAATCTCCCAATTTCTCCCACCCCACCCCTTCCCCCCTTGGTATCCATACATTTGTTCTCTACATCTGTGTCTTTATTTCTGCTTTGCAAATAACGTCATCTGTACCATTTTTCTAGATTCCACATATATGTAAAACAGTAAAGTTATTGAAGAATATTTCACATACAATTGTGATGAATCTAGACAAGTGCTAGTGCTGTGCATTTGGTAGAAGTTATGTTGCACAGGTGTGTCATGGAAGAGTGGATGGAGGTTCCTGATGTGTTCAGTGAAGGAGGTGGGCCTAGGGAAATATACAGTGTGATTTTTTTTCAGGAGGGAAGTGTGTCTGTGTGTCTGTGTATGGAGTCCAGTGGGTAGTGGGTGGTAAGGTAGCAGGCGATTTTTCTCTCTCCCTTACTTAGGCTTTTCTGCCCAAATAAGAAGAAAAAGAACTCTCAGTGTATATGTGCTACTTTCCAAGAATCCATACATTGTGTAAACCAGTGGTTTTCAAGTGAGTTTTCTGGACGAGCCACATCAGTATCACCTGGGAACTTATTAGAAGTGTAAATTCAGGCTTCACCCTTATCCTACTGAATAAGGAACTCTGGGAATAGGATCCAGTAATTTCTGTTTTAACAAGCCCTTCGGCTGAACTGTGGGTGTTAACCAAGGGACATCCCCACTCCACCAAACTGAAACACAGCTGATATTGATATGGAAGATGCTGGCCACTCCTACAAGTAAGAGGGTAGGTATTCTGTAAAACTGATCTCTGAGAGATGAAGGGCAGGACCACAAACCTCTAGATCCTTACTAATGATCATTCCCTGCAGTGAATAGTAGATCTCTAAGTCTTTAAAGTGCAAACTTTAGGTGCATAAAATCACCTGAAGAGGTTGTTAATTAAGGCAGATTCCTAAGTCATGCCCCTGACCTACAGACTCAGCATCTCCTGAGGTCTGCCATTTCAACCATCACCCCTAATGGATTCTATCAAGGAAGTCCTAGGACAACACTTTAAGCAATGGTTTTAGGCTCTTTCAGACTCTCTTTCCCCCCCTGTATCCTCGCTTACATTTCTTCTTTCCTTCTCATCCCCTCCCTTCCTGCTGTGATTGGTGGGATCTCGGAGGCAGATTCATCATCCTTTCGGCTCTGTGCTTCAGAGAGAACAGGTCAGATGCTCTTGGAGAGGTGCCTTGGGAGTAATAATAATAATAATGGAAGTATTGACTTGCCATCCTCAGATTACAGGGGAAGGTCATGGTTTATCAGCTCACATTGATGGGACACGGTGGGTAGCTGGACACACACTCAATAGTCACTGTCTATCCACATGACAAGGCTGCTGAGACTCAGTGATTTAGGGACACAGTGGTTTCTTAAGTCCTCCCAGCTGTCAAACCCCTGTGTTAGTTAAGGTGAAGATTCCTGTGTTAAGAGTTCTGCAGAGAAACAGAACCAGTAGGATTATATACACATAGAGATTTATTATAGGAAATTGGCTCATGGGATTACAGAGTACCACTTGGCAAATCTCATGATCTGCAGGGTGAGGCAGCAAGCTGGAGACCCAGGAGAGCCAATGGTGTCCTTCCAGTCTGAGTCTGAAGGCCTGAGAACTAGGAAAACCAAGGTGTAGTTCCAGTCCAAAGGCCCGCAGGCTCAAGGACTAGAAAGAGCTGATGTTTCAGTTCGAGTTCAAAAGCAGAGGGAAAAAATGTCCCAGATCAGCAATCAGACAGGAGGAGTTCTGTCTTACTCCCAGGAGGTCAGCCTTTTTGTCTATGCAGGCCATCAACTGATTGGATGAGGCCCACCCACACTGGGGAGGGCAATCTGCTTTACTCAGTCCGTCAATTCCAATGTTAATCTCATCTGAAAACACCCTCACAGACACACCCAGAGCAATGTTTGACCAAGTATCTGGGCACCTTGTGACCCAGTCAAATTGACACATAAAATTAACCTTCACAGTTCCTTTTTCATGTTTTTTTCACATCTAGATTCTCTTGGATGTCTGGTTGGATGTCTGGTTGCCACAGAGGCTTGAAAAATGCTCTGGGGGGTAGGGGTGGGGAGCCAGGCATCTTGCCCCGTTACTCTTTGTTCTTCTTGCCATTAAAGTGCTTTGAGGAACTGTTTTTGACGGAAGTCCTGCTCCTACCTCCTGGGGCGGCCCTTCCAAGTAGAAGAGCTAATTTCAATTTTTCCTGGGAAAGGCAACAGTATAATTACAACTTTCCTATAGTAGGTGTTTGCAGTGCTCCAGGTGTCTTACATGAAGAAAGATATCATCTCCATTTTCTAGATGAGAAAACTGAAGCTCAGGAAGGTTACGTACCTCGCCTAAATTTCACACACTATTAAGTTTCACAGCCAGGATGTTAATCAAGGCTGCCTAATCAGAGCCTGTGTTCTTTTCACTAAAGTTTGTACTGGGCTTTACAGTTTATAAAGCACTTTAACACACATTATTTTATTTGCTGACCATAGCTTTCCCCAGTGAAGTAGATATTATAACCATAATTTTAGAGATGGGAAATAGAGTTTTCAAAGGTTATACATCTTGTCTATCTCCTGTGTCATGTAGCTAGAAACTGCCGAAGCTGGGCCACAAGTCCAAAATCTCAAATAAAAAGATAATTTTTATTCTAAGAAAATTCATAGGAATACACATAAACTTAGAAGGAAGGTAAGAAAGAAAAAGATCCCCTGCCTCAGTTTCTCTAATGTGACTGAAAACAGAATAGTATACATTGAGGTCCGCCCTAATTCCCCTGCCTATGTCTTTGGTAAGCAGGAGTGAGCCCTTATACATGATCAGTTCCACCCTCTGGGGCACAGTTATACTTTAAAATATATTAAAATTACATTGTTGGTAGCTTTTAAGAAACCATAATATATTTTTGCCCTGGGTCTTGCCATACGGCTAAGACTGGTCAGATTTCACCTGCCTCTGGGCAACAAGTGTGTTTTCTTGTTTATAAAAACTAACATATTTTTATTATATGAGTAATATGAGTTGACTGCAAAAGAATTCTGAAAATGCAGAAAAGTGTAAAAGAAAAAAATTTAAACTATCAAAAAAATTTTATTGTACAATAAAGTATTTTTTAACTGGGAATTTGGAAAATTCAGAAAATCGTAAAGCAGAAAAACTATCCATAAGATTATAGATGACTATTTTGGCTTATACCTTTTCATTTTCACTTTTTAAAAACACAATTGGGATCATCATTTAAATGTAATTTGTTTGTGTTTGTAATTTGTTTTCCTGTTTTTGTCATAAGCATATCCTCATGTCCTCATATGATCTTTTTCATGCATTTTAAATGGCTGCATATGTAGTTCATGGAGTGGATGTGCATTTGTTTGCGTGATCTTCCCCTATTGTTGGACATTTAGAACTTGGATCTCCTGAATCCAAATCTGCTGCTCCCCCACCCACACATATCTGTCTTTATTTCCTTTTAGCCTTTTGCTTACATTGATTCAGGCATTATTTGTGATGACCTTAGGAGTGTTAAAAAAAGAAAAGCCTAGTAGCTTCTTATTCATTAATGTGTAATGATGCTAGTGTTAAGGATTTACTATGTACCAAGTTCTATTTTAAGACGTTGAACAGATTTTCATTAAAGTTACCATTTCTGTTATTATTCTCATCATACAGATGACACCACAGAGCACAGAGAGGTTGAGATAAGTATCAGAATGCACTCACTTGTACTGAGCAAAACATTCAGCTTACAGAGCCTTATACAAATAGGCGTTTATTCATTCTGCATATGGGCAGCTATTGATACTGGTTTGGAGGCTCAGACACATTAAGACTGCTGTCACTGCAGTCCTCTTCTCCCATGCCTCTTGGTTTTAAAATGGCTGCGACTGATCTAGACATCACATCACAATTCAGGGCAGGAAGAGAGTGAAACAGGTGGTTCTGACTGATCACTTCTGGCCCTTTTATCAGGAAAGCACATTTTCTTCTCAGAACTTCCTTTTTCACTCAGCAGAATTCCCCTCATGAATTATTGTATTTTATACGATCACTGCCAACTGCAGAAGAGGCTGGGGAAAAAACTTACCTCTAGAGGAGAAGTTGACTAGATGAGAGCGATTTGGTTAGGACTGTTGGGTCAGTTAGCCTACAGTGGCCACCACAAGATACTTGCCAAGGTCAAGTGTTGGTCTTATTTGACCCAACCAGCCGATTTCATACAGGTGCTAATACCCATTAGCTGGGAATTGCTGTTTCTCACACCTCTAGAAGTGGCTAGACTAGAAGTGGCCTGGAGCCTGCCAAAACTCATCTTTCACTGACTATAACACCATCTAATGCATGCTAACATTTTTTATCAGTATTAATGTCACTGCAAAGTGCCATTAAAATAGAAGTGGTTTTCATACATTATTTAACGGCAGTGTGTCCACCAAGCCATTCTTTTGCTGGAGCGCCGTCTCCTTGGCATTTATAAACTAGGTAATAAATCTGCAGCTCACTGGGTTCGTATCCTTGGTCTGTGGCAGAGGGAGAGGAGGATCCACAAGCTTTTTGGGCTGAAACAAGTTGCTGCATCACTTTTCTCTCAGCCCTGAGCATGTTCATTAAGGGCCCGGTTGCAGGTGAGCTGAACTAGGGGCTGCACAGTGGCAATGCTGAAAATGATGGCTGTACCCCACTTCTTGAAAATATGGCTTTATCTAACTAGGAGGGGGCTCAAAAAAGATCCGTCATTTACTGGAACCTTTCAGTTGTGGTTATTTCTAGAGCAGAAGTCTAAAGTAGGAATTAATAGGAGTGTTTTGTTTTAGGGCTGGGACTGGAGTGAGGTGAGTGAGGTGCTTAGGATATTTAAGCAAAATTTAAGGGGATGTTCACTCCCGTTGTCGTGCATTACTTGCATGGCCCTGGTTTTGTTTTGTCTTTACTAGTTGCTAATGTTTAAAAATTGGAATAATTATTCAACAAAGGTTTTTTGATCACTTCTGTGTACCTGGCACTCTTCTAGTCACTGGGGATACAGTAATGAATAACATAGTCATTATTGTCCTCATGGTACTGCTATTTTAGTACAGAAGAGATTTCATAGAGAAATTTGGGGTTTTGGCTCCTTACAGTATCAGAAGAACTGATAACTGTGAGCCGGCCTTGCCTTATGACAGCCATCACTCACATCTGGGGAGCTGCCACTTCCTTTCAGTTGAGGCATGAGTTCGTCACACTCCCCATCGCTCCCTACTGTGTTGTTTGATCCGCATGGGATCTCTATGAGTGGATACCACTATTATTGCCAAGTTGCAGATGAAGAAACTGATGCTCAAAGAGGTAAAGTGACTGGCCCGGGGTCTTCTAGCTATAGAAGGCAGAGTGGGATATGAACCCAGTTCTATGCAACTTCCGAGGCTGAGATTGCTGTCACTGTGTAGAGCAGTGATTTAGGAGGCAGGAACACAGAAGTATCAGCAAACAAAAACATTCAGCCCGTATAAGATCAAATTAGAGAGGGGTATCAGCAGGA
>NW_006791458.1:1452246-1485963 GCF_000442215.2 Lipotes vexillifer | reverse complement strand
ATAAACTATTTACAAAGGCGTGGGCAGAGTATAGGGAAACCACAAGGCATAGTGCAGGACCCCAGATGAGTAACAGTGGGACTCTACTGCCACTCCTAGACCTCTAGGGGCAGGTGACAGGGTGGGCTACTGGAATCGGGGAGATAGGACCGTAGAGAGGGCTGCACACTTGAGCTGAGAACTTTGGATGCAGCCGGCCCCTTGGCACCCCACGGGGAGGGAACTTGGAGAATAAATACCCCAACCTTACCAAGTTCTCTCTACTCCTTCCCATTGATCTCTTGCCAGTGCCAAACTCAATTGGAAGTCGGAGGACAAGAAGCCCATTGATGCATCCCTCCAGGTTCTGGGGGTACAGAGCAGGGTGGAGAGCAGTGGAGAGTGGCTCAGGAGGGGTAAACAAAGGCAGGGGCAGGTGAAAGCCAAGGGCATTTTAGGGGGCAGGGACTGATGATGGGTAGGGGAAGAAATTAAGATAATTGTGAATACGGTGTCCAGCTTTGTTTTTTTTTTCATCAATATATTTTTAAATTGAAGTATAGTTAGTTTACAGTTGTGTTAATCTCTGCTGTACAGCAAAGTGATTCAGTTATACATATATATAAGTCCTTTTTTAAAATATTTTTTTCCATTATGGTTTATCATAGGATATTGAATATAGTTCTCTGTGCTATACAGTAGGACCTTGTTGTGTGTCCATTCTGTATATAAAAGCTTACATCTGCTAACCCCAAGCTCCCTCTCCATCCCTCCCCTAAATTCCTCCCACTTGGCAACCACTAGGCTGTTCTCCATGTCCGTGATTCTCTTTCTGTTTTGTAGATATGTTCATTTGTATCATATTTTACTTTTTTTTTCCCCTGGCCATGCCGCGCAGCATGCGGGATCTTAGTTCCCCAACCAGGGATCGAACCCGTGCCCCCGGCAGTGGAAGTGCAGAGTCTTAAACACTGGACTGCCAGGGAAGTCGCCGTTTGTGTCATATTTTAGATTCCACATATAAGTGATATCATATGGTATTTGTCTTTCTCTTTCTGACTTATTTCGCTTAGTATGATAATGTCTAGTGGCACCCATGTTGCTGCAAATGGCATTATTTTGTTGTTTTTTATGGCCGAGTAGTATTCCATTATATATATATATACCACATCTCCTTTTTCCATTCGTTCTGTTGATGGACATTTAGGTTGTTTCCATGTCTTGGCTGTTGTGAATAGTGCTGCTATGCATATAGGGGTATGTGTATCTTTTGTAATTATAGTTTTGTCTGAATATATGCCCAGGAGTAGGATTTGCTGGATCATAGGGTAATTCTATTTTTAGTTTTCTGAGGAACCTCCATACTGTTCTCCATAGTGGCTGCACCAGCTTACATTCCCACCAACAGTGTAAGAGGGTTCCCTTTTCTCCACACCCTCTCCAGCATTTATTATTTGTAGACTTTTTAATGATGGCCATTCTGACTGGTGTGAGGTGATCCCTCATTCATGTTTTGATTTGCATTTCTCTAATAATTAGTGATGATGAGCATCTTTTCATGTGCCTCTTGGCCATCTGTATGTCTTCTTTGGAGAAATGTCTATTTAGGTCCTCTGCCAATTTTTTGATTGGGTTGTTTTTTTTGTTGTTGTTATTGAGTTGTATGAGCTGTTTGTATATTATGGAAATTAAGCCCTTGTCGGTCGCATCACTTGCAAATATTTTCTTCCGTTCTGTAGGTTGTCTTTTCGTTTTGTTTATGGTCTCCTTTGCTGTGCAAAAGCTTGTAACTTTGATTAGGTCCCATTTGTTTAGTTTTGTTTTTATTTCTATTGCCTTGGGACACAAAAGGAAGAGCTTTGATGGGGCTGGGAAATTTCTTTCTCTTTCTCTCTCTCTCCCCGTCAGCCATGTTTAATCACCTGTCTACTAGAAACATCATTGATTTCATGTCAGAGATTCTTCAAGTTTGTAACACAGGGCTTGAAACTTTTGTTGTGATGACTTTCCAAATGGATAAAATTCTGAACAATGTAGGGAGGTAACTTCTTCCAAGTTTTTAGAAGGGTGACAGAGTTCATTGAACCCTTGCATTGTGGAAGCCTGTATCTTTAAACATCCAAGACTGATCTGTCTGTTTTTAAGTTTCTCCTCTAAAGTCTATTCAGCTTAATACTTCTTGTCAAACACTGTATATCTTGCTAAACTGAGCCATGTATTACCACCACTAAAAATCATTTACTTGCTTGCTTTCAGAATTCTCAGTTTCTGAAATGAACTGGACCATGGCTTTGGATCTTTAGTGGATTTTAATCAGTATGTTTCAATCATCTTTACAGTTACATTTCCCATATGAGTATCCCTGTCAGCATAGTAACAGTAACAAAATCAGGAACACTTTAGCTAATATGGTAACAATGCAAATAGCCGTTAAACCTAGTATATGTGGCTCAGAAACAATGTACTTCTGAGAATACATAGCTGCAGGGAGGGACATAGAATGTGGCTGGGTGAGAACACTCATATGAGGAGCATGGTGTCATAATTAATTTAGGGAACGGTTGTGACACCATTGGTTGGGTACCTATGAGCCTTTCCCCCTCTTTTTCCTTGTTAATAGAACCTCAATATTGTTCAGCGAGTAGGCAAGTCATGTGCCTTGAAAGGGCGCTGGCCTCTCCAGTCCCAAGGAGAAAATCATTTGTCCATTCCAGGCTGGATAACCTTGTCCCTTTTACCAATGATTGGATTAGCAGGGTCATGGAGTGCAGTCCTAATAGGATGTGAGAAGTCTGCTGTGGATATCTCTAGAATAGGTTCTCGTTGCTAAAAAGAGTCACATAGGAAGAAATAGTTGCCTCTTCTTTACCGGCCAGTATCATAGCAGCTTGTGATGCCTAGAACTGTGGCAGCCAGGTAATGATGTGAACGGAGCCAGGTCTCATGCTGAGGGTGGCAGAGTACAAAGATGCTCTACGATGTCCTAATTCAGGTAACCACTGAATTCACCGACCTGAGTCCTAGCCTACCTCAGGTCTTATTATTTGAGACACTGTTTCTGATTGTTGACACCACAGACACAGGCGGCTCAGATCTTTTTGCATCGTAGAGATGCATGTAATTCAGGAGTTTAAGGGAAGGGTAACTGATGATTTTAACATTTTGTTTTCCTAACTTTTTTGAATTCCAAAAGTAATACATAGATGTAAAAATTCAGTCAAAACAGAAATGTTAAGAATAGAAGCCGGAGTAAATCCTGAGTTCTCATCGCAAGGGAAAAATACTTTTTTCTTTTTCTTTTGTTTTATGTCTATACGAGATGATGGATGTTCACTAAATTTATTGTGGGTATCATTTCATGATGTATGTAAGTCAGATCATTATGTTGTATATCTTAAACTTATACAGTGCTGTATGCCAATAAAACAGGAAGGAAATAAAAATAAAAACTGGAAGTCTCCTATAATTCTCCACCTCCTACCTACATATGTTAATATCATGTTAAAAAAATAGGATCTTGAATAGACATACCTAACAGGACATCTTAGATGTCTTTTATATGAATAATGTAGATCTACATCATTCTTTTTAGCAATTGTGTAATATTCCTAAGTATGGCTAGGTCATACTTTTAAAGACCTGATGTGGGTGGTGCTTCTAAAAAATGTGATCCCTGGGTAACTATATTCATCTCTGCCCCCAATCTCTGCCTTCAGCCATTTCTGGCAGGTGTTGCTGTCGTTCAGAGGGGCGTGCACAGGGGGAAGGTGTGTGGCACAGGGAGAAGGTGTGTGGCACAGTGAAGGGACACAGGATTTGGGGTCAGGCAGGTTGGGGCTGGGATTCAGCCCTACCATGTATACTAGCTGTGCCATCTTGGAAAGTGATGAAACCCTTTATGTCTCCATTGCCTCACCCCACTAAAAGGAATAATAAAACCTACCTCTTAAAGTTGTAAGGGTTAGAAATAATGTATTAAATCACTCACAACCTAGAATGATATTCAGTGAATGACAGCAATTATTCTATGAAAGGAGCCGACTCCATGAACTCGTGTAACTGTCTTTGGTTATCCTCACCGAGCACACAATGGACAAAGATGCACTAGGACTTGTTAGCCGAAAATAATTTCTTGAAATTATTGAGCAAATGGTGCAAAGTGGGTCCATGGAAACAAACAATCTAAATTCATGTTTGTGTCAATCTTGTAAAGCAGTTAAACAGTTAACCTTCATTTCATGGACAGAGGCCTGCACATACAGTATGAGCAATTTGTCAAATAGGCCAAGAAAAGACACCATAGTAAGAAGGTTTCGGTAGGCTGGAGTCGTAGGCTAAATTAAACAAGGTGAACTTAATTAGGGGAATATGTAAAATTTAACTGTTTCCTTTTCTTTCTTTTTTTTTGTGCAATACAGAATGGGAGAAATGTGATTTAATAACAGGTATGAAAAAGGCTTAGGTTTTCTGTGGCTGAGGTTCAATGTGACGCCATAGTGTGATACAGCTGTCTAATCAAGCAACTGGCATCTTAGGCCTCATAAAGAGAAATAGGAAATTCAGAATGAGGAAAGTGATGCCTCCACTAGGTTTGCCCTCGTCAGACCACATGCTATAACACTAGGACGGCGAGTAACGGGCATGCAGGCTGAGGCTTCATGTTTGTACGCCATGGCAGATAACACTAGCTAATCATATTCCATTGTGTTTCGATGTAGCCTCTGAATCCTTCTCAACACTGTCTTTAAGGCAGCCAATATTTTTTCCATGGAGCTGGCATGCAAGATGAAACCTGTCGGTAGCCAGTGGACTGCAGGCTTCTCCTACGGTCTCCTTCTAAGGACACATTTCATGCTTAAATCATGTGGTTCAACTTTTTACCAGCCACAAGAGATTGGATATGGAACCAAGTTCCGCCAACCTATAGGATGCTTAAAGAGCTTTATCCAAACTAGAACAAGTTCCCTCACTTTGATTCTTTTGGGAATTTGAACTGGGAAGAAAAGAGTAAATCAGGCAGTTGCTGGCGGGCTCAGCGTGGACATAATGAACATAAGAAAAGGGAAGCAAGAATGAGGAAGCAGAAGCTCTGAGGTAGAGATAGTCTATAAGGGGAGAGGGGATAAGGGATTGGCTGGCGGCAGCAAAAATGGTGGAAGAAGAGGCAGAGCGCTGAGGATAAATGTCACCCTGCTGCTGAGGGACCGGCAAGATCTCTTGTCCTCTGGCTGGAGATCCAACTACATTGCCATCTCTACTTTTCCCAAGAGGCCGCATCAGCCTGGGGTCCGTCAGGCTGGCGAGAATTGTGAGGTTCCTGTTTTCCTTAAGTCCACTATAAACACCCACTCTTACTTGAGGTGACCGAGGGAATCTTTGTTCCTTGTAACCCAAAACATCTACTTAAGGTTCTTTGTCTAGCTCCTGGCGCCATAGTGGCAAACCAGAGCAGGTGCCAAAGAGAGAGACTAGAATGGTAAAGAAGCCTGGGAATCTCACACAGAAGGAGTTTTCAAAGCTATGAGGGTGTTCAGCCAGAGCAGTGGTTCTTAAAGTGTGATCCCCAAGCAGCAGCAGTGGCAGCAGCATCTTAGAGATGTAAATTGCTGGGCCCACCCCAGACCTACTGAATCCGAAACTCTGGGGGTGGGGCCCAGTACTCTGTGGTTTAGCAAGATCTTCACATCTGATGCATGCTCAAGTTTGAGAACCACTGGCCTGGAGGAGACCAAGGCAGAACATTAGTACCATCTCTAGTTATTTGAAGGACTGTCAGGGCAGGTGTGATATGAGACCCCTGAGGGCAGCACGAAAACTAGAGCTTAGACAAAATGTGGAGACAGATTTCAGGGCAATAGAAGGGGGACTTTGCAAGCAGTTAGTGTGGTTTGAGAATGGTTTGGGTCTGTTGGGTAGTGAGCTGCCTGTCCCTGGTGGTGTTCAAGGATGGGGCTGCATGACTGCCAGGTGGTAGATAATGTAGAGGGCTGTGAAGTCCACAGGAGGGAGAAGAGAAGACTGAAGGAGGAAGTGTGAATTAGGAAGACTCTAAATCAGGAACAGTGATTGAGGACTGGCATCCTGGGTCCCTCGATGCCATGGTTACAGTGGTGGGGTGGGGCAGTAACAAGCCAATTGTGTGTATAGGAGTTTCAGGTGGGGCTTCTTTCCATTAGAGGCAGATCCACAATCCTGGTCTCTGTCAGGAAACAAATCCTAACATCTAGGACCAGGATCCCACTTTGGGATTTGCTTATTATCCCTATCTCTAGATTCAAGCCCTTCATTAAATGATCTTAAGCAAAGGCAGAGACTCTGATATTGGGGCAAACAGGTCGGGGCAATCTGATCACTCACTCACCCAATCCTCTTGGGACAGGCAGTAGAATAATGAATATTAATATCAAAGTGTCATATTGCGCTTAGTGGGTACAAGTTTTGGCTCTGGAGTCAGAAGGCCAGATGTGTCATTGCATGACTTAAGCATACTTCTCTCTGCCTTATTTTTCTTGTCTCTTAAATTGAGGCTTATATGAGTTGCTGTCTCATAGGATTGTTTTAGTGTTGAGATAGTAGCCGTGTGCCCAGTCCATGATGAGCACTCAATATGTTTAACTATTATCATTGCTGTTATTGTTGTATCTCATCAAACTCCTAAAGTGCCTATGAGGAGGGTAGGGTAGGTTTTGTCACCCCCATTTTACAGCCCCAGGAACTGAGGCACAGGATGGTTAAGACCAGGCTGACATCACACTGCTTCAGTATTAGTGGCAGACTAGAGCTAGGACTTGGTTTTCCTGACTTCAGGTGGCCAGGACAAAGGACAGATTCTGTATGTGTGTTCTAGAAAGAAGAGCAGAATTAGTTTTTTGAAAAGGCCATATATGCATGTGAGAAACATTCTACAAAAAAGGCACGTGGTGAAAAGTGAGTCTTACCGTGCCGCTAACGGGCTGGTCTCCTTGTCCCTTTGTGTTGATGGACTCGGTGCATCCTCCAGGAGCTGGTTCATGCTTGGACAAGCCTGGGGTGTATGGATCCCTGGGCACTATTTCTAAGGCCTGTTGCTGTTTGGGTCTCCGGCTCCAGGCGCGCGCGCGTGTGTATGTGCATGTGCGTGTGTGTGTGTGTGTGTGTGTGTGTGTGTGTTGTGAAGAGGGTTTATGAGGGCAGAGTGGGGTTTGGGATCTAACGTTGCCCTTGGAAAGAGAGGCCAGTAGGTCTGGGCAGCACCAGAGATAGGCCAGGGCCAGTGCTGGGTGGCTTCCTTCAGCCTCCCTCAGGGCTGGGGGCCTTTGAGTTCTCCACCCTGTTTCAGAAGGTACAGGCGGGTGGCCTGGGGGTGTGAATGCTGGCCCACTTCTCCCTTGCTCTGAGTCTGGCTTTTATCTCTTTCTTAAGGTGCTTTCATTCCCCCTGCTCCTCCCAATCTGCCTGAGGAAAGCTGATGGGGACCCCTAGACCCCAAGCTGCTGGATCATCACACCCGAGGCACAGCACAGGAGTGGGGGTGCAGGTCATGGAGGTGCAGGTCACAGACTCAGGGACCCGGACTCCTTGGCTCTTCCCCTTCCTCCTGGGGTCTCTGCTCAGCCAGCTCCTGGGGGAAATGTCAGACTCACTCAGCTTTAGTAATCCTGCCACTTTCCCAGCTTAGAGGAACAATCTTAGTATTTATAATTATTATTACTATTATTATTTAACTTCTAGAAGCCATGCTCTGACAAACACAGCATGCCCTTAGTTGCCTGCTATTTCGGTCAAGAGACAAGGGATGGGGCCAGCTGAGAATGCCGGTCCTTTCCGGGGTCAGCTGGGCAAGCAGAGAAAGGCCACGTGCTGAGACCATCCCCTGTCAAATCCCCTGACAGGCATTCTGGTGTCAGAGCAGATTTCTGTGCTTCCTGGTTTCTGGTTCTCTCCAGGCTTAGTTCCTGGCTTCCCCTTTCCCTGGTCCGGAGTTTAAAAGGTTCTGCGTGAAGGCCTTGGTGTGTTGCTTTCTCTGAGCCTCCCTCAGCAGGGTCCTGCCTCTCTGGTGACTGGAACTATTTAAAAACATGCCTATCAATCAGCTCCTTGCTGGCCTATGCAGGCTTGAGTATATCCACTCACGGGGATACAGTCCACCACTTCTGGAATCTCCCATCTCATTCTTAGATGGTTCTAGAGAGAAGAGCAGAACTAGAATTTGTGGCCAGGACTGTGTGTTTTGACAGGTACTGGGCTCCTAACCTCAAATTCCTCTTTCACTTAAAAGTCCTGTGGGTTCTTAATCTCAGGATGTCTTTGAACATTTCTCTTAGGGTCAAGTTTCCAGCGGCTCATCTAAAACTTGGATGGGCTGGGTGGGCCCATTGTTCACTGGAAGGAGTGTAAATGTAGGAGAAATCCATCTGTCACAAGAGAGAATCAGGTAGGGGATGGGCAAAGTGACTTCTAAGGTCCTGTCCTCATCATGCATTTGGGCTCCACGTTCTCTTATTCTCTGAAGGAGCCAGAGTCTGCGGTTTTGGGGCGTTATCCTCGGTGCAAGGAGAGCAAGTTGGAGAAGCTACCAAGTTCTGGGATGAGCCCAGCAGCTTTCTTCCTTTTCTCACTTTGCTTCTCTCCTTCCCCACACCCTTTCCTGCCTGAGGCGATATGGCCAGCAGCCAGAGCTCCTGAGCCCCGTTATTAAAAAAAAAAATTCAGCCATCACCATGGCAACTTTCATCCTGCACCACCTCAACCAGAGATACAAAGAAGCAGTGAAAGGGAAAGTTTAATAAGATTTTTTATTTATTTATTTATTTTATGAATCTCACTGACAGTGTCTATCTTTTTGGGAAATAGAAATGTTCCATTTTCGTGTCGTTATCAAAATGCTATTCATTTTCTGCCCCTTGGCTTCAGGAGGGTCACCATCACTGCTTGCTTTCTAAGGGCTCCCTTCAGAATGGGTGAGGGGTCTTTTTTTTTTTTTTTAATTTATTTGGCTGTGTCAGGTCTTCATTGCGGCATGTGGGATCTTTTGTTGCGGTGCACGGGCTTCTCTCTAGTTGTGGCAGATGGGTTTTCTCTTCTCTAGTTGTGGTGTGGGTTCCAGAGTGCATGGGCTCTGTAGTTTGTGGCACGCGGGCTCTCTAGTTGAGTCACACGAGCTCAGTAGTTGTGGCATGTGGGCTTGGTTGCCCCACGGCATGTGGGATCTTAGTTCCCTGACCAGGGATCGAACCCGTGTCCCCTGCATAGGAAGGCGGATTCTTTACCACTGGACCACCAGGGAAGTCTCTGGGTGAGGGGTCTTATTTGGCATTTTGGCTTTTTGAAAGGGTTTGGGGTTGGGCTAATGCTAGAGCATTTCCATGGCTGTATTCTCCCTTCCATTTCCCTGACATCCAATCAGAGTCACATCAGGGTACTGAAAGCTGGAAGGGTGCTTAAAAATCACTTAACTCTGCAGTGCCACTTCTGTTTCTGCACGTCTCGCAACTGTTCTCCCACATTCCGAGAGTACTTCCTTGATTACCCCCCAGGGTGCCTGGTCTCTGGCCGTGTCAATCCATGTGATTCAGGTGGAGCCCAGAACTTCCCTTGACCACAGCTACTCGCTCATAGGTGAGCATGTGGCCCAAAGGCACCTGTGAGGGTAGTCCAGGGCCTTTTGTGTGCTACGGCTGAGAGAAAGCCCCTCTATTTTTCTGCTGTGGGGATGAAAGCCTGGAGCTTCTGGAGACCCCCATATACAAGGAACCTTCCTGCAAGGGGACCAACAGAGAGGGAAGCAGAGCTGAAGGATGGAGGAGAGAGACCAGGCTCAGAGGAAGTTGCTTGACATCCTGGACTAAGTCCTCAATCCATGGCTTTTCAGTTTCGTATCCCCCTTTTACTCCCCTTAAGGCAGTTTAGGTTGGGTTTTCTGACACCTGAAAAACAGTGGCTTTGATGTTACATACCCCAAGAGTTTAGAAATGAGACAACAGACAGCCGGGGCAGGGAGGCATCACCCAAGGTTACAGAGAGACAGCCCCAAAGGTCAGGTGTCCTGATGTCCGTGTAGCCTCTCAATCTGCTGTCCTTCAGTTCTCAGGCTGATTTCCCCACCATGGCAGGAATGAAAGCTGAGCTGGTGGGGGCAGAATGTTAACAAGTGTAATTACGATAAAGACACCTGCCCAGCTACCTGCCCCAAGGGTGATGGTGAGCATCTGTGGTCATATTCAAGGAAGGTCTCCATCCTCAGAAGATTTTTGTGCCTTTTATAGGTTAGGAGGGATCCCAAGACATGTCAAGAAAAGCACTAAACACATGACCGGTGCTGCATAGCTGTGAAACCCCAAGATATAGCTCACCTGCTTTCTCCACTGAGATCTGCTTTTTAACTCTGTAAACAGATATAATTCAGTCAGTAAACCAACACTTGTGATTTAATTAATTCCACAGAAAAGCATTAATTGAGGGCCTCCTATGTGCTAATCACTAGTTTAGAGACACAGATTCAGTAGTCAACAAGGTAGCCTCAGTGCCTGTCCTCAGGGAACTTACACTTCAGGGTGGGCATGAAAACAATCAGAGAAACACAGACTTAGGGACTGTGAAAAGTCTTATGAAGGAAAAGTACCCAGCGCCATGAGAGCATATGAAGAGGACCCATCTCGTCCGCTGAGGCAAGGGAAGCGCTGAGCAGAGATGCGCAGAAGGAACAGATATTAGCTAAGCAGCGTGGGGACCAGTATTTTGAATACTGGACAGAGCCTGGGCAAAGTTAGGGGGCAGGGCTTTGAATACTTTCATGCCAGTGTTTGTTGGTGCCATATGTCAGTGTTCCTCTCTTTTGCTTGCTATTTTAGGTCCTTTTATTCCTGCCATCAGATTCTCAGAGCCCAGGAGTCCTTGAGTCAGTTATATAAACTATTTTCAATCGAGGATCCTTGGTGCTCTGGCCTCACGGCTCCGTAGGTTCAGATACACTGCGGGCTAACGCCTAGTTAGTCACGCTTTTGTGTGTGAGGTTAAAAAATTCCGCCATCGTAACCAAGCCTGCTCTTTTAGAGAAGGGTGCAGATTGCTTCTATCCCTCCTCAAGAGTGCCTCCTCACCTCCCCACCTCGATTTCCCTTTCATTTGTCTGTAGAAGAATATGGCGGCAGTGAAGCTTGCTGCCACTAGGGGGCAGGAGCGCCCAAGCAAAGGACTAAGTTCCGGGAAGAAAGCAAATGAAGCCCGCAGGTAACACTCAGACAGTCCGACAGGGTTTGCGCTGGTGTAGGCCCCGTCAAGCTCCGAAGCCCAAGCTTTACGTGTCTCGATTCCGATACACCAAGTGTGCTTACAAAGATGATTCCCTTCTGCACACTGTGGATTGCTACAGATACTAGTGCCAGCAGAGAAATTTTAAAAAGGAGCTTCTGATGGGGGTGGTTCTTATTGTCTATAAAACAAAGGACTGGAGTCTTGGATTAGAATTTAAGCTTGAAAGAGCCCTTCAAAATGTGCAGAGGGGCCAGAGGGCCCCAGTCCTGGTTCGCAGTGTGCTGTGTGACCTTGCTTAAGAACATAACCTCTCTGGGCCTAAATTGCTCCTTTATAAAAGGATGATACAATGTGAAAAGTCTCTTCTGATGCAAAGAATCCAAGTGGTGAAGACAGTTAAGAGTGGAGAACTGCCCCCTCAGATGACTCCTTGTGTAATTTCTAATTTGGGGGGTTCTTTCCACTGAGGGAGTTCTGTTTTCCTGACTCATACCTCCTTTCATTTTACAGATGAATACACTTTACCAAGAAGGAATGAAGAGCTATGGGCGGGGTTCTGGCAAGTGGTGAGAGATACTGTCCGTTCTTTCAAATCGCACCATGACCAAATCCTCTTAGCCTTTGATAGGGACGAGCTATTTGGCTCTGATGTGGGAGACAGGGTGAATCTCTGTGAGAAGCAAGTATCTCCCTGAAACTCAAATTAAACCCTCCGTTATCCTGGAATCCAGAGCCTTATTGAACTAGCTCACGAGGCTGCCGGCTTGAGAACAGCATGGAAACAGGACTGCTCTGGGACTGAGGGATGATCTTTAAGGCCCTTTTCTGCCTTGTCACTCTAGAATGAGAAGATTTATGCCCAGACAAGACTATCTCTGGGAGGCCCCACCAAGAAGTGGAGCTTCGGCCTAAAGCCACAGTCTTGTTCTAAGATGGGCCCCCTGGGACTGGCCCCTGAGGACCTGTGCTGTCCTCACCGCCCACTGCTGCTTTGGGCTGGGGGAAGATGGTGGACCATAACGGGGACAAAACCCCCAAACAAATCAAAAACCAGCAACAAAAACCCTATAGAAAAACCTCCTTTCTCTGGCAGCACCAGTTTCTGGGATTCACAACTTAGACCCAAAATGTAGAGTGGGAGGGGTCAGCAGGGGCTTGGGGAGGCTCCGCTCGGATTCTCCTTCCCGCTTTGGGTGATGGCTCTCTTTCCCCGCCCACCACTGCCTGATTGACAGCAAGTGGTTGCCTTGCGTGGCTGCTGCCGTTCCCACGGAGCAGGATGTTATAGATACCTTCGCTGTCAATTAATATAGATCAGCACCATGATTCGTGTTTCTCTAAAGATTATTTTAATGTTGACGTACATTTTAATGGAAGTTTACTTTTTGGTTGGGTGGCATCAGTACCACAATTTGTAATGATCGCAGAATGTTCCAGTTATGACTGTTTTTGGCTTTTTTTGGCCAGGCCTTGTGGCTTACAGGATCTAGTTCCCCGACCAGGGATGAACCTGTGCCCGCTGCAGTGGAAGTGTGGAGTCCTAACCACTGCACCACCAGGGCATCCCCCTGCCCCACGGTTTTAACCGGCAACTCCCCACCCAACCCACACATTGCACATCCCCTAGGTTGCCTCTCTTCCTCTTGACACCGGGTGGAGGTGGGGAATCACCGCATCTCAGGGATCATCCTCTCTAGCCCTTTCATTTCCCAGAGTAGGGATGTGTCTTCCAGCTGGTGGCTGACCGGAGCTAGAATTCAGGTTTTCTGAATCACCACCCCTCTCAGGATTACTGAAGGTGGCCAGGAAGGGAGGAAGAGGGGACTTCACCCTCCAATGCCTGGCAGTTTACAGATTGTTAAGAAGAGTGTCCCCTCTTACACATTTTTATATTCTCTTCCATGTTTCTACAGTAAGTGTCCAAAATCCTGTCCCTGGCTGCTTGCTTGTTGGACAAATTTGGCCTGCCCGTCCTTCCTGTGCCCGAAAGTGGCATTTTAAACCCCTCCTTCCTCTCTCCCAGATCTGTCCCACCTCTGCATCCCCCAGATTGAATTTCCCAAGGGCGACTGCCACACAGAGCTAGCAACCCGTCACGAGATGGCTAAATATAAACCGTACAGACTGCAAATAAGCCTCCGTGATCATCTGCTCCTTTGTTTAGCTTATTATCCTCCCAAATCAGGCTGGCGGGGAGGCACGCGCCTCGTCCGTGCTGCGCAGGACCCGGTGGGTGTCGGTGTCCCACAGGACAAGCCAAACAAACACACTCTGCTGTGTGCCGAGTCGTTCCCTTCTCCATGGAGCAGGCCCTGCTTTCCAGATAAAGCTGACAATCCCCAGGCTCTGATTTCCAAAGCAAATAACTGTGAATCCCCTCAATATTGGGAACAGATGCAACAGTCTGGCTGAGGGCTGAGTGCAGCTAGGGACAGAGACACATGATGTGCTGTGGAAGTCGTCTTACCTCCCTCAGGGGAGGATGGGGAATGGGGGACGATGACCTGGGAAGGGATCAAGGGTTCAGAGCTGTACCGCCATCTTAGAACATGGCATGTAGGGAGAGTGACCCCCAGAGGCACACATTTTTCAGGGAGGACTTCCGATCAATTAGTGATGTCTGACATGGACCCAGGTTTGGTGGGTGTGAATAGGTGTGCCTCACACTTGCCATCTGTGATCTAGAGGAAACCAATCTCAGGAGGTAGGATTTCTTGGTATGTAGGGTGGAGCGGCGGTTCCAGAAAGTTACAGGCTTAGCTGAAGCCTCAAACCATCATGTTGAAAACATTCCTAGTGTTCAGGATCTCATGAATGGTTGGTTTTTCTAGAGAGTTGAGGTCCATTTTGAACCTTGGATTGTAATGGGGACAAGGGCACAGGAAAGAATCTGTATTTGGAAAGGACCCAGAATGGGATGCTATCATGAAAGGACACCGGTGACCTCCACTGCTAATCTGATGGATATTTATCTGTCTTCATCTTAAATGACCCTTATCAGCGCTTGGTGCTACTGGCCATTTCTTTCTTCTTGAATTACTCTCTTCCCTTGCTTAAAAACACTCTTCTGCTTTTCCTTCTGTCTCTTTGATCTTGCCTTAATTTCTCTTAAGTTTCATCCTCCTCTGTCATTAAATATTATGGTCCCTTGTCCATAGACTTGTCCTAGGTCCCTTTCTTTTCCCACCCTGTGTTCTCTCCCTAGGTGATCTCATCCTAGCCAATTACTTTAATTCCCACCTACATGGATATATTCAACCTTTTATATCTTGAGCTACACAGAACCCCTCAGCTCCAATGGCCTATTTAGCATATCTGCTTGGGTGCCCCAAGGGCGAGTCAAACTCAACATGTGCAAAAACAAGTCTGTGATCTCCCTTCTGTGCCCCGCCCACTTGGATCTCTTCTGGTGTTTCTTATCTCCAGTTAAATAAGCCAGAAATGTCACCCTGAACATACCCCCTCCTTCTCTCTTCCCGTATCCAATCCATCACCTAGCCCTGATGGTTTTTTCCCCAGTTTTATTGAGATATCATTGACATATAGCATGACGACTTGCTATATAAGGGGTACAGTGTAATGACTTGACGTACATATAAATACCATAAGTTTAGTTAACATCCATCTCATATAGGTACAAAAACATCTATTCTCCTTGTGATGAGAACTTGTAGGATTTGCTCCCTTAGCTTTTTTCAAATATGTCCTACAGAAGTGTTAGCTGTAGTCATCAGGCTGTACATGACATACCCAGGAGTTATTTATCTCATAACTGGAAGTTTGTACCTTTTGACCACCTTCATCTAATTCCTCTGCACCCTGCCCCCCCCCACCCCCGATTCTAGTAAACACACATCTGTTCTCTTTTTCTATGAGTTTGGTTTCATTTTTTAAAAGATTCTACATATACATGAGATCATACAGCTTTTGTCTTTCTCTGCCTGACTTATTTCACTTAGCATAGTACCCTCAAGGTCTATCCATGTTGTCACAAATGGCAGAATTTCCTTCTTTTTAATGGCTGAATAATATTCCACTGTATGTATATATCCCTCACATTTTCTTTATCCATTCATCTGCTGATGGACACTTAGCCTGATAATTTTACCTCATAAATATTTTTGCATTTGTCCACTTTTTTCTGTCATGACCACCATCCTAGATCAAGTTACTAAATACTTTCCTTTCTTGCTCAGACTACAAATGGTCCAAAACACCCTAATTCCTTTCCTTAAATTAATTTCAGCTCCCGAGTTGTCAAAAAGGGTCTTTGTCAAAAGGCACCTTGGATCACCCTCTCTTTCTCCTCCCACTGCTTCTACTCTGATGTTGGCCTCTAGTTTACTGCAATGCTGAGGACTGTTAAAATCCCAACATTCACATGGTGCTTTCATTCGTGCCCTCTCCCGTTGCGGAGCACAGGCTCCGGACGCGCAGGCCCAGCGGCCATGGCTCACGGGCCCAGCCGCTCCGCGGCATGTGGGATCTTCCCGGACCGCAGCACGAACCTGTGTCCCCTGCATCGGCAGGCGGACTCCCAACCACTGCACCACCAGGGAAGCCCCTCAAAGCACTTTTGTTCACATCATCTCATTTTATTTTAAACTAGCCCCGTGAGTGGGTCACAGTCACCGCATTTTAGGGATCTTATCTGCCTTCCTTGGAAACAGTCTTAGAGACATGAATCACCTCTTCTAAGGTCATCACTGGTTAGTGAGCAGGGCTCACGTCTGCTGACTCCCCACACTGACCTCACTGTTCCCCCCACTACTCAGAAGAGGACTTTGGATGAGCCAGATGCCCTTTAAGGCATATTCTAGGGCTAACAGTCTGTGATTCTGTGGTTTACAGGGACCAAGAGGAAGTTGCAAAAACATTTCAAAGAGAACTTTAGAGGTGAGGTTGAGAGGAAAGGTTCAAAGTGAAACTTGCCTTTCTCCACAAGTGAGTTTCAGATCTGAAGCCTGCAGACAACAGATCAATTCTCTCTGCCTCGTGGCTGCTGCTTCTCTGGCCTCTCAGTGACTGTGACTGGAGGTTGGCTTACAGCCTGATGGTGACCCAAGAAGGGTCAAGGCGTTTTAATCTTGCTTGGGGAAAAGATTGAACGTGGGAGGAATGAAAACCTCATGTTGTGCTAAAGAGGGTAATGAGAAGTGAAAATAATCCACTGTGAATGAGCCCCTGTGACAACTTGAAATAGAAGCAGGTGAGCCGTAGGGATGGAGAATTTGAGGGAAGAAAGAGTCAAATCAATGAAGGGCTAGTGATTTCATGTTCCCAAATACAATCCACATAGTTTACATCTGAGAACATAGCAGAAGTTTGTGCTTGTGGTATAGATTGCTATGTCTTCTTGTAGTTATGTGTGAATTAAGGGCTTCTCAAGCTGCAAAAAGGTTGTTAATGGACTGAATGATCAGGAGGGACTCCGTTGATGAGATAGATGGTCACACTTCATGAACTTTTCATTAGGCTGGTTACAAAAATATAGACATTTCCTTATCCTGGGTGTGAATATGACAAATGGTGAGCCTGTGGACCATGTAAAGTAGGGATAGTAAACAAGTTTAATTTCCCGTGGTATCCCTGATTGTGTACATGGTTGTGACTGTCTTTTTTCTTTTTTTCAAATGTATAAAATGTCCAGAACAGGGAAGACAGAAGACAGAAAGCAGATTAGCGATTGCTTAGAACTGGGGTTGTAGGGGAAGGAAGAATTGGAAGATGACAGGTAAAGGTTACAGGGTTACTTTCTTTTAAATACCTTTTAACTCCCTTCACCCATTTCTCCCCCCCACCTCTGGCAACCACCAGTTTGTTTTCTGTATGTATAAGCTTTTTCCTTTTTCTTCTTTTTTATTTTTTTGTTTTTGTTTTGAGGTACACGGGCCTCTCACTGTCGTGCCCTCTCCCGTTGCGGAGCACAGGCTCCGGACGCGCAGGCCCAGCGGCCATGGCTCACGGGCCCAGCCGCTCCGCGGCATGTGGGATCCTCCCGGACCGGGGCACGAACCCGCGTCCCCTGCATCGGCAGGCGGACTCTCAACCACTGCGCCACCAGGGAAGCCCGCTTTTTTCTTTTTTAAAAAAGACTCTACCTATAAGGGAGATCATACTCTAATTTGTCTTTCTCAGTCTGACTTACTTCATTTAGCCCAATGCCCTTGAGGTCCATTTATGTTGTTACATATGGCAAGGTTTCATTCTATTTTATGGCTGAATAATATTCCATTGTAGATATATAAACCATAATTTCTTTATCCATTCATCCATCGATGGACACTTGGGTAGTTTCCAATATCTTGGCTATCGTAAATAATGCTGCATTGAACATGGGGTGCATGTATCTTTTGGAGTTAGTGTTTTTGTTTTCTTCAGGTAAATAACCGGAAGTGGAATTGCTGGATCATACGGTAGTTGTGTTTTAGTTTAGTTTTTTTTTTTTTTAACAAGTTTATTTTCTTTTCTTAAATTTTATTTATTTATTGATTTTCGGCTGTGTTGGGTCTTCGTTTCTGTGCGAGGGCTTTCTCTAGTTGTGGCGAGCGGGGACCACTCTTCATCACGGTGCGCGGGCTCTCACTGTCGTGGCCTCTCTTGTTGTGGAGCACAGGCTCCAGACACACAGGCTCAGTAGTTGTGGCTCCCGGGCCCAGTTGCTCCGCGGCATGTGGGATCTTCCCAGACCAGGGCTCGAACCCGTGTCCCCTGCATTGGCAGGCAGATTCTCAACAACTGCACCACCAGGGAAGCCCGTGTTTTGGTTTTTAAAGGAACCTCCGTACTGTTTTCCATACTGGCTGTACCAGTTCACATTCCCACAACAGGGCATGAGGGTTCCTTTTCCCCATACCCTCGCCAACACTTGTTATTTCTGGTCTTTTTGATAATAGACATTCTAACAGGTATGAAGGGTAGTGGCTGTCTTGAACACTGGGATAAGGAAGATTTTAAAACCAAGCATGGACTTCATGGGGAAGTGTGTGATGACTGATTAGCAATTTCTGCCATGGTTGAGGAATGAGGCAGTGGGAGTACAAGTGCTGACCCGGGTCAGTGCTACTCAAAGTGTGATTTGCAGATGGATGTAGGTCTAGAAATATTTGTTACCCATGAAGAAATGAGTACAGAAACAGTAAGTAAGCATTTAAAAACTTTAATAGCAATTTGACATTGCAGCCTCAACCAAGTATATAATTCCCGTTATTTTATAAAGTATTGGTCTGTGGCAGATTGAAAACAAAATTAAAACCTGGCCCTTTACCAGAGATAGTTTGAGAAGCAGTGACCTGACGGACTGTATTTGACCCCATTAGTTCCTATAAAAGACTTTGGACTTGGAAAGCTTATGAATGCAGCCGAAGTCCTATACATGTCGGAATTTATGTGGACTTGTTGACTGAGCATGGGTGTTTGCCAGCTTTCCTCCTCTTGCTTGGCAGAAGGATTAAGGTAATAACTACTCAGAGATTGCCAGAAATGCCTTCCTGGACTTCTCTACCCATTTCCACTTTCCATTTATTCCATAAAGCCTTCACTAACATTGGCTTCTTCCAGTGGAGAGTCAGTGAGGCCAGCAAAGAGGTGATGTCATAAGAGGGCCTGGGGGGTGATCAGAGAGAAGTGTCCAACATCAGCTGTTGAATTGGCCTGGGTGGCCGCTGGGATCATACCTGAAATCACCCATTCATTTGCCCATTGATGCATTCTTACTCCTTCATTCTGTCATTCAGCAACTCTTTGTGGAATGCCAACTATAAGCGTCAAAGTGCCAGGTCCTGGAGATATGATGGTGACCAAGGCAGGTGTGTTCTCTGCTTTCATGAAACTGACAGTTTAGGAGGGGGACAGATATTAAAGCAATAATGTGTATGAGTGGTGATATAAATCCTGGTAGGTAGTCTGATGGAGAAGCATTGGTTTCTCTGAGAATATTTAGCAGGGGCCCTATCCTAGCTAGGGCATCTTGGAAGGCCTCCGAGGAAGTGACACATCTGCTGGAGTGGCTGGACCGTGATGAATGACTGGAGAGCAAAGGAAGTGACTAAGATGATCCTGGGGAGGTGGGCAAGGGACAGATGGTGCAAGGCCTTGCAGGTTGCAGAAGGAGTTTGCACTTGATCCCAAGAACAGTAGGGAGCCTAATGGAATTACAAATATGGTTACGCCATGGTCTCTGCTCTCAAGAGACCATCAGCAGTGTGGGGGAGAAAGATACCTAAACAACTACCTATGATATAATGTGATCTGGGTTGTACAGAGGTGTACACACAAATGGGAAATAATGGGGCTAGGGGACCGAGATGCTTTAACAGGTGAAATTTGACCCTGTCATTCTCCTGCTTTAAACACTTCAGTGGTTGCCTGTTGTGCTTAGAATATAGATGAGATCTTTCTGTATTGCCCCACATGGTCTGGTTGCTCCCTCAATCCTCAGACTCTTCTGGGGGCACTGTCTTGTTTCCTCCAGTTCTGACCGGCATCCTGACTGATCATTCTTTAAGTCCCCAGAAACCACACACTTTCTTCCTATAGAATGGCCTTTATTTATTTAATTTTTTTGGCCGTGTTGGGTCTTTGTTGCGGCGCGCGGGCTTTCTCTAAGTGCAGCAAGCGGGGGCTACTCTTCGTTGCGGTGTGCGGGCTTCTCATCGCACTGGCTTCTCTTGTTGCGGAGCATGGGCTCTAGGCACGCGGGCTTCAGTAGTTGTGGTACACAGGCTCAGTAGTTGTGGCTTGTGGGCTCTAGAGCGCAGGCTCAGTAGTTGTGGCGCACGGGCTCAGTTGCTCCACGGCATGTAGGATCTTCCTGGGCTAGGGCTCGAACCCGTGTCCCTTGCATTGGCAGGCGGATTCTTAACCTCTGCGCCACCAGGGAAGCCCTAGAGTGGCCTTTTGTTTGGAATGCTCTCTCCCTAGGCCCCCACCGCACCCCTGTCTGCTTCACTCATTGTCTAATTTTTCAGATCTCAACTTAAATATCCCTAGTTCCCCAGAGGACCTTGTATTTCTCCCTCCAAGTGCTTAGGACAAGTAGAATTCTTTGTTTGTATGATTTGTTGTTTAATGTCTGTCTCCCCTGATGCAGTAGGCACCCGATACATATTGAATGAATGAATGCATAAGAAGACAGCTGGCCTGGCCTGGGAAGATAGAAGTGCTGGCATGAGAGAGTGGACATGGGGCATGGAGTTTGGGCCGAGGGTGGGGGAGTGGGCGTGACTGGTCCCAGAGCGCAGCTGTTCCTTCTCTGTTGGCTTTTCCTCTCTCCCAAGCATGTGTGAAATGAGCCACAACATGATGGGACTCTCTGAAAGGCCACATTTGAGGGATTATGAGTGCCAATCCTTAGCTCTTCAGGGAGAGCAAGTATCCCAGGTAGATAAACCGTGCCTAGTCCTATCTCTGTGAATTACAAGAAAACCCTTCAACCTTAAAGTTGCTCAGGACTACAGAGCTTCTGTTGGGGTGTGTCATTCAGCAGGTGACGAGCATGTTGGAAGGCTGGGGGCTGGGGCTGTGGTCAGCCACAGCTGAGCCCTCCCTCGTCATTCCCCTCTGCCCTGTGTGAGTCAGTCCCTGCTGGCCTTAAGGTTTTGGTTCAAGAACCAAGAGGCCCATGTCTGTAAAATTTTCTCTGTGAGTCATCTATTGCCGTGTAACAGCTTATCTCCAAATTTCGTGGCTTAAAATAATGCATATCATTGACTATGTCTCATGGTTTCTGTGGGTCAGGAATTCAGAATACAGGGGGCATGACCTGTCTCTGATGCTCCAGGTCTGGGGCCTCAGGTGTGGGAGCAGGAGGGTTGAAGGCTGGGTGCTGGAATCATCTAAAGTCTCCTCCAGTTATGAGTCTGGCGGGTGATGGTGCTGCTGGCCTGGGGACCTCGCTGGGTCTGTGGGCCGAGACACCCACGTGTGGCTTCTTCATGTGCCTGGGCTTCCTCACAACATGGTGGCTGGATTCCAAGGGCAAGCATCTCAGGGGAGAGCCAGGTGGAAGCTGAATCCGTTTTAGAGCCTAATTCTCAAGTCACACAGCGTCACTTCTGCTACGTTTTATTCGTTGGAAGAGAATCACTAAATCCTCCTCATGTTCAAGGGGAAGGAAATTAGACTCCACTTTTTATGGGCATATCTGAAAACTACCACATTCCCTTCAACAAAAGTCCAGAGAGTACCCTGGAATAGCAGTATACGCTCCACTGTAAAATAATGACGTCCGGGAATTCGCTGGTGGTCCAGTGGTTAAGACTCCACGCTGTCACTGCTGAGGGCTCGGGTTTGATCCCTAGTCCCGCAGCCACGCGGCCGAAAGAAAAAAAGAATGACATCATAGCAAACATTTCATTTCTGAGATTCTCTAGGACCCTACCCTGGGCAGTGTTTTGACAGCTCCCCACATCCCCCATCTCCCTTTAGGAAGAGGCAGTAGTTTCTGAGAAGCTTCTCTACCCCTGGTTAAATAAACGTAGGACAGTCTGATTTTACTGTGTGTGTGTGTGTGTGTGTGTGTGTGTGTGTGTATGGTGGGGACCATCCACAGTTCACCTGAAACTGCAGACAGGCTACTCACTATCCTGGAACATTGGGCAGCTTCTCAAGGTTCAGTACACATTTCTGATATTTCAGAGCTGCCCAAAGACATAATAAAGAAATAAATAAGCCACACTAATAGTGAAGAGTTACATTTAAGGGAAGGTTCTTAGACTGAACTAGTTTAAATGTTAATTTTGTTACTCAAGAGGACAACTGGGAACTCCCTGTCATTATCAAACAATTAAACTGTAGTTCCTTATTAATTTTTACTGCTTTCCTAGGGTAATTAGTGCCCCGTAATGTGAATTGCATCCCATTAATGAATAGATTTTTGCATGTGAGTGGGCAGAACCTTTTATTTGGCTATCCAACTAGACAAGGCCCACAAAAGGAAGAAAGGTGGACCCTTGCCAGAATAGAGGGCCTCTGCATGTCTCCCTGAGTCCAGGGTGAAGCCCGGCAGTACCCTTTATTTGGCTATCCAACTAGACAAGGCCCACAAAAGGAAGAAAGGTGGACCCTTGCCAGAATAGAGGGCCTCTGCATGTCTCCCTGAGTCCAGGGTGAAGCCCGGCAGTACCCTTGATGACATGTAGTCATCAAGCTTCAGGAAGTATGATGGTCCTGGCGCCTTCCTTGAACTCAATTGGCAGTCAGAAAAAGGATAGTTCTATTGGAACAAAGATTTGGAAACCAAAGCCACGATATGGAGATTCCTGAAGTCTTAAAGGAAGACTCTCCCTTGCGGATTCATCTTTTTGGTTTTGTTGAAAGTGCAGTTTATGAAGCACCTACTATATGCCTGGTACTTTACCAGGCAACATGAGTATATTATTTAATTCTCCACACTCCTTCATGAGATCGCTGTTGTTATCTCAATTTCATAGACAAGGAAAACTCATCTTGGGCTTAAAAACATGAGATCATATATTAAGTGACAGATCTTGGCCTTGAGGCCAAGTCCAGCTGAGTCTCAAGCCCCAGTTCTCAACCACTGCATCACTGCCTGATGGTCGGGCCATATCTTTATTCATATCCTCTGTTGCATCACTCTGATTTATTTTAACATTTTTCTTGTTTGCAGATTCTATAACTAACAAAATTGAACACAAGTGTTAAAGGACCTTAGAGATGTGATCCCTTCATCGTTTTTTTTTTCCCCCCTTCATCTTATAAATGAGAAAATTGAGGCCCTGGGAGGAGAAGGGACTGTTGACTGAAAACAGACACACAACCTAAAAGTTGAGAATTATGTTTTATTTAGCGAACTTTCTGAGGACCTCAAGCCCAGGACACAGCCTCTCAGATAGCTCTGAGGGACTGCTCCCAAGAGGTAAGGAAGGAGGTAGGATATATAAGGGTTTTTGCAACAAAGACCAGGTTGTCGGAACATTAAAAGATTACCGTTAATTAAAGAAAACCAGAGAGCTCAAGTTAATAATTTAGCACTTTTCTACTTATGGGAAGATGCAAGAGTCTGGGCTCACTGAAATCATTCCTTTGCTATGCACCTCAGCTCTCTGGGGCCAGTGTCCTGTTCTTGCGCATCCTGAGTCCCCTCAGGGTGCACAGTAGGGGATGGTGGCCATGGCTGAGGGCTTGGCAGTGGGCAACCTGGCAGCCTGGAAGCCATTTGTCACCATGCTGAGTTCCCGCTCAGGGCTCACCACAGGGGCGGCTGTGGTGGATTGATGGCTGAAACACCCTTTGTTTACTGACATGGCAGGACACTTTTTTCATCCACAGGACCATCTGGACCAGTGCGAGAGTCGTGAATCTGGTTCCATGTACATCCTGGAGGTGGTCCTGGCTGCCAGCGGTTCCCCTGATTCTTACTCTGTTTGCAGAATCCTCAGATCCTAACAGAGAGGCTGACCTCTGGCTTCCTGGGTGGGCTTCTCACCAGCAGTGTCACCTGCTCTGAGAATCTAGGTAAGTCACATTCCCTGTATGGGAAAACCATAGCCAACTCTGTCTGGTCCACTTGCAACCCAAATGTCACCAGCCTGAAAATACAAATTGTGTTGGCACAAGTCCCCACCTGCCTGGCTGACAGCATTCACCCCCTCCTCGGTTGACCTGGGGGTAGGTGGGGGGCAACGGCTGAGACCACAGAAAGCAAAACTGCAGATAAGGGGAGACTACTGTATAGGAGAGCCTGGATCCTGGTGGCTTGGTTGAGTTGCCCAGCCAAGCCTAAGGGTGCCTTCCTCTGGGCTTCTCACTTAAAAACAATCGATGCAGAATGGTTTAAGACATTCTTAACCTCTTTATCAGTTATTTCCAGCTGAAAGCTAGCCTAACAGATACTAGCATGTTGAGTGACGGGACACAGTCCCTGCCCCGACGGAGCTTACATGCAATCGCTAGATGACAGAGATGCGGGGCAGGGAAGAGAGCAGAGTTGTCAGCTGGGGCAATGCCTGGGTACCAGCTCAGCCGTTCTCTTCTGCTTGTCAAAGGAGAAGAACAGCATTCCTTGCACACTGTGTCTCCCTTCAGTATAATTAAATTCCATCTCTATTTGCTTTTACTTTTAACTTCTAATTTCTCAGAGTAAATATGAGCCAGGAAGAGCTGACCAAGGAAGCAGCTGCTCCTAGGAGCCTGGCCGGTCTGCAGGCAGCTGTGGTCGACTGTGAGCTCATTTAGAGAACACTTTTGGATCGATAATGATTTCAGTTCCACCAGAGGCAAATGTTTGGAGCCAGTGACTCTGGAGGAGGAGAGATGCTTACATTCGGAGCGCTGGTGTCACGGGTAGAGGCTTTTTCCTTCTCGCCTTCTCTGCGTGGGAGAAGTAATCTCTCTTTTGGCTGGAGGGTTGCTAGTCAGTCAGTCCTGGCAATGGTTGATTCACAGTTCACATTTTCTCTCGCAGGTGACAAGCTTTGCCAAGAGAGAGGCAGTGGAGGGTGGTGGTTAAGAGCTCCAGCTCTAAGAATCCAGACTCTACCCCTTTACATGCCGTGTGACCTTGGGCAAGTTACTCAGCCTGGCTGAGCCTGGATTTCTTTATCAGTGCCCTGTGGATAATCACAGGAGACAAGGCTTCTGCTGGCCCTCAACAGGCCTTCCATAGATCTTTCGAGGAGCATGGTCACCAAAGGCTGGAATGGGGAGGGAGTGAATTTGTGGAATGCACAGAGATGAAAACATCCTCAGCAGCTGTGGGTGTAACATCAGTAAAGTCACAGACGTCAAACAAAACAAAATAAAAACACAAAACAAAACCCAAAACACGTGGAGGGAGGGGTACCCAGGGCGTTACCAGGAGGTGTTGAGATGAACTCTGTCTCTCTGCCTAGGTCTGGTACTGCCAAGGTCCTGCCCTGTGAGAAGTGCTTCCTGTTAAAAAATAACTAAAACACTCCCCCAAACATGACATCCATAAACAAATATTTTTAATGATATTCAAAGTTTCTGTGTTTTTAATGGAAGAAATAGGCACCTTTATGCTGCAGGTAGACATGTATTCTATTAAAATATTTTAGTAGGACAATTGTCAGTATGAATCAAGAGCCCTAAAAGTGATCACATCCTTTGACTTGGCAGTTCCACTTCCAGGAAATGATTAAAGGAACTAAGATTATGGTTGTGAGAAATTTAGTTCACATGCTTTTGGCACAGTGTTGTAAAAATAGAGAGGAACTGTCCAATAATTTCTTAAATTCTGTTGAATCTGTAAGTGGAATACCATGTTACCATTAAAAAATATAGAACATTGCTTTTTAAAAAAATTTTATTGAAGTATATTTGATTTAAAATGTGTTAATTTCTGCTGTACAGCCAGGTGATTCAGATATATATATATAGATAGATATATATATAGATATATATGTATATATACATTCTTTTTCATGTTCTTTTCCATTATGGTTGATCACAGCATATTGAATATAGTTCCTTGTGCTATACAGTAGGACCTTGTTGTTTATCCATCCTATATATAATAGTTTGCATCTGCTAATTCCAAACTCTCAATCCTTCCCTCCCCCATCCCCCTCCCCATTGGCAACAAGAAGTCTGTTTTCTTTGTCTGAGTCTTTTTTTGTTTCATAGATATGTTCATTTGTGTTGTATTTTAATTCCATCTGTGAGTGATATCATATGGTATTTGTCTTTCTCTTTCTGACTTACTTTGCTTAGTATGATAATCTCTAGTTGCATCCATGTCACTGCAAATGGCATTATTTCATTCTTTTTAATGGCTGAGTAATATTCCATTCTGTATATTTTTCACATCTTCTTTATCCATTCATCTATCAATGGACATTTAGGTTGTTTGCATGTCTTGGCTACTGTAAATAGTGCTGCTATGAACATAGGGGTACATGTATCTTTTCGAATTATAGGTTCTTCTGGGTATATGCCTAGGAGTGGGATTGCTGGATCATATGACATCTCTAATTTTGGTTTTTTGAGGAACCTCCATACTGTTTTCTATAGCAGCTGAACCAGTTTACATTCCCACCTACAGTATAAGAGGGTTCCCTTTTCTCCACACCCTCTCCAGCATTTGTTGTTTGTAGATTTTCTGATGATGTCCATTCTAACAGGTGTGAGGTGATACCTCATTGTAGTTTTGATTTGCATTTCTCTAATAATTAGCGATGATGAGCATCTTTTCATGTGCCTCTTGGCCATTTGTATGTCTTCTTTGGAGAAATGTCTGTTTAGGTCTTCTGCCCACTTTTTGGTTGGGTTGTTTGTTTTTTGTTACTGAATTGTGGAGCTTTTTGTATATTTTGGAAATTAAGCCCTTATCAGTTGCATAAAAAGTGTAGAACATTGTTGAAAGCCTGAGAAAAGGCTCAAGGTGGATGCAGATGTGAAACATGAAGACTGGATTATACTTCTGAGGTTTAAACCTGCTTCTACCACTTCCTAGCTGTGTGGCATGGGACAAATTACACAACTTCTCTGTGTCTAGGATTTTTCATCTGAAATAGGGGTCAGAAATCATAGTTGTTTTATGGGTTTATTATAAGTGAGATAATGCTTGTAAAACTTAGGGCAGTGACAAGTACATGGTAAGTGCCTCATCTATCGTTAAGTGAAACTATGAGGACATATTTCAAAAAAAAAAAAGGAAGAGAAGCATATGTGCAAAAAAGAAAAAGAAGTTATTTATCTATTCCATACATATTTATTGAGTACCTCCCACATGTCAGGCTCTGGAATACAGTGGTGAACAGAAGAAGCCCAAATATCTGCATTAGCAGGGTTTACCGTTCCGAAAGGAAGTCATCCTAAGGATCGCTGGGGGTGACTTTGCAAAATGCAGGTGCTGGGAACCCATCCATACCCAGAAATCTGGATTCTGCAGACGTGCGGGCATGCCCAGGAGTCTGATTTTGTGTATGCACGGGGAGATTCTGCTGCAGGCTTTGGGAGACTGTGCTGGTGGAGGTACCACTGAGCGATGGTTGGAGAGGGATGAGGAGTGACTGATTTTTTTCCTTGTATTTTGTAAAGTTTCAACAGTAAGTAAGAATATTAAAAAAATTTTTATACGTTTGTAAACATTTTATATATATAAATATTCGGCAGCTCTGCCCCTCCAGTCTGCCTTCCCCCACATGCAGCACAACCCTTATTTCTTCCCCAATAGCAGAAGCACATTGCATAGATTCCAGATTAGGAAAGCCCTCTGGGAATGGATAGTGGGGCTGTGATTCTCAGATACCTGCAATATCACAAAGGGAAGGTGGAAAATTTCTTGCCCAAATCATCTACTTTTACTTGAATCTGCTTCGAAGCAGGCTCTCTTATGCAAAAGCCCTCTTTAAAGATGCATTTCATTTGCTTTCTTTTTCCTGCAAATTCTCCTGACCTTGAGATTTCTCTGGTGGTTCTAGTAATTGGTGCTGTTTCCAGAGTCATTTGTATGGACACTGTGTAATGCGGAGGTAGGGGGAGAAATCTCCGCAGTCATCCTGTGCTTGTATCAGGTGAATTTATATTTTATGGGTTTTGGTCAGATTGATTTGTGTGAAACACCCTGGGGTGTTTGCAAATATGAAAGTTCTGGTAGTGCTGGTCGCTTGTTTGCATTTACAGGAAGAATATAAAGAAGAAAAAAAATTTGCTCCCTCTGCCGACAAACTCCATTGTCCCAGGAGCGTGGTAGAGAAGCAGATGAAGGGGTTCCAGCAGGAGAGAAAATTAGAGGCAGGGAGATCAGAGATCAGGGTGAGAAGCTGCCAGTGAAGCCTCATCTGCCCTGGGAATTATTGACAGGTGTGGGCTGCATGTTTTTAAGTACCGGGTAGGTCTCACTAAAGAAACAGGTTAAGATAAACACAACTGCTATGATTAAAGTCTTTAAAACCTCTGAATTCTTTTATAAGTGGGCTCCGTGGTCCTGCCTTGAGTTCATTCAGCGAAACAATGTCCATTTTGGGCTGATCTTAGTAGTTACAGATACATAGAAGGAGTACCTGTAAGCTTGGTTATATAAATTGAAAAACATATCTTCCCCAACCCCAAACCAAACCAAACCAAACCAAACCAAACCAGAATACCTAACTTCTTGTATCAGTTGGTTCTGATGCCTGAAATACTTTTAGTGTGGTTTCTTTTGGTAAAGGTAGGCACAGTAAGTATGTAGCATGCATACGGCTACTTCTTACTTCTGAGCTCATGACAGCCATCACTAATCAATTATAGTATTCTCTACTGCTGAGGCCAGATGTCAGCACTAGTGCCTAATAATCTTACTTATAGTCTGGGCAGAACATTCTTTTGGGGTTGGTCTTAAGCATAGATAGGGTTGGTGTTTGACCTAACTAGTAGAAATTATAAGGCCTTCCCTACTCCACCAACCTTACCCCATTTAGCAACTCCATTCCTCAATTTCTCATCGTGATAGACATCCCCCCTTTTTAATTGTACTATAGTTGATTTACAATACTGTGTTAGTTTCAGGTGTACAGCCAAGTGATTCAGTTACATATATATCTATTCTTTTTCAGATTCTTTTTCCTTATAGGTTATTACAAAATACTGAGTATATTTCCCTGTGCTATACAGTAGGTCCTTGTTGGTTATCTATTATATAGTAGTGTGTATATGTTAATCCCAAACTCCTAATTTATCTCTCCCCTCTCTTTCCCCTTTGGTAACCGTAAGTTTGTTTTCCATGTCTGTGGGTCTGTTTCTGTTTTGTATATAAGTTTGTTTGTATCATTTTATTTTTTAGATTCCACAACTAAGCAATACTGTGTAATATTTGTCTTTGGCTTATTTCACTTAGTATGATAATCTCTAGGTCCATCTATGTTGCTGCAAATGGCATTATTTCATTCTTTTTTATGGCTGAGTAATATTCATTTTATATATATGTATATACCACATCTTCTTTATCCATCATTTGTCGCTGAACATTTAGGTTGCTTCCAGGTTTGGGATAGCCATCCCTTTTGGATAAAGCACAACTGGCAAAGGCAAAGCATCTGCATTGCTTTTCTTACTGCAATGCCTCCGTGTTTTATCCTTGACAGGCACCAGTTATAAATCACAGCGCTTACAATGAGTTCAGGAGTCACCTTAGAATCTTTCTCAACACAGCTTCCCTTGCAGCTTCTACCAATAGATGAGATTTTGCGTAAAGCAGGAAAGGTATTTGCCATCCATGGGTTTCTGGGATTGAGGCGGCCAGGCGTCTGCTTGTGAATTTTCCCATCTGATTAGTGTCACGGGGGAATGGGGGGAAGGGAGGGAATAAGGGTAGGTGTAAACTCTTCAGTCTGGTATTTAAGACCCTTTGTGGTTTGGCCTCACTTTCTATCTCTAATCAAAGAGCCTAGGTTTGCTCAGACAAGCATTCCCACTTGCTTCCATACTTCTTGTTTTTTTCCTTTTTTGGGTCCTCTGTTCACTGTTTCCCCCACTTGGAACACCCTCCCTCCTGTCCATCCAATTCTTGCTGTTATTTAAGGCTTAGCTCATGGTCCATTTCTTTTCGCTAAGTCTTTTCTAAATACTAGCAATGCTTTCTCTGTGGTTTAAAGTCCCAGGACATTTACAATTCATTCTACTCACTTGGCCTCAAACATCTTCCCCGAAACATTTGTTTCCTTTTAATGTCTATGTGTTTGAATTTTTTAGCCACTAGACAGTAGAGCTTGACAGCAGGGTCTGAGCCCTCATCTTCCATTGTGCTGAGTGTATATGTTGGGTAAGAACGATTTGTCTGTCCAGGGCTGGGAAAGAGGGGATGCTGGTGGAGGGTAAATGAGCCACACCTCATCTGCTCTGCATTCTGGTTTAAGCCCCTCTCTGTTTCCATTTGAGGCCTTTGAAATAGGATTCAAAACATAGACTAGGATGTCGGTGGGTTTTCCCACAGAAAGCTAATGCAGTATTGAGAGATGATAAAAGGGAGGACCTGGAGGGTGCAGAGCAGCGAACTGCCAACTCCAGGTAGTGGGGCGGAGCACTGAGGTAAGTTTCACTTCCCTTTGGTTCTTCCCGCCCTAGTAGGAAGTGATGACAATATCCAACATTCAAAATCATTTACTCTTCAGTCTTACCATTAGGGAGGAGTTGCGTTTTATTAAAGCAACTATCTTCATTGTCACTCTGCCCTGCTCAGAATCCGGTGTCAGAGAAGTAAGCTCATTTTGTATGTCTGAAATATTTCTTAGTAAGTTTTAAAAATAAATCTTCAATGCTACATAAAAGTGATATAAAGTTCATCACATATAAATGCTTGCTTTCTGAGTGTCTTCTGTATATTTCCAGATTATATAAGGATGTTTTATTCAAAACGATTCAAAATGATTTTCCTTCACTACAATGTCAACATATTTGTATTTTTATTTTACTTAGATAACAGACACACAAGTTCATAAAAGTATTCAATGAAAAATTTGTACCAGTCACTAAGCATATAAATGATCATTCTTTTCAGGGTAGTAGATACTAAGGCAGAAGTTACTGAGAACCAAAAGTTCAGTGGAGAAGCTGAAACCCAAAGGGCATGGGACTTGGCTAATGCCCTGGCTTTGTTAATACAACTTGCAAAAATTAGCCCCAATTTTCTTCCACATCCAGTTTCCATAGCTAGTTGGTAGCTTCCTTGATATCAGAGATCCAGCTTCTGTGATGTTTGACAAGCAGTTAGACCAGTAAACCCCCCAGTCCTCATCTGTAACATGAAGAAGTTGGATGAGCTGCGGTTTACAAACTGTGCTCTGTGGTATCCGAGGGTTCCCTGGGGAGGGCAAGAGGACAGCTCTCTACCAATCTCTCCCATTACAGCAGCTCTTTTTAATTACTCTTTTTCAGTGGTACAGTTAAGATTTGATTTGGAAAAAATGGACTGGATGATATCCAAGTTATTGTTCAGCTTTCAAAAATTCTATGTCCAGTCTTTACTCCTAAGGTCGAATTCAGTGAACAAAAGAGGGCTTAATTGGGGCTTCCCTGGTGGCGCAGTGGTTGAGAATCTGCCTGCCGATGCAGGGGACACGGGTTCGAGCCCTGGTCTGGGAAGATCCCACATGCCACGGAGCAACTAGGCCCGTGAGCCACAACTACTGAGCCTGCGCGTCTGGAGCCTGTGCTCTGCAACAAGAGAGGCCGCGTACCGGCCCTCGCACCGCGATGAAGAGTGGCCCCCGCTCGCCGCAACTAGAGAAAGCCCTCGCGCAGAAACGAAGACCCAACGCAACACAGCCAAAAATAAATAAATAAATATATATTTTTTAAAAAAGGGCTTGGGCTTCCCTGGTGGCGCAGTGGTTGAGAGTCCACCTGACGATGCAGGGGACACGGGTTCGTGCCCCGGATCGGAAAGATCCCATGTGCCGCGGAGTGGCTGGGCCCATGAGCCATGCCGCTGAGCCTGCGCGTCCAGAGCCTGTGCTCTGCAACGGGAGAGGCCACGGCAGTGAGAGGCCTGCGTGCCGAAAAAAAAAAAAAAAAGGGGCTTAGTACATTTTATTGGCTAAGAAAATAAAAGGAAACATTTTGTGAATAATGGCTGACATTGATGGGCTATCTATAATGTGCTAAATGCGTCATAATTATTATTTCATTTATCCCTCACCACAGCCCTGTGAGGCTTAATCCTTATAGAGAAACTGATATTTTTCAGCAACTTGGATAGAGCATATTACTGGTAAGTGGAACTACACTGATATTTTAAAAGTATAAAATAGTTATATTTGGGCTCCATTCTTAAAACCTTTGTGTACCATTGTAGTTTTCCCTTGAGTTCTCTCGTCCCCTTTATTCAAGAGTTCATAGCCCTCCTGAATCTAAGTTTTAAAGAATCTCAGGAAAAAAATGGAAAATCATTCCCCTAGATCTGGGCTCCTGAGGATGCTTTAAACATGCGACCCATGGGAGACAGAGGACTAGATGAAATGACCCAGAGAGGTTAATTTCCAAGTTCCTCACTCTATGTTGTCATTCAGTGATGGCCAAGATGGCTGTTGCATCGAAGGCCATGTTTCTGAATTGACTTCTGTCTTCAGCATCCAGGGAACATGTGCCCTCTAATCACCTCCCCCCACCCTACCAACCCCCAAATAGGAATTATACACCCTCAGTGGTTCAAGATGGCAATTTTGGAGCTAGGTGGTGAGCCTAGGTTTAGGGCATTACATTTGAGTTCTTCCCCCTGTGGTACAGCTTTAACTAATGTTTCCAACGTGTTCTCTGTAAGTAGCAGGAGACAATAAGGGAGCATCTGGGGTTTCCAGGAGCCTTGGAAAACAACTTTGCATAAGTCCTCTTAGGAATCAGTGTGACAATTTCTTGGGGGTTTATACCAGGAGTAAGATCCATGAGTGGTAGGTAAGCTACACAGACCCTGGGGTAAGGTCGGGTGGGATACACGGTGAGCACTGGTACAGTGCCCTCCAGAACGACCTTAGCTTTTCACTCCCGTGAAGATCCCATTCTCCCTTATCCTCACCGAAAGTCTGATGAGTCTACAGAGATTTCTCACTGTCATTTTAATTTGCATTTGTCTGATTGCTAGGGGAGTTGAGCAGAGGATTATCTTTCTCTTCCATGAAAGTGTGAGTTCCTCTAAGGCCGTGCAATAATCGTGTGTATCCTTGGCCTCTGCTACCCAGTAGGACCTCCTTACTTACATGAGTGCCTGGCTCTTCCCTCAACAGAGGCTTCAGGTGTTCCAAATACAAGCTTTTTCTTGAAATTTCTTTAAGTTGGAAGCATCCGTGTCTAGCTAGTGTCTGCCAGAACGGCAATCAGGAAAATGATCAAAGTATTCATTTGTTTCTGTAAAATCAGAGAACTAGTGAACTTCAAGGACACAAAGAGGAATGGTCGGCTAATGACAGGTTTCACTCAGTAAACTCTGATTTCCTCTCTTGTTTTTCCTCAGTGTGATACGTCATCTTGTCAGTTTGCGTGCCGCTCACTTTTGATCTGTTTGAAATGCTTGCCTGGGGCCATCCGTGGGAAATGGTCTAGTCTGACTCATCCTGTCCCCATCTCTACACCAGTGGTTTTGAGCACTTTGGGGTCATGTGTCCCATTGATACTATGATAAAAGGTATGGACCCATTCTCTGGAAAATTCATGTGTGCACAGAATTTTGCACATAATCTCAGTGGACGTGACCACCCAAAGACTTATGTGGCAATTGTTTGTTTGTGCACTCATTTATTCATTTACTTGCTCATTCACTTATTCACTCATTCATTCATTTATTGTTAGTTAATGCTGTGATCTAGGTGCTGTGTTAGATATTGGCGACCCATGAACAACAGTCCCTACCCTCAAGGAGTTTATAGTCCAAGCGTACAGGTGGTAAATAAACCACCTGTGATGGTAAATTTTGTGTGTCAATTTAATGGGGTTAAGGGATGACCAGATGGCTGGTAAAACATTATTTCTTGGTGTCTGTGAGGGTTTTTCTGGAAGAGATTAGCATTTGACTTGGTAGACTGAATAAAAACGCCCTCCGCCGCCCCCCCC
>NW_006791458.1:1439618-1451449 GCF_000442215.2 Lipotes vexillifer | reverse complement strand
CCCGCCCCCACACTCCAATGCTGGTGGGCGTCATCCAATCTGTTGAGGGCCTGACTAGTACAAAAAGAGGTTGGAAGGGCAAGTTTGTTCTTTTTGCTTGGCTGAGACATCCATCTTTTCCTGCCCTCAGAAATCAGCATTCCTGGTTCTCAGGCCTTCAGACTTGGACTGAGACTTAAGCCCTGGCTCCCCTGGTCTTCAGGCCTTTGAACACAGACTGAATTACTCCACTGGCTTTCCTGGTTCTCCAGCTTGCTTTTTTTATTGTGGTAAAATATATACAACATAAAAGTCACCATTTTAACCATTTTTAAGCGTACAACTCAAGGACATTAAGTACATTTACAATGTTGTGCAACCATGCCACTATCCATTTCCAGAACTTTTTCATCACCCCAAACAGTAAGTCCCTATTCCCCCCTCCCTTCTCCCCACCTCCTGGTAACCTTTATTCTACTTTCTGCCTTTATGAATTTGCCTATTCTAGATACCTCATATAAGTAGAATCCTACAATATTTGTCCTTTTGTGTTTGGCTTACTTCAGTTAGTGTGATGTTTTTGAGGTTCATCCATGTTGTAGCATGAATTCAGAATTTCATTCCTTTTTAAGGCTGAATAATATTCCATTGTATATATAGACCACATTTTGTTTACCAGTTCATCTCTTGTGGACACTTGGGTATTTCCACCTTTTGGCTATTGTGAATAATGCTGCTATGAACTTTGGTATGCAAATATCTGTTTGAGTCCCTGCTTTTTTTTTTTTTTTTTTGCGGTAAGCGGGCCTCTCACTGCTGTGGCCTCTCCCACTGCGCAGCACAGGCTCCGGATGCGCAGGCCCAGCGGCCATGGCTCACGGACCCAGCTGCTCCGTGGTATGTGGGATCCCCCCGGACCGGGGCATGAACCCGCGTCCCCTGCATCGGCAGGCGGACTCCCAACCACTGTGCCACCAGGGAAGCCCTGAGTCCCTGCTTTTGATTCTTTTGGGTATATATCTAGGAGTGGATTGCTGGATCATATGGTAATTTTATCTTTAACTTTTTTAGGCTATATATAATTTTCTCAGAAATTTTTGAAAGGATTTTCAAATTGTGCTTTGTAAATTACTTGGCTACTTATTTAGTTTATGATTGGTTATTTTAATTTTTATTCTATAAGATTATTATCCTTTTATTTTGGTAATCATCTAGCACAGTGGTCCTCATATTTCAGCTTGTATCAGAGTCACTTGAAGGGCTTGTGCAAACAGAGAATTGAACTCCATTCCCAGAGTTTCTGATTCGGTAGGTCTGGGGTGAGGCCTAGGAGTCTTCATTTCTAGCAAGTTTTCAGACAAGGCTGATTTTGCTGTTCTGGGGGCCACATTTTGAGAACCACTGACAATGCATACTCAGGAATTCTTGAGGTAAAAATAGAACTTACCAGCTGTTTTCAAATGTAATAATTTTATGAATACTAAACCTAACAATTGCTGAAGTTGGCATGATATATTTTATAGACAAACACATGCGTTGCAACTTTGCAGTTTTATTTTTGTATTTTGTAATCAACATTCTTTTTTCAGGTCTTTAACATTTTTATAGGCCTCTCCCAAACTTATAGGCCTTAATTGTACCCAAAGTATTGATGGAGAGAATGGTTTTTCCTAACGCTTATAGATTTGCCTTATTAAAAAAAAAGAACACTGGTAATTATCCCATTGTGTAGATGCCTCATAATTTAATCACACCCAATCAATAAACTATAAGTTGTTTGCATTGTTTTCCTTCTAAGCAAAGCTACAGTGAACACCTCTCTATCCCAGGGGTTCACATTTCTGGCTGCCTGTTAAAATCACCTTTTCTAATCAGTTTTCCATTCCTATCCTTGGGCCTCACTACCAGAGGTTCTGATTTTATTGGTCTGAGTTCATGCTGCCCAGGCATGAATATTTTTTAAAAGGTCCTCAGGTGATTTGAATGTGTAGCCAGGGTCGAGGATCATTGTCCTACATGCAACTTTGACCACATGTGCTGTGTCTTGTCTGGGCCAGGACATTCCCTTGAGATCTGATGCTAACCCAGAAGAAGATTCATTGTTATCTTTGTAAAAAAGATGTTCAAATGATTGTCCCACAAGTCAAGACATGCTATGTTATTGCTGCATTGGCAGTGGGAACAACTGTCCTGCTGGTTCTCTTCTGCTCTAAAAACATGCGCACTCCCAGGCTTTTCTGGCACGGATGCTTGTCTTTTAATTGCCAGGGAGGAGGGAAAAAGAGTGTGAAAAAGACAAGCTTCATTGCAGGAATCAGGATGGTAGTTCATTCCTTATCCTTAAGAGTCTCTGCATTTAGTTGTTTTCATTATTTAAATTCTAGCATTGAAGAAATCTTCAGTGTAGAAACATTAGGACAGATTAATAAGTGAAAAGAAAACTACCTAAGTGTCTATTTTCTATTTAATGAAGAATAATGAGAATCAAGTCTAATCATCTTAATCAACAGCAGTGTTCAAATGCAAATGTTACATTTTGGGTTGAAGATGAATGACTAGCAACAGATGCAGAGATTTTTGTCACTATTGTACATACTTGGAGACAGACGTGATTCTATAAACCAAGCCAAAAAAACAAAGGTGATGTTCAAAATACACAACAGCTGGTATGGCATGGGGCCTGGTGCTGCTTGGGACACAGTTCTGGTCTGTTCTGACCAAAACCAGCCCTCCAAAAGCATTTGATGTGGGGGTATTAAGAGTCCCCTGCTTTCACAAGCCTACCCCACTTGCCTGTCACATTGCCTGAGATTCCACCCCTCACCTGAGTAAAAATTTTATCTTTCTTGTAAGATAAATACAGATATCTTTTGGTGGAGAGTATGTATATATATGTGAGAACTTCATTTCCTAATAGCTTTTTATACCCTTTGCTTTTGATTACTTTATAATCTGAGCAGGTTCCCTGTTGGAAATGTTCCCTGGTGGACTGGACATAGGATATAGATCAGTGTTGGTGGGGAGAGAGAGAATTCAGGACTCTGGGCTTCTGCCTGGGAGGAAAGGCCTCACTCGTGTAGTGACATCATTAGGGATGAGGTGGAATGGGAAGAGGACTTGAAGATCAACGTGGCCTGTTTTTATCATTTTGCCAAGTAGTTAACTTTAGCAGAGATGCCTAGATCTGGAAGGAACTGTAGAGACCATCTCTTCCACATGCCCCAATTTATATCTCAGGAAGCTGAGCCCAGAGAGGGAACGTGACTTGTTCAAGGCCACACAGTTGTTTAGTTTGGCAACGTGGGAAGAATTTTAGTGTCAGAACTGGCTTTAAGGTGTGACTCTTCTGCTGTCCTGGGAAATGGGGCATACATTTCAAAAAGGTGAAAACATGTGAAGGGATGGAGAAGTCCAGAGTATGCCATTGTTACATAAAAATTATTTTGAGCCGAAGGCATTTGAGATCCTGAAATCCCTTATCTGCCTAAAAGCAGAGCATCTCAAAGGAACTCAGTTGTCATAAATCCCCTCCCTGGGAGCAACTCTCTAGTCTTCTTGGAGATGTAAAGCTGGCACCACACCAAAACAGACATTGTTACAAAACTATCATGTCCCCCATTTATTCTAAGTGCCCTTTCTTCCCTCTCTTTCTAAAAAGTCATTTGTTTCCCAGAAGTGCCCTTCTCCCCCTTCCTTTCCCCTATTAAGATGGTATATAAGCCTCTTTGGGTCACATCTTTTTTATGAACTCCCATGATTAAATCTGATTTTTCTCTTGCTAGTCTGTCTATCTGAGTTTAATTTGCAGGCCCGCAAAACAAAATATAATAGGTTAGAGAAAAAGTTTTTCTCCATGACACATGACTCATACAAAAGACAGTAAACATGTAAAGATTTTTTTTTTTTTTTTTTTTTTTTTTTTTTTTTTGCGGTATGCGGGCCTCTCACTGTCGTGGCCTCTCCCATTGCGGAGCACAGGCTCCGGACGCGCAGGCTCGGCGGCCATGGCTCACGGGCCCAGCCGCTCTGCGGCATGTGGGATCTTCTCGGACCGGGGCACGAACCCGCGTCCCCTGCATCTGCAGGCGGACTCTCAATCACTGCGCCACCAGGGAAGCCCCATGTAAAGATTTTATTCAAAGAAGGCAGAGCTGGTTCCAAAAAATTTAAGAAACACATTTATATAGTATGTTAGTCAAGGGAATGTGAAAATGAATTTGCTAAAAGATACAAAATTGGTTAATGTTCTACAGGGCAATGAAATTGTAACCTTTGGGACAGAAATCTACAAGTTAACATTTTCACAATGTCTGTTCTCTAAACAAGTAGTGAATGGCAAAATCATACAAAGTCCTAAGTAATAATCCTCTGATGAGTCTGTTAAACAATGATACTGAAAGGAGGTACGTTTATCATGGTGGTTTATTTCCAAGTTTTGGGTAAATTTGGCTTAGTATGGGAATGTGATGAAAAAAATGTCGGAAGTACTCCTCAGCTGTTACTGTTTAGCAGGAAAATGTGCTTCTGGAGTGTTCTGGGTCCTTGATTCTGTGAGAGTCCATCCATCTATATAGCTCCTATGTACATACTGCAAGAGGAGGTGATCCTAGGAAAGAGAAAGTCTCATTCCATCAATCCTCCCAGTATCAATCAGCCAAACTGCCGAGGGTTTGAAATCCTGGACCCAGGAGGGGCCTATTCTTTGCTAGAAGCCATAGTAAACAGATTTAGTTGTCAGTTTAGCCAAGAATGAATGGAAATAAGTGAAGATTTAAAGTTTTTGGAGCAGAAGGCCTATTGAACTGAGGGATAGGGGTTGGGCAATGACAGCTCTCCTCTTGTGTTTTGGGAGAGGAGAGCTGTGCCTGAAATCATTTTACTTCCTTTTCTCACCTCAGTGACAAAATATGTCCACACACCTTGGTGATTCTCCAAGTCCAGGACTTGGCCATGAGGTCTGGTCAGGGCTGAATCTGCCCCAGTCAAGGTTCTCTTGGGAGTGCCTATTTCTTTTCTTTTCTTTTTTTTTTTTAATAAATTTATTTATTTATTGTTTTTGGCTGTGTTGAGTCTTCATTGCTGCAGGCGGGCTTTCTCTAGTTGCGACGAGCAGGGGCTACTCTTCGTTGTGGTGCGCGGGCTTCTCGTTGCGGTGGCTTCTCTTGTTGCAGAGCATGGGCTCTAGGCATGCGGGCTTCAGTAGTTGTGACACGTGGGCTCAGTAGTTGTGGCTCATGGGATTAGTTGCTCCGCAGCATGTGGGATCTTCCCAGACCAGGGCTTGAACCCGTGTGCCCCTGCATTGGCAGGCGGATTCTTAACCACTGTGCCACCAGGGGAGCCTGGGAGTGCCTATTTCTGAATTTGCCTCTGTTTGCATTTCAAACACCTCTGTTATTTAGTTAAAAACTAGGGTGTTCCTTCTTCTTAGGCTGGCAATGACCCCACTAAAACAGTGTTTGGAAATACCGCATATATTTGTATTTCTCAGCTCCTGCCTCTGAGCTGACCTCTGTGTCTACTCTCTCTCACATACCTGCAGAGGCAGGGCTGTCTTTGGCCATGTTGTGAAATGTTTGGGGGACACATTCCTCCTTGTGCCTTTGACAGCTCCCACCTCAGTTCTCATATCCTCTACACACCCCAACAGAATGGGTGATAAACACACTATTCATTCATACCAAGGCATAAATGACTGATAGCTTTTAATTTGTTAACTATCCCAGAGGTCTCATTTTTTAATATTGAAGTATAATTGGTTTACAGAGATCTCATTTTTAAGAACTTTATTATTGTTTTTTTTTAATAAGAAAAGGTCTTGTTCATTATGAAAGGCTTAGGAAATACAGAAATGTATTAAGAAGAAAATTTAAATCACCTAGAATACCAGTATCCGGAGATAACAAATGTGGCTAACATTTTGCTATACTTGCTTCTGGATATGCACATACTTAAAAACATTGAGATTATACCGTTTTATTAACTCTTTACTTGTGGTTGAAGGCAGTTCCAAGGGTGGAATTTCATGTATCGGTTAGCGGATTGCAACGATTTTTTTTTTGGTCTGGGGAGGAAGTAAATGGGAGTGCAAGTGGGCAGTGGGAGCTCGTGGATACTAATGAACTAACACCCTAGAGGCACCTCTATCCCAGGAAACAATTTTCTGTCCACAGGTTGCGCTGGCAGAGGTGGTCTCTGAGACAGAGAAGATTTTTGGAGCTATTTACATTACTGTGTGTGCAGAGAGTAGGTGAACCCTAGGCATTTTTTTTCTCCTGCTTGTGAATGTATGTACTCTAGCCTTCCCCGACTTTCTACGTGGCACCATTGCCTACCTAGTTGTTCAAGCTAGGACTTGATTCTCACTCTCCTTGCTTACATTTTGAAGGTTCTACATTTATTTCTTTATTTTTAATTTTTTAAATTTACTTTTGGCTGCACTGGGTCTTCGTTGCTGTGCACGGGCTTTCTTTAGTTGTGGCGAGTGGAGGCTACTCTTCATTGCGGTGCACGGGCTTCTCACTATGGTGGCTTCTCTTGTTGTGGAGCACGGGCTCCAGGCGTGCCTGCTTCAGTAGGTGTGACACGTGGGCTCAGTAGTTGTGACGCACGGGCTTAGTTGCTCCATGGCATGTGGGATCTTCCTGGACCAGGGCTCGAACCCGTGTCCCCCGCATTGGCAGGCGGATTCTTAACCGCTGCACCACCAGGGAAGTCCCTGAAGGTTCTCCTCTTAAAACATTTCCTGAATATAATCACTTTTTACTATCTTCACTGTTATCACCTTGATCTAACCTGAATGAGTCCAGTTAACGCTTGTGGAAATAAACAAAGACCACCCCAGTGAGAACAGGCAAAGGCTATTTGTACAGAGCTTGCTGTAACAAAGGAGCCAGCCACCATCACTTGTGTTTTGGCCGAGACTCAAAAGCAGGCAGAGGAATTGGAAAACTTCATAGTGGAGAAGAGGGAAGGTTTCAGGTATGTCCCTATTGGAGGCTGTTATTGTGGGGAAGTTGTAGGTGGGCCAATAAGAGGTAGGACATCTTATGTGACTGGTGAAGGCTGCATATTTGGCTTTCTCTGGTTGGTCCTAAGTTGAAAGCTGCCAGTTATTAATCAAGTCCTGCCTGTTTTGGGCTGGTAGTTATAGGAGTTTGGCTTTATGGAATTTTTTCTAGAGATTGTGGTCTGACTTTGTACAAGTCTGACTTATAAATAATAAGTAGGCTTGCTTCCTGAGCTCCCTAGATAATGGGTTGGTTTCTAGGGCTGGTTGCAGACAGTAGGTTAGAGATCTATTTTTACATATGGTTTGGCCATTGTCTATTCCGTCTCTCATGCTGCATTCAAAATTTAATGGTGTTTCTTTGGTGAACACTTGGAACCAACTTGATTGGGAAGCAGCTACTATTACCATCATCTCCATTTACCTAGAAAGAACCTGAGGGTCAGAGAGGTTAATTAACTTGCCCAAGATCACAAGTTAAGAAGAGCCTGGCTTTAAACCTTGGCAGTTTTCACTCCAGAAATCGCCACCTTAGACTACCTGCCTCAGCCACTTAGAGACTGGGGTCACCCTGTCCTTGCCAGTGTGTTAGATAAGGATTTAAAATGCAGCCTCTCCACCAGCAGAATTTGCATTTTGCCTCTGCTAATTCTCTTCCTGAGGAAGTCAGTCCATTCTGTATGACCTAACTCATCTTATATCTTCCCAGTGAGACTTGACTCCATTCATCCTATTTTCCTTTTAACTATCCAATGGATTATAGCATATAAAGGAGCGAATCTCTGAGAGGAAAATAGAAAGCCTTGGGACATTCCTGTATACACATTCAGGAGTCATACTGCCTAGGTTTGATTCTCAGCTCCCCCACTTAGTAGCTACAGACCTTGGGCTGATCTCTGAATTTATCTAAGCCTCAGTTTCCAAATCTGTAAATGGGGATGATGATAAAATACTACCTATCCTATGAAGCATAAAGATTTAAATAACAGACACAAAGCACTTGCACGATGCCAAGGCAGATGGTAAGTGCTCAATGTAAATTAAAACACAAATACCCTTAGAAGATTCTTTCCTATGGCCTTAACTAACGTAATATGGAAAGTGGGAATTTTAATTGTCAATAGTTTTGGCTGGAAAGGGAGGAGAGAAAAATCCTAGAGTACTCTTTTTCAAAAATTTTCGGGACTTCCCTGGAGGTCCAGTGGTTAAGAATCCGCCTTCTAATGCAGGGGACACAGGTTCAATCCCTGGTTGGGGAACTAAGATCCCACATGCCGTGGGGTGACTAAGCCCGCACACAACAACTACTGAGTTCACACGCCTCAACTAGAGAGAAGCCTGTGCGCCGCAACGAAAGATCCCACGTGCCTCAATGAAGATCCTGTGTGCCAAAACTAAGACCTGATGCAGCCAAAAAATAAAATAAAATAAATAAATATTTTAAAAAATTGTCTGGGAAAAGTGAAGACTTTTCAAAAAAGTTGACAAAAAGTGGCATTCCCACCCATCCCCACGCACACACATGCTTCTCGCTCCCATACGCTATTCACTTTTGAGATCCTCCAATGATTACATGGAAAAGACTGAATAAGATTTTATTTTTACTGATTGAATTGAACAATTGGTCTTTGTAAATCCAAGTAAATACACAGCACATTAAGAACTTCAAATCCTATTTTATTGTCTTCTCTGGGTCACTGTACTTGAAATAAGTAGAAGCCAGATAAATAGGCATTCACTGGAGTAACAATACAGAGATGCCTAGCCTTTTGTTTGTAGAAATAATCGCATATCAAGGGCCTTATCCTCTACTTGGGTACAAAGCACAAACGAATAATTTAAATTTCCAGTTCAAAAGAAAAGCGATCCACATCCTCCAACCACAGTTTATTTTCTGTCTCGGTGGGATCTTCCCGTCTAGGGGAGCTAGGGAATGTGGCACAAAGAGGGTAGAGAATTGGTTCAGTGGTGCTGCAGCGTCTGGAATCCCTGCATGGCCAGAGGGGAAGGTCTCTGGAGTCCTACCCTGTAGCCATAGTGAGGCGGAGAGAACATGGGTGCAGGTGCCGCAGAGTGAAGTGAGGTGGGAGCTGGCGGAAGTTCCTATCTGATTGCCTTTATTTTCAAATGATTTAGAGAAGCAAAGTCAAGTGCTGAAAATGTGGACGGGGACTCGAGGTTTGTAAAGAGAGGCAAAAGCAGGAATTGTCAGGGAGAGTGGAAGAGTGAATGGGCTAGCAACAGGACCGGCTTGAGGTTCAAGGTCACGACTTGACAGTGACCAGTCAGCCCCTTTCTCTAGCCGCTTTCAGCTCTCAGGGTACAGGGGCAGAGCAGGCAGAGACTTGGTTTTAACTGAGAAATATGTGGTTTAGCCAAGTGAGTCTGACAAAGTAAGAAGAGGCCAGGGGACTGGGCAAGAGGGAACAAAGATAACAGTGGGTTGGGGAATCTGAGCCTCTGTTCACTGTCCCTCCCCCTCCCCCATGCCATGTCCTCACTTGGAGGGTGGGATACTTGAAAGTGAAATTTTGGAGGGGTTTTAGTGATTGGTAGTGACATGGTTTAGGATCTGGGGTGAGACCATAGGGGTGATGGGTGAAGTGGGATAGAGACCAAGCTCATCAGAGGTGAGAAAATCAAGAAACTGAGTGAACAGGGTATTGGAAGTGTCAACAATGTAGATATTGGAATCACCAGTAATTAAGACAGATTTGTATTGGAGAGAGGGACAGTGAGCCAGGAGCTAAATATTCAAGGAATAAAGAGGGTGATACTGGGAGCAGGACGGTAACAAGGAGGGGTGGTTAGTGGTGTAATCTGATAACATGAGATTCAGAGCTGCAGGGATTTTGCAGAGGAAGGAAGGACAATGGTCTGGAAGAGAGGACAAATGCTCCATCTCCAAGTCTAGTGGATGGGAGAGAGTATAGTTCTTACTCGAGGGATCTTCAGGGAAAGTCACATTCTCACAGCAGAGCCAGGATTCTCTTAAAAAGGTCCCTTTGGAAATTCAGCAAACAGATTAAGGGGGTAGAGAATGATACATAGTAACCCTAGAATAAAATGTGATACACATGCTGCTTTGATTGCTCAGAGAAGAGGCATGCGGGAGGATTATGGATAGGAAGTGACAGGTGACCTGAGTTTAGAGGACGGGTAGAAGTTCTCCAGGCAGATAAAGAGAAAGGAAAGAGAGAGAAGAGCAAGGATAAAGGCATGGTGGCATGGCTGGATTTGGGGAACTGAAAAGAGGCTGGTGAGAATAGAGGAGGAGGGATGCGGGGCTGGAGAGTCCGAGGCAGGGGTTCCATCATGAAGGGCCTTGAATGCCATATTTGGAGGTTGAACTTTACTTGGAAGTGGTTATAAGCCATTAAAGGTGTATGAGCAGGACAGTGACTGGATTTTTAAGTAGTATTGAATTCAGTAAAACAACCATTCTGTGATTTGCATTTGTTTTTTTCTTGTATGTATCTATGAATACAGATCTCTTTCTATCTACTCCAAAATATGAAGTGGGTTCCAGATATTACAGCCCAGATTGTTGTCATCTGGACGCAACCAAATACTGAAGATTTAAGGCAGGGGCCAGAGCACTAAGTGGCTTGGGGATGGGCCTAAAGACCCCTAGGGGTTAGGAGTCTTGGCACAGACAAAACCCTGAACTGTATTCTTAGCTTTTCACTTACCATTTTGTGGCCTAGACAAATTACTTAATTTCTCTGACTCTCCTTATTGGTAAAATGGGAATAATAGTCCTCACTTGAAGGTTCCTGTGTGGATTAAATGAGGTCATGTAGTAATGTACTCAGCAGAGTGACTGTCTCATGGTAAGTGAATATTAGCTGTTATTAGCTGTTTTTTTGTTTTTTTGTTTTTTTGTTTTTTTTTTGCGGTACGCGGGCCTCTCGCTGTTGTGGCCTCTCCCGTTGCGGAGGACAGGCTCCGGACCCACAGGCTCAGCGGCCATGGCTCACGGGCCCAGCCGCTCCGCGGCATGTGGGATCTTCCCGGACTGGGGCACGAACCCGTGTCCCCTGCATCGGCAGGCGGACTCTCAACCACTGCGCCACCAGGGAAGCCCAGCTGTTATTTTTATGGTGTATGAACTTCAAGCTCACACATGCGCCTACATTACTTCCTCTCTGGTTTGGCTGCACATTGCAATGACCTGGTCCTACTTCTTAAAAACAGGCATAACTTGTTTCCACCCCCAGGGATTATGATGGATTTGGTCAGGGGTACCGCCTGGGGTTTTTATAAGCTCCACAAGGTGATCTTAATGTGCGATGAGGTAGAATGCTGTTGGTTCTCAGAGGGCTGCACCCTGAACTGGCAGCATTAGCATCACCTGGGAATTAGTTAGAAAGGCAAAATTTCCCTGGTCTACTGAATCAGAAACTCTGGGGGTGAATCAGCAATCTGTATTTTAACAAGCTCCGCATGCACACTCAAGTTTCATAAGTACTGATCCAGGGCTAGCCGTTCAGGGTGGTCATTTCAGCTGTTGACATCACTTGCACCTGAAACAACAGGTCTCTCAGACCCTCCCCCTCCACTTCCTCTGCCTGCTCTCCTTCCCCCCCCCCCCCCCCCCAATTATTTATTTATTTTTGGCTGCGCTGGGTCTTCACCACTTCTTGCGGGCTCTCTCCAGCTGCGGCGAGTGGGGGCTACTCACTGCGGTGGCTTCTCTTGCTGGGGAGCCCGGGCCCTAGGCGTGGAGGCTTCAGTAGTTGTGGTGCTCGGGCTTAGCTGCTCCGCAGCACGTGGGATCCTCTCAGACCAGGGCTCGAACCCACGTCCCCTGCATTGACAGGCAGACTCCCAGCCACTGGCA
>NW_006791458.1:1426948-1438908 GCF_000442215.2 Lipotes vexillifer | reverse complement strand
CGCTTCAAAACAGGATGGTTAGATTTAGGGCTGAGATTTCTTTTGCTTATTTAATTTTGTATATTTTCTTTTTCTTCTTTCCGGTACGCTTCCATTCTCCCAACAAAATGTCGGTGATGGCTACTGGGGGTATGGAGCAAATAAAGAAGACACGGTTCCTAATCCCATGGAACGCCCAGTTGTCGTATCGTGATTTATAATAAATGTGTACTTGGCCTTTGTCCCCACTTCTGGCACAGACCTCCGAAATTGGAAATTTCCCTTGGAATTTTCTGTGATGAGAGAGTTAAAGGTGGCTTTTGTTGTGTTGATGGCGACTTCTGGACCACACCTAAGGATGGAGGCTGGTTGCCAGGAGAGCCCATCATGTGATTATAAGTTTCAGTTCCACCCCCGACCTCAGGGCAGGGGAGAGGGGATGGCGAATGAGTTCAATCGCCAGTGGCCAATGATTTAATCAATCGTGCCTACGTCATGAAGCGGCCATAAAAGCCCAGAAGGACGGAGTTCAGAGAACTTCCGGGTTGGGGAACATGGAGGTCCCGGGAGAGTGTTGCTTCTGGAGAGGGCATGGAAGCTCCGAGCTCTTTCCCCACATCTTGTCCTATGAATCTCTTCTTTCTGGTCGTTCCTGAGTTATAGCCTTTCATAATAAACTGGCAATCTGGTAAGTAAAATGTTTCTTTGAGTTCTATGAGCCGCTCTAGCAAATTAATCGAACCTATGCAGGGGTTTGTTGGAACCTCCAATTATCGCTGGTCCGTCAGAAAACCTGGGCTTTTGACTGGCGTCTGAAGCAGGGGTGGCGGGCGCAGGGGGCAGCCTTGTGGGGCTGAGCCCTTATCCTTGGGATCTGATGCCACCTCTGTGTAATATCAGAAGAGAGTTGAATTGTAGGGCACCCAGCTGGTGCTGGAGAATTGCTTGGTGTGGGAAAGAACCCGCCGCACATTGGAATTGGAGTCAGAAACTTACGAGCATTAAAAAAAAAAAAAAGGGCTTCCCTGGGGGCACAGTGGTTGAGAGTCCGCCTGCCGATGTAGGGGACGCGGGTTCGTGCCCCGGTCCGGGAAGATCCCACATGCCGCGGAGCGGCTGGGCCTGTGAGCCATGGCCGCTGAGCCTGCGCGTCCGGAGCCTGTGCTCCGCAACGGGATAGGCCACAACAGTGAGAGGCCCGCGTACCAAAAAAAAAAAAAAAAAAAAAAAAATCTTAGCCTACTGGGCCTCTCTTGGGCAGGGTGAAGGGTGATTTTAGGTCCTCAGCTTGTCTGTTTCATATCCTCCTCTTCCTGTGATCTTTTTCTCTCTGCCCTGCCTGTGTGAAAATCTATTCTCACGTATGGATTTGACCTCAGTCATTTGTAATTTAGTTTGAGCTGCTCTGAGTATAAGCCATGTTTGCCTACCAGACTGCATACACCTGAGGAAAGGGGCTGTGTCTTTATTTCTTTGAATGCACACACTTGTCCAGTTCACATTCCTGTAATAACATGCCACTTGCATTTTTAAGGGCTGAACAGCACTGGCCTTGGCACCACAGATGAGGGTTTGTCTGCAGCCTGCTAGCTGTGTAAACTTGGGCAACCGGTGGCGCTTCTTAGCACTTCAGTTTACCCATCTAAAATGGGCTTAATGATCGTTAACGTCATACAGTTGTGAAGACTGTTTAAGATAACGCATGGAAAGTGCTTAGGTCAATACTCTACTGAGGATATTCACTGAGAGCGCTCAATGAATGGTACATGTTAATGATCATTATTAAATTTCACTTCCTGCTGGGAAAGGATAGGTTTCATCCAGAGCAATATAGTAAAATGCATGTCAGACTCCAGTGAGCTGTTGGGAAGCTTTTGGACAGAGTCTCTTTTCCCTGAGGTACAATTTCTACTCTGACAGCCCCCTTTCCAGGCAGCCCAGAAATGTCACCGCCACCAATGTCTCCAGAAACCCCTCTTACTGAGCCCTTCATACAGTTTCTTGTGGTCTCACCAATGTTGGTGCTGAAGCTGCCTGGAGCAAGTCTTAAATCTTCTCTTTAGGGAGTTTAATACCTTGCGAAAGCCTGAAGCCTATTTTATTTTATTATTTATTTATTTTAAAATAAATTTATTTATTTATTTATTTATTTTTGGCTGAGTTGGGTCTTTGTTGCTGCGCGTGGGCTTTTCTAGTTGCGGCAGACAGGGGCTACCCTTCGTTGTGGTGTGCAGGCTTCTCATTGCGGTGGCTTTTGTTGCGGAGCACGGGCTCTAGGCACACGGGCTTCAGTAGTTGCTGCACGGGGGCTCTAGAGCGCAGGCTCAGTAGTTGTGGCACATGGGCTTAGTTGCTCCGTGGCATGTGGGATCTTCCCGGACCAGGGCTCGAACCTGTGTCCCCTGCCTTGGCAGGCGGATTCTTAACCACTGCGCCATCAGGGAAACCCCTCGAGCCTATTTTAATTATTTCATTCAGTGTCAGGCTTAAAGAGCACCCCTACAGGGTCTCAGCTCTGAATGAATGCATTAAAAAATCAAATACTGTAGATGATGGCATAATCCTCGAGGCAGTTATAGAATCTCCTCTGGTGCCCTTTCATTTCCCTGCATTTTTATAGCATCTGTTTTTTTCATTTTCCTCCCCTAAAGTTCTTTAGTTGCCTTAGTAAGAAAGAGAACAAAACTCAGAATAAAACAAGATATTGGGGAAGAATTTACTATCTTAATTTTGGGGGCTGGAAGGGATTTTCAACATTACCTGGTCTAACCCTTCACATAATTTACCTGGCGTGAGGCAGAGGTCTAGAGAAGGAGATGGCTTAGCCAGGGTCACAGAACTTCACCTCCGATGAACTTAGCTGGAAAAGACACAATCTTTGTTCTGGACGAGTACTGGGAGCCACAGTGAAACACGGTGTAGAAGAAAGAGCAGACCAGGGCCGTGATTAAGGGGGGCGCTTTGGCCTCAGGCTACCAGGGATTGAATCCTTGTCCACCTCATGCTGTGTGCCTTTGGGTAAGTGATTTAACATTGCTGGGGCTTAAGTTTCCTTACCTCCAAATAGGGATAATAATCGTACCTACCTCAGAGTGCTGTTGAGTCAGACAACAGTTCACTAAAAAGCTTAGTACTGTACCTGGCACATAGTAAGTGCTCAATACATTTTAGTTGTTATTGTTAGTAAATAATTTTTTTTTAAAGCTCTCATTGGGATGGTAATGGGCAGGCCCTGAATCTTTAGCACTTTATGGCAGTGGCTGTGGGCTCCCCATAAGGAGTGAATTCCTTATTTCCTCCAGTAGGAGGAAAGTCCCAGAGGTCCTTAACCCAAGGGCAGGCTTCTTTGCTAATGAGAGCATGTGGACGAAGGGCAGGTGTTAAGGGGTCAGCTCCACCAGAGAGGGCTGAAAATGACGCTGTGTGATCCTTTGAGGAGATCAAATACAAAGGGGATTTTAAGTGCTTAAAAAATGTGGGAGCTCAGTGAAAGGGAGGTGTTAGCATCAATAGTAAAACTATGGTTACCAAGTACATTAACAGCCATTATCTCATTTGATTCTCAATTATATATGAATATATAATCTATAGATATGTAGTAAGCCATCAACTCTCTTGAATAAACAGATGAGTAGTTGGATAGGCATTATTGTCCCTTTTTTTTTTTTTTTTTTTTTTTTTTTTGTGGTACGCGGGCCTTGCGGAACACAGGCTCCGGATGCGCAGGCTCAGTGGCCATGGCTCATGGGCCTAGCCGCTCCGCAGCATGTGGGATCTTCCCAGACCGGGGCACAAACCCATGTCCCCTGCATCGGCAGGCAGACTCTCAACCACTGCGCCACCAGGGAAGCCCCAATTTGTTTATTTTTGTTTTTATTTTCATTACTCTAGGAGGTGGATCAAAAAAGATCTTGCTGTGATTTATGTCAAAGAGTGTTCTTCCTATGTTTTCTCTAAGAGTTTGGTAGTGCCCGGTCTTAAATTTAGTTCTCTAATCCATTTTGAGTTTATTTTTGTGTATGGTTGTAGGGAGTGTTCTAATTTGATTCTTTTACATGTAGCTGTCCAGTTTTCCCAGCACCACTTACTGAAGAGACTGTCTTCTCTCCATTGTATATCCTTGCCTCCTTTGTCATAGATTAGTTTACCATAGGTGCGTGGGTTTATCTCTGGGTTTTCTATTCTGTTCCATTGATCTGTGTTTCTGTTTTTGTGCCAGTACCATATTGTCTTCATTACCGTAGCTTTCTAGTATAGTCTGAAGTCCGGGAGTCTGATTCCTCCAGCTCCATTTTTTTCCTCAAGACTCCTTTGGCTATTCGGGGTCTTTTGTGTCTGCATACAAATTTTAAGGTTTTTTTGTTCTAGTTCTGTAAAAAATGCCATTGGTAATTTGATGGGGATTGCATTGAATCTGTAGATTGCTTTGGGTAGTATAGTCATTTTCACAATATTGATTCTTCCAATCCAAGAAGATGGTATATCTCTCCATCTGTTGGTATCATCTTTAATTTCTTTCATCAGTGTCTTAAAGTTTTCTGCATACAGGTCTTTTGTCTCCCTAGGTAGGTTTATTCCTAGGTATTTTTATTCTTTTTGTTGCAGTGGTAAATGGGAGTGTTTCCTTAATTTCTCTTTCAGATTTTTCATCATCAGTGTATAGGAATGCAAGAGATTTCTGTGCATTAATTTTGTATCCTGCAACTTTACCAGATTCATTGATTAGCTCTAGTAGTTTTCTGGTGGCATCTTTAGGATTCTCTATGTATAGTATCATGTCATCTGCAAACAGTGACAGCTTTACTTCTTCTTTTCCAATTTGTATTCCTTTTATTTCTTTTTCTTCTCTGATTGCCATGGCTAGGACTTCCCAAATCATAGTGGCGAGAGTGGACATCCTTGTCTTGTTCCTGCTCTTAGAGGAAATGCTTTCAGTTTTTCACCTTTGAGAATGATGTTTGCTTTGGGTTTGTCATATATGGCCTTTATTATGTTGAGGTGGTTCCCTCTATGCCCACTTTCTGGAGAGGTTTTATCATAAATGGTGTTGAATTTTGTCAAAAGCTTTTTCTGTATCTATTGAGATGATCATATGGTTTTTATTCAATTCGTTAATATGGTGTAACACATTGATTGATTTGCGTATATTGAAGAATCCTTGCATTTCTGGATAAATCCCACTTGATCATGGTGAATGATCCTTTTAATGTGTTGTTGGATTCTGTTTGCTAGTATTTTGTTGAGGATTTTTGCATCTATATTCATCAGTGATATTGGTCTATAATTTTCTGTTTTTCTAGTATCTTTGTCTGGTTTTGGTATCAGGGTGATGATGGCCTCATAGAATGAGTTTGAGAGTGTTACTTCCTCTGCAATTTTTTGGAAGAGTTTGAGAGGGATGGGTGTTAGCTCTTATCTAAATGTTTGATGGAATTCACCTGTGAAGCCATCTGTTCCTGGACTTTTGTTTGCAGGAAGATTTTTAATCCCAGTTTCAATTTCATTACTTGTGATTAGTCTGTTCACATATTCTATTTCTTCCTGGTTCAGTCTTGGAAGGTTATACCTTTTTAAGGATTTGTCCATTTCTTCCAGGTTGTCCACTGTATTGGCATAGAGTTGCTTGTAGTAGTCTCTTAGAATGCTGTGTATTCCTATGGTGTCTGTTGTAACTTCCACTTTTTCATTTTTAAGTTTATTGATTTGAGTCCTCTCCCTCTTTTTTTTATTAACATATTTCCATACAAATAAACCAAAGAAAGTTTAGTATTAGTGTTTTTTAATTTAATTTTATTTATTTTTTTATACAGCAGGTTCTTATTAGTCATCAATTTTATACACATCAGTGTATTCAGGTCAATCCCAATCACCCATTTCAGCACATCACCATGCCCACCCCACCGTGGCTTTCCCCCCTTGGTGTCCGTACGATTGTTCTCTACTTCTGTGTCTCAACTTCTGCCCTGCAAACTGGTTCATCTGCACCATTTTTCTAGGTTCCACATACATGTGTTAATATACGATATTTGTTTTTCTCTTTCTGACTTACTTCACGCTGTATGACAGTCTCTAGGTCCATCCACATCTCCACAAATGAATCAATTTAATTCCTTTTTATGGCCAAGTAATATTCCATTGTATATATGTACCACATCTTCTCTGTCCATTTGTCTGTCGACGGGCGTTTAGGTTGCTTCCATGACCTAGCTATGGTAAATAGTGCTGCAATGAACATTGGGGTGCATGTGTCTTTTTGAATTACGGTTTTCTCTGGGTATATGCCCAGTAGTGGGATTGCTGGATCATATGCGAATTCTATTTTTAATTTTTTAAGGAACCTCCATACTGTTCTTCATAGTGGCTGTATCAATTTACATTCCCACCAAGAGTGCAAGAGGGTTCCCTTTTCTCGACACCCTCTCCAGCATTTGTTGTTTGTAGATTTTCTGATGATGCCCATTCTGAGTGGTGTGAGGTGATACCTCATTGTAGTTTTGATTTGCATTACTCTAATAGTTAGTGATGTTGAGCAGCTTTTCATGTGCTTCTTGGCCTCCTCTTTGGAGAAATGTCTATTTAAGTCTTCTGTTCATTTTTGGGTTGAGTTGTTTGTTTCTTTAATATTGAGCTGCATGAACTGTTTATATATTTTGGAGATTAATCCCTTGTTCGTTAATTCGTTTGCAAATATTATCTCCCATACTGAGGGTTGTCTTTTTGTTTTGTTTATGGTTTCCTTTGCTGTGCAAAAGCTTTTAAGTTTCATCCCATTTGTTTTGTTTATTTTTGTTTTCATTTTCATTACTCTAGGAGGTGGATCAAAAAAGATCTTGCTGTGATTTATGTCAAAGAGTGTTCTTCCTATGTTTTCCTCTAAGAGTTTTTTTTTTGCAAATATTTTCTCCCATTCTGAGGGTTGTCTTTTCGTCTTGTTTATGGTTTCCTTTGCTGTGCAAAAGCTTTTAAGTTTCATTAGGTCCCATTTGTTTACTTTTGTTTTTATTTCCATTACTATAGGGGGTGGATCAAAAAAGATCTTGCTGTGATTTATGTCAAAGAGTGTTCTTCCTATGTTTTCCTCTAAGAGTTTTATAGTGTCCGGTCTTACATTTAGGTCTCTAATCCATTTTGAGTTTATTTTTGTGTATGGTGTTAGGGAGTGTTCTGATTTCATCCTTTTACATGTAGCTGTCCAGTTTTCCCAGCACCACTTATTGAAGAGACTGTCTTCTCTCCATTGTATATCCTTGCCTCCTTTGTCATAGATTAGTTTACTGTAGGTGTGTGGGTTTATCTCTGGGATTTCTGTCTTGTTCCATTGATCTATATTTCTGTTTTTGTGCCAGTACCATATTTTCTTGATTACTGTAGCTTTCTAATATAGTCTGAAGTCAGGGAGTCTGATTCCTCCTGCTCTGTTTTTTCCCCTCAAGACTGCTTTGGATATTCGGCGTCTTTTGTGTGTGCATACAAATTTTAAGATTTTTTTGTTCTAGTTCTGTAAAAAATGCCATTGGTAATTTGATAGGGATTGCATTGAATCTGTAGGTTGCTTTGGTTAGTATAGTCATTTTCACAATATTGATTCTTCCAATCCAAGAACATGGTATAACTCTGCATCTGTTGGTATCATCTTTAATTTCTTTCATCAGTGTTTTATAGTTTTCTGCATGCAGGTCTTTTGTCTTCCTAAGTAGGTTTATTCCTAGGTATTTTATTCTTTTTGTTGCAGTGGTAAATGGGAGTGTTTCCTTAATTTCTCTTTCAGATTTTTCATCATTAGTATATAGGAATGCAAGAGATTTTTGTGCATTAATTTTTTTTTTTTTTTTTTTTTGCGGTACGCGGGCCTCTCACTGCTGTGGTCTCTCCCGTTGCGGAGCACAGGCTCTGGACACTCAGGCTCAGTGGCCATGGCTCATGGGCCCAGCCGCTCTGCGGCGCATGGGATCCTCCCAGACCGGGGCACGAACCCGTGTCCCGTGCATCGGCAGGTGGACTCTCAACCACCGCGCCACCAGGGACGCCCTCTGTGCATTAATTTTGTATCCTGCCACTTTACCAAATTCATTGATTAGCTCTAGTAGTTTTCTGGTGGCACCTTTAGGATTCTCTATGTATAGTATCATGTCATCTGCAAACAGTGACAGTTTTACTTCTTCTTTTCCAATTTGTATTCCTTTTATTTCTTTTTCTTCTCTGATTGCTGTGGCTAAAACTTCCATAACTGTGTTGAATAAGAGTGGTGAGAGTGGACATCCTTGTCTTGTTCCTGATCTTAGAGGAAATGCTTTCAATTTTTCACCATTGGGAATGATGTTTGGGGGCTTCCATGGTGGCGCAGTGGTTGAGAGTCCACTTGCCAATGCAGGAGACATGGGTTCGTGCCCTGGTCCGGGAAGATCCCACATGCTGCGGAACGGCTGGGCTCGTGAGCCATGGTTGCTGAGCCTGCAGGTCTGGAACCTGTGCTCCTCAGTGGGAGAGGCCACAACAGTGAGAGGCCCACGTACTGCAAAAAAAAAAAAAAAAAAAAAAAAATCCCCAGGAGAATGATGTTTGCTGTGGGTTTGTCATATATGGCCTTTATTATGTTGAGGTAGGTTTCCTCTGTGCCCACTTTCTGGAGAGTTTTGATCATAAATGGGTGTTGAATTTTGTCAAAAGCTTTTTCTGCATCTATTGAGATGATCAGATGGTTTTTATTCTTCAATATGTTAAGTGTATCACATTGATTGATTTGCATATACTGAAGAATCCTTGCATCCCTGGGATAAATCCCACTTGATCATGGTGTATGATCCTTTTAATGTGTTGTTGGATTCTGTTTGCTAGTATTTTGTTGAGGATTTTTGCATCTATATTCATCAGTGATATTGGTCTGTAATTTTCTTTTTTTCTAGTATCTTTGTCTGGTTTTGGTATCAGGGCAATTGTGGCCTCATAGAATGAGTTTGGGAGTGTTCCTTCCTCTGCAATTTTTTGGAAGAGTTTGAGAAGGATGGGTGTTAGCTCTTATCTAAATGTTGGATGGAATTCACCTGTGACGCCATCTGGTCCTGGACTTTTGTTTGTTGGAAGATTTTCAATCACAGTTTCAATTTCATTACTTGTGAGTGGTCTGTTCATATTTTCTATTTCTTCCTGGTTCAGTCTTAGAAGGTTATACCTTTCTAAGAATTTGTCCATTTCTTCCAGGTTGTCCATTTTGTTGGCATAGTGTTGCTTGTAGTAGTCTCTTAGGATGCTTTGTATTTCTGCCGTGTCTGTCGTAACTTTTCCATTTTCATTTTTAATTTTATTGATTTGAGTCCTCTCCCTCTTTTTCTTGATGAGTCTGGCTAATGGTTTATCAATTTTGTTTATCTTCTCAGAGAACCAGCTTTTAGTTTTATCGATGTTTGCTATTGTTTTCCTTGTTTCTATTTCATTTTTTTCTGCTCTGATCTTTATGATTTCTTTCCTTCTGCTAAGTTTGGGTTTTGTTTGTTTTTCCCTAGTTCCTTTAGGTATAACGTTAGATTGTTTGAGATTTTTCTTGTTTCTTGAGGTAGGCTTGTATAGCTATAAATTTCCCTCTTAGAAGTGTTTTGCTGCATCCCCTAGGTTTTGGATCGTCATGTTTTCATTGTCATTTGTCTGTAGGTATTTTTTGATTTCCTCTTTGATTTCTTCAGTGATCACTTGGATATTTAGTAATGTATTGTTTAGTTTCCGTGTGTTTTTGTTTTTTACTTTTTTTCCCCTGTAATTGATTTCTAATCTTATGGCACTGTGGTCTGAAAAGATGCTAGATATGATTTCAATTTTCTTAAATTTACTGAGGCTTGATTTGTGACCCAAGATGTGATCTATCCTGGAGAATGTTCCTTGTACACTTGAGAAGAAAGCGTAATCAGCTGTTTTTAGATGGAATGTCCTATAAATATTAATTATATCTGTCTCTTCTATTGTGACATTTAAAGCTTGTGTTTCCTTATTAATTTTCTGCTTGGATGATCTGTCCATTGGTGTAGGTGAGGTGTTAAAGTCCCCCACTATTATTGTGTTACAGTCGATTTCCTCTTTTAGAGCTGTTAGCAGTTGCATTATGTATTACGGTGCTCCTATGTTGCGTGCATATATATTTATAATTGTTATATCTTCTTGGATTGATCCCTTGATCATTATGTAGTGTCCTTCCTTGTCTCTTGTAATATTCTTGAAAGTCTGTTTCATCTGATATGAGTATTGCTACTCCAGCTTTCTTTTGATTTCCATTTGCATGGAATATTTTTCTCCATCCCCTCACTTTCAGTCTGTATGTGTCCCTAGGTCTGAAGTGGGTCTCTTGTAGACAGCATATATATGGGTCTTGTTTTTGTATCCATTCAGCAAGCCTATGTCTTTTGGTTGGAGCATTTAATCCATTCACAGTTAAGGTAATTATTGATATGTATGTTCTTATTACCATTTTCTTAATTTTGGGGGGTTTGTTTTTGTAGGTCCTTTTCTTCTCTTGTGTTTCCCAGTTTGAGAAGTTCCTTTAGCATTAGTTGTAGAGCTGGTTTGGTGGTGCTGAATTCTCTTAGCTTTTGCTTGTCTGTAAAGCTTTTGATTTCTCTATGGAGTCTGAATTAGCTCCTTGTTGGGTAGAGTAATCCTGGTTGTAGGTTCTTCCCTTTCATCACTTTAAGTATATCATGCCACTCCCTTCTGGCTTGTAGAGTTTCTGCTGAGAAATCAGCTGTTAACCTCATGGGAGTTCCCTTATATGTTATTTGTCTTTTTTCCTTTGCTGCTTTCAATAATTTTTCTTTAATTTTTGTAAAGTTGATTACTATGTGTCTCAGTATGTTTCTCCTTGGGTTTATCCTGTCTGGGACTCTGTGTGCTTCCTGGCGTTGGGTGGCTATTTCCTTTCCCATGTTACGGAAGTTTTCAACTATAATCTCTTCAAATATTTTCTCGGGTCCTTTCTCTTCTCCTTCTGGGACTGCTATAATGGAATGTTGTTGCATTTAATGTTGTCCCAGAGGTCTCTTAGGCTGTCTTCATTCTTTTCATTCTTTTTTCTTTGTTCTGTTCAGCATCAGTGAATTCCACCATTCTGTCTTCCAGGTCACTTTTCTGTTCTTCTGCCTCAGTTATTCTGCTAGTGATTCCTTCTAGTTTATTTTTCATTTTAGTTATTGTTTTGTTCATCTCTGTTCGTTTGTTCTTTAATTCTTCTAGGTGTTAAACATTTATTGCATCTTCTCGAAATTTGCCTCCATTCTTTTTCCGAGGTCCTGGATCATCTTCACTATCATTATTTTGAATTCGTTTTCTGGAAGATTGCCTATCTCCATGTCATTTAGTTGTTTTCTGGGGTTTTATCTTGTTCCTTCCTCTGGTACATAGCCCTCTGCCTTTTCATCTTGCCTGTATTTCTATGAATGTGGTTTTTGTTCCACAGGCTGCAGGATTGTAGTTCTTCTTGCTTCTGCTGTCTGCCCTCTGGTCGATGAGGCTATCTAAGAGGCTTGTGGAAGTTTCCTGATGGGAGGGACTGGTGGTGGGTAGAGCTGGCTGTTGCTCTGGTGGGCAGAGGTCAGTAAAGGTTTAATCCACTTGTTTGCTGATGGGTGGGGCTGGGTTCCCTCCGTTTGGGTTGTTTGGCCTGAGGCGACCCAGCACTGGAGCCTGTCCAGGCTCTTTGGTGGGACTAATGGTGGACTGTGGGAGGGCTCACGCCAAGGAGTACTTCCCAGAACTTCTGCTGCCAGTGTCCTTGTCCCTTGATGAGCCCCAGCTGCCCCCCACCTCTGCAGGAGACCCTCCAACACTAGCAGGTAGGTCTGGTTCGCTCTTCTATGGAGTCACTGCTCCTTCCCCTGGGTCCCGATGCGCACACTACTTTGTGTGTGCCCTCCAAGAGTGGAGTCTCTGTTTCCCCCTGTCCTGCCGAAGTCCTGCAATCAAATCCCGCTAGCCTTCAAAGTCTGATTCTCTAGGAATTC
>NW_006791458.1:1419558-1420003 GCF_000442215.2 Lipotes vexillifer | reverse complement strand
TGGAAGTTTCCTGATGGGAGGGACTGGTGGTGGGTAGAGCTGGCTGTTGCTCTGGTGGGCAGAGGTCAGTAAAGGTTTAATCCACTTGTTTGCTGATGGGTGGGGCTGGGTTCCCTCCGTTTGGGTTGTTTGGCCTGAGGCGACCCAGCACTGGAGCCTGTCCAGGCTCTTTGGTGGGACTAATGGTGGACTGTGGGAGGGCTCACGCCAAGGAGTACTTCCCAGAACTTCTGCTGCCAGTGTCCTTGTCCCTTGATGAGCCCCAGCTGCCCCCCACCTCTGCAGGAGACCCTCCAACACTAGCAGGTAGGTCTGGTTCGCTCTTCTATGGAGTCACTGCTCCTTCCCCTGGGTCCCGATGCGCACACTACTTTTGTGTACCCTTCCAAGAGTGGAGTCTCTGTTTCCCCCAGTCCTGTCAAAGTCCTGCAATCAAACCCTGCTA
>NW_006791458.1:1415033-1419491 GCF_000442215.2 Lipotes vexillifer | reverse complement strand
AACACTAGCAGGTAGGTCTGGTTCAGTCTTCTATGGGGTCACTGCTCCTTCCCCTGGGTCCCGATGCGCACACTACTTTGTGTGTGCCCTCCAAGAGTGGAGTCTCTGTTTCCCCCAGTCCTGCTGAAGTCCTCCAATCAAATCCTGCTAGCCTTCAAAGTCTGATTCTTTAGGAATTCCTCCTCCTGTTGCCACACCCCCAGGTTGGGAAGCGTGACGTGTTGGTCAGAACCTTCACTCCACTGGGTGGACTTCTGTGGTATAAGTGTTCTCCAGTTTGTGAGTCACCCACCCAGCAGTTATGCACCCCTCCTTCCATCTCATTGTGGTTTCTCCTTTGTCTTTGCATGTGATATATCTTTTTTGTTGAGTTCCAGTGTCTTCCTGTCGATGATTGTTCAGCAGTTAGTTTTGATTCCGGTGTTCTCAAAAGAGGGAGTGAGAGCATGTTCCTCTACTCCACCATCTTGAATCAATCTCTCAACGACTCCTTTTTGCAATTTAATTTTATTGAAGTATAGTTGATTTACAATGTGTTAGTTTCTGGTATACAGCCAAGTGATCAAGTTATACATATATATGTATCCTTTTTCATATTCTATAACTCTGTTTTATAACAAGATATTGAATATAGTTCTCTGTGCTATACAGTAGGATCTTGTTGTTTATCCATTTTATATATAATAATTTGCATCTGCTAATCCCAAACTCCTAATCCGTCCCTCCGCCACCCCCCTCCCCTTTGACAACCACAAATCTGTTCTCTATGTCTGTGAATCTGTTTCTGTTTCATAGATAAGTTCATTTGTAACAATGACTCCTCCTTCACGCTTCTGTAGGTTGGCAGGGTGGCTCCTCTCCTGGTTTTGCCCAGACTCAAAATGCTGGAGGGTCCATTGGGTTGAGGGTCCAAGAGAGCCTCAGTGGCATATTTGGCAGCTGTTGTTAGATGTGTGCTATGATGCCTTGCTTCTCCCCACATTGCTTCCCCTCCTCTATAGACTAGATTAGCTTCCTTACATGGTGGTCTCAGGGAAGCATTCCAAGGTGGTGGAGACAGAAGCTGCAAGGCTGTTTGTTCCACCATATTCTATTTGTCAAAGCAAGTCTCAAGAGCAGCACAGATCCTAAGCTTGGAGAAACTCCCTCTGTCGGTGAAAGAAGCTGTAAGGAATATGTAGTTATATTTAATTACTAGGAGATTAGCAGATTTCATCTTTCATTAGCGTTTGGCCAGGGTCCCAGAGCCTATACGAGTCAGGGTCATGGCTTGAACTTGGGTTCTGTGACTCCAGGGCTTGTGGCATTTCTTCTACAGCATGACTACCTTTGCTGCAAGAGTAAATGCAACTCAGGGATGAGGCAAAGATTTTCTGCCCTTAGATGTTTTAGGGTACTGGGCACCTGCTGTGTCTGTTGAAAAATGTCATAATCCTGAAACATTGTGGTTTGGACATAACATAGTTCTTTATTTGTACACAAAAATACCCATAGGGCTCCCCTGCTGGCGCAGTGGTTGAGAGTCTGCCTGCCAATGCAGGGGACACGGGTTCGTGCCCCGGTCTGGGAAGATCCCACATGCCGTGGAGCGGCTGGGCCCGTGAGCTATGGCCGCTGAGCCTGCGCGTCCGGAGCCTGTGCTCCGCAACGGGAGAGGCCACAACAGTGAGAGTCCCGCGTACGAAAAAAAAAAATACCCATAATATGTTTACATAGTATAATTCAGTGTAGGCTCTTTAAAATGAGAACCTGACAGAATGGCTTGCTCTTCCAGGAGGACTAATGTGCGTGTGTGTGGCTTAACTTAAGAGAGATTTGTTTAGGTTTCATCCTCTCAGTTATTCACAGAAATCTAGGCCTAGGAAAATAAGCTCTTTACAAATGGTGAGGTTTGAAAAATGGTCGCGTGGTTCCCAAGCATTTGGCTAAAGCTTGAGAAGATGAAACAAGGGTGACTGAAAACAAAAAAGAGATTGAATTTCCAGCCAGCAGGGGCTCTTTTAAAACCTTAGAACGAACAGAGCAGTCTGTTGTATAGAAAACCTATAGGAGAATCTGCCCCAATAGATTCCCAAACAGTAGTGATCTGTTTTGAGTAGTAGAAAAAATTGTTGCACAGAACAGTTTGATTTTTTTTTTTTTTCTTCACTGCTTGGGATGGTGACCTTTAGAACTGTACTGTGGCCTGAAAAATGTACTTAATGACACTCAAAATGGTTTCTTAGAAGAGAGTGCAGTAAAGTATAAATACTTGGTCTCCCATTCCTGCCTGCTAAGGGGGAGATTGCTGTTCAGCGGCCTGCTTCTGCAGTGCTGGCTGGGGCAGCAGACAGAAGAAAGTGCCAGGAGGTGGGCAGCTTTGCAGGAGGAAGGGACCCAAGCCACCAGGGAGAAAGGACCCTGGATAGGATGCTGCTGAGAAGCTCTGAAGGAGGAGGAGGACAGCAGTGCACAGGGCGCCTTTGGGGAGAAGGAGGTGTGCTTGTGAATCACCTGGGAGGAGTTTTAGGAAGTTCAATCTTGTTCTCTAGCGCGGGGTGCAATTCCCCGTTTGTGCTTCAAGATACCTTCCCTAAAGTCTTTGCTGCTTCTTGAGACTTTTGGGGTCCAGTTTGTGTTTATTTTGAATATGACCCCACATGGAGAAGCAGGAGCTAGAAGACCTAGTTTCATTTGAGTTATGCTAATTTTCTCCTAATCTTATTTTCTAGGCATTTTCACCTTTCCAACCATGAATTTTTTTCCGTTGGTGGGGGGTTTACCAACCCTACAGGGTTTTTTTTTTTTCTTTCCTAATTTTGTTGTTGGCTTTCGCTAGTGGTCAGTTCTGATGTCTGTCTACAAGGCTATTGCTGAAAAGTGCTCCCTGGGCCAATAGTGAGAGTTCAATATATTGCTGATGCAACAGCAGGCTTTTTCAGGGCCCAGCGCAGGCTGCTGTGAGCTGCACATCTGAGCACTGGCCTGCTTTCCCTAGAACAATTTTGCAAGTAATTTAGCAACTATGATGCTGCCCCAGGGCCACCCTGCCATTGGAGCCAGCAGGCATCCAAGTCATGCCGTTTGTATTCCTTGATGTTTCTAGACAAGCTTTGTTACTCATATGAGAATCAGTTGTCATTGTGTTCCATTTCCCACTTCCGGCCCTTTCATGTTCCTTTTGTGACTGTGGGAGAGGGCATCTGAGTAGAGGGATATTTGGATTAAGATGAAAAAATAAGAGTCTGCCCTAGGGTAGTGTCAAAACCATAATGATAATAATGAGAGCACATACATGCATAGGTGCGTTGACTCTTACAGCCTTAGGAAGTAGGAGTGTCTAAATTTTGCAGGGGCTGGGAAATTATTATTTTTTAAAGTGGTATTTTATATTGGAGTATAGTTGATTTACAATGTCGTGCTGGTTTCAGGTGTACAGCAAAGTGATTCAGTGATACATATACACGTATCCCTTCTTTTTCAGATTCTTTTCTCATATAGGTTATTACAAAGTATTGAGTCTAGTTCCCCGTGCTATGCAGTAGGTTCGTGTTGATTATCTACATTATATATAGTAGTGTGTATATGTTAATCCCAACCTCCTGATTTTCCCGTCCCACCCACCTTTCCCCTTTGGTAACCATAAGTTTGTTTTCTAAGTCTGTGAGTCTGTTTCTGTTTTTAAATAAGTTCATTTGTATCATTTTTAATTAGATTCCACATATAAGTGATATCGTATGATATTTGTCTTTCTCTGTCTGAAGGGCTGAAGGGCTGAGAAATTAAACAATTTACTTAGGGTCACACACCAAGTAAGTGGCAAAACTGACTTTTAAAAAAATATCTTTAATTTTTAAAAAAATTAAAAGTTTTGGCTGCGTTGGGTCTTTGTTGCTGCGTTCGGGCTTTCTCTAGTTGCGGCGAGCGGGGGCTACTCTTTGTTGCAGTGTGTAGGCTTCTCATTGCGGTGACTTCTCTTGTTGTGGAGCACGGCTCTAGGCGCACGGGCTTCAGTAGTTGTGGTGCATGGGCTCAGTAGTTGTGGCTTGCAGGCTCTAGAGTGCAGGCTCAGTAGTTGTGGCTCACGGGCTTGGTTGCTCCGCGGCATGTGGGATTTTCCCGGACCAGGGCTCAGACCCGTGTCCCCTGCATGGGCAGGTGGATTCTTAACCACTGCACCACCAGAGAAGTCCCCCAAACTGACATTTGAACCCATATCTTGGCATAAGTTCCTAACCCTTAAGCTACAGTGTACCTCCTAGATGAGGGTCAGGAGGTCTGGGTTCTAGCATAGCTGTTTGCTCTTGTGCAAGTCAGTTCCCCTGCCCAGATCTCAGTTTTTTTCAGGTGTAAAGTGAAATTTGGCTGTAATCTTTAAAGTCCATTCCAGCTGTATGAGTTTGTGATTCAGGAATTTACAGGCACTTCTTATGTGCCAGGATGCTGATCTTATGATAGAAGGGAAGGCATTCCTGCCTT
>NW_006791458.1:1381430-1414226 GCF_000442215.2 Lipotes vexillifer | reverse complement strand
GCAGCCCTGCCTTATGGGTGGGCCATGGAACCAGTTATAGTCTAACAGGAGTAAATAAGAGTATAATGGTCCTGGCACGTAGCAGGCAGAGGTCATGCTCAAAGTAGTTAATAACTTGTTTGGTAATGAAAATCAACATATAAAATAAACTAATTTGAAAAGCCCTTTTAGCTTATATACTATCTATCTATATTTTAAAACTGCCTGGCAAATAATATAAGTTGTGGTGCATATCATTGGTCAAACCTTTCTAATTTCCAAGTCATTTGTTGAGTTTTAGATTTTTTCCAGTTTTATTGAGACATAATTGACATATTTAAGATGTACAATGTGTTGATTTGATACACTTATATATTGCAAAATGGCAACTACCATAGCATTAACTAACACCTCCATCACATCACAGAATACTTATTTTTGTGGTGAGAGCATTTAAGATCTAGTCTTTTAGCAACTTTCAGGTATATAATGCAGTATTATTAACTCTAAGCCATATGCTGTACACTAGATCCCCAGATCTTTTTCATCTTATGACTGGAAGTCTGTATTTTCTGACCAACATCTCCCCTTTCCCCCCAGACATTGGTAACCACAGTTCTAGTCAGTTTCTATGAATTCAGGTTTTTTGATTCCAAATATGTGATATCATAGTAGTATTTGTCTTTTTCTGTCTGACTTATTTTACTTAGCTTAATGACCTCAAGTTTCATGCATGTTGTCACAATGGGCAGGACGTCCTTCTTTCTCATGGCTGAATAGTATTCCATTGTGTATATACATATATACGCTACATGTTTATCCATTCATCTGTTGACTAACACTTAGGTTGTTTTGATATCTTGGCTATTGTGAATAATGCTGCAATGAATATGGGAGTGCAGATAGCTCTTCCAGATCCTATTTTCATTTCCTTTGGAGATATACCCAGAAGAAGGATTGCTGGATTATTTGGTAGTTCTGTTTTTAATTTTTTGAGGAGCCTCCATACTGTTTTCCATAGTGGCACCATCAATTTACATTCTGATCAACAGTGCACAAGGGTTCCCTTTTCTCCACATCCTCCCCAAAACTTGTTGTCTCTTTTCTTTTTCATGGTAGCCATTCTAACAGGTGTGAGGTGATACCTCATATAGTTTTGATTTGCATTTTCCTGATGATTAGTGATGTTGAGCACCTTTTCGGGTACCTGTTGGCCATCTGTATGACTTCTTTGGAAAAATGTCAATTCAGTTCCTGTGCATCTCTTAAAATTATATTGTTTATTTTTGAATTGTATGGGTTCTTTATATATTTTGGATATTAAACCCTTATCACATAGGTGGTTTGCAAATATTTTCTCTCATTCAGTAGGTTGCCTTTTCATTTTGTTGATGGTTTCCTTTGCTGTGCAGAAGCTTTTAATCTGATGTAGTCACACTTGTTTGTTTTTGCTATTGTTGTTTTGCTTTTGCTGTCAAATCCAAAAAATCATTGCCAAGACTGATGTCAAGGAGCTTTTTTTTTTTTTTTTTTCTAGGAGTCTTGTCATTTCAAATCTAAATCTTCACACCATACACAAAAATCAACTCAAAATGGATTAAGATAGGGGTCTGGTTTCAATTTTTTGCATGTGGCTTTCCAGTTTCCCAGCACCATTTATTGAAGATACTATCCTTTCTCCATTGTATATTAATGGTTCCTTTGTTGTAAATTAATTGACCATATATGTGTGGATTTGTATCAGGGCTCTAAATTCTGTTCTGTTGATCTATGTCTTTATTGTTATGCCAATACCATACTGTTTGATTACTATAGCTTTGTAATATTGTTTGAAACCAGGAAGTGTTATACCTCCAGCTTTGCTCTTTCTCAATATTGCTTTGGCTATTGAAGATTTTTTGTGGTTGCATACACATTTTAGGATTGTTTGTTCTATATCTGTGAAAAATGCCATTGGAATTTTGATAGAGATTGCATTGCATTGGGTAGTATGGACATTTTAACAGTATTCTTCAAATCCATGACCATGAAATATCTTTCCATTTGTGTCTTCAATTTCTTTCACCAGTGTCCTATAGTTTCCAATGTACAGATCTTTCACCTCCTTGCTTAAATGTATTCCTAAGTATTCTTTTGGGTGCTATTTTAAATGACTTTGTTTTCTTAATTTCTCTTTCTGGATAGTTCACCATTATTGTATAGGAATGCAATTGATTTTTGTATATTTTTACTGAGTTTGTTTTTGTTCTAACAGGTTTTTTTTTGAGCCTTTAGGGTTTTCTGTATATGATAGGTCTTATGCAAATAGAGAAGATTTTACTTCTTCCTTTCTGATTTGAATAACTTTTATTTATCTTGCCTAACTGCAAGTCTAGGACTTGCAGTGATATGTTGAATAGGAGTGCCAAGAGTGGACAGTCTTGTCTTGTTTTTGATCTTAGAGGAAAGGCTTTCACCTTTTTACCACTGACTATGGTGTTAGCTATGGGCTTGCCATATGTGGCCTTTATTATGTTGAGGTACATCCCCTCTGTACCCAGTTTAAGTTTTTTTCATTAAAGGATGTTAAATTTTTTTTTTTTTTTTTTGCTGTACGCGGGCCTCTCACTGTTGTGGCCTCTCCCGTTCTGGAGCACAGGCTCCGGACGCGCAGGCTCAGCGGCCATGGCTCACGGGCCCAGCCGCTCCGCGGCATGTGGGATCCTCCCGGACCGGGGCACGAACCTGTGTCCCCTGCATCGGCAGGCGGACTCTCAACCACTGCGCCACCAGGGAAGCCCAAGGATGTTAAATTTTGTCAAATACTTTTTCTTCATCTCCTAAGATGATCGTACAACTTTTATTCTTTATTTTGTTAATATGGTGTATCACATCAATTAGCTTATATTGAACCATTCTTGCATCAATGGAATAAATTCCATCTGGTTATGGTATATGATCCTTTTAATGTACTGTTGAATTCTGTTTGTTTAATATTTTGTTGAGGTTTCTTGCATTTATGTTCATCAGAGATAAGAGCCTGTAGTTTCTTTTCTTGAAGTGTCATTGTCTGGCTTTGGTATCAGGGTAATGCTGGCCTCGTAAAATGGGTTTAGTAGTGTTCTCTCCTCTTCTAAGTTTTAGATTCTGTTGTGCTCTTTCAGTGCAGCTGCCATTGGCTGAAAGATGCCTGTCTGAACCACGATTTGACATGAGGCACTACATCAAAGCCTTTCAGTGACTTCCCCAATATATGGATGGTATTTAGGGTTATAGAGCCATGCACTGTGCTCTAGCAGGAGAGTGCTCAGGAGCATTTCCCATGAATCAGGGGATGGGTACATCCGTGGATGCCAATAGTTCCCATATGGATTTGACTCTGAAGGCAGAGACAGAGGCACAGGCTGACTATACTGTCTGCCTTCACCAATGCTGGGCCTCTGCAGGGTAGTAGGTGGAGCTGCACAACCTTGCTACTACCACCCTTCCCCATTACACAACTGCAATGACATGTTAGACATCCAGACAGGAAATCAATAAAGAAACTTTCGCTTTAAATGACATGTTAGATCAAATGGACTTAATAGATACATATAAAACGTTTAACCAAAAGCAGCAGAATACACATTCTTTTGAAGAGCACAGGAAATATTCTCTAGGATAGATCACATGATAGGCCACAAAACAATCCTCAGTAAATTTAAGAAGATTGAAATAATATCAAGCATCTTTTCTGACCACAATGGTATGAAACTAGAAATCAACTATAAGGAAAGAAACTGCAGAAAAACACAAATACATGGAGGCTAAACAATATGCTACAAAATGACCAATAGGTCACAGAAGAAATCAAAGAGGAAATAAAAAAATACCTGGAGACAAATGGAAATGGACGCACAATGATCCAAAATCTGTGGGGTGCAGGAAAAGCAGCTCTAAGAGGGATGTTTATAGCAATACAAGTTTACCTCAGAAAACAAGAAAAATCTCAAAAAACGTAAGCTTCCTAATCTTTCTAAAGTAACTAGAAAAAGAAGAACAAACAAAACCCATGGATAGTAGAATAAAAACCATAAAGATCAGAGCAGAAAAAAATGAAATAGAGACTAAAATAAAATAGAAAAGATCAATGAAACTAAGACTGGTTCTTTGAAAAGACAAACAAAATTGAAAAAAACTTTAGCCAGACTTATCAAGACAAAAAAGAGAGAGGGCCCAAATAAATAAAATCAGATATGAAAAAGTAGAAGTTACAACCAACACCACAGAAATACAAAGCCTTGTAAAATATTACTATGAACAAATATATGCCAATAAAATGAACAACCTAAAAGAAATGGATAAATCCCTAGAAACATATAATCTCCCAAGACTAAATCAGGAAGAAATAGAAAATATGAACAGGCAAATTACCACTAATTAAATTGAACCAACAAACAAAGTCCAGGACAGGTTGGCTTCACAGGTGAATCCCACCAAACATTTAAAGAAGAGTTAATGCCTATCCTTCTCAAACTATTCCAAAAAATTGGAGAGGAAGGAATGTTTCTGAACTTATTCTGTGATCCTAGCATAGAATCACCCTGGTACCAAAACCAGACAAAGGCACCACAAAGAAAATTACAGGCCAATATCACTGATGAACACAGATGCAAAAATTCTCAACAAATATTAGCAAGCCAAATTCAATAATACATTAAAAGGATCATGTAGCATGATCAAGTGAAGTTTATCCCAGGGTTGCAAGGATGGTTCAATATCTGCAAATCAGTTAATGTGATACACCACATCAACAAATTGAAGAATAAAAATCATATGATCATCTCAATAGAAGAGAAAAAACTTCTGGCAAAATTCAACATCCATTTATGATAAAACTCTCAACAGAGTGGGTATAGAGGGAACATATCTCAACATAATGAAGGCCATATGATGGCCCACAGCTAACATCATACTCAATGGTGAAAAGCTGAAAGCATTTCCTCTAAGATCAGGAATGGGATGGGGAAGTCCACTCTTGCCACTTTAATTCAACATAGTATTAGAAGTCCTAACCACAGCAATCAGTCAAGAAAAAGATATAAAAGACATCCAAATTGGGAAGGAAGAAGTAAAACTATCACTGTTGGCAGATGACATGATACTATATATAGAAAACATAAGACACCACCAAAAAACTATTAGAACTAACAAATTAATTCTGTAAAGTTGCAGGGTACAAAATTAATATACACAATTCTCTTGCATTTCTATACACTAAAACCAAATTTTTAGAAATTAAGAAAACAATCCCATGTACAGTTTCATCAGAGAATAAAATGCCTAGTAATAAATATAAGCAAAGAGGTTAAAGACCATTACTCCGAAAACTATAAGATACTGTTGAAAGAAATTGAAGATGACACTAACAGTTGGAAAGGTACACAATGCTCATGGATTGGAAGACTTAGTATTGTTAAAATGACCATACAACCCAAGGCAAACTACCAGTTTGACAGGCAATCCCTATCAAAATACTAATGGCTTATTTTACAGAACTATAACAACGAATTCTAAGGTTCATATGGAAACACAAATACCCTGAATAGCCAAAGCAACTTTGAGAAAGAAGAACAAAGGGGGAGGTATCACACTCCTTGATCTCACACTATACTACAAAGCTACCATAATCAAAAGAGTATGGTACTGGCACAAAAGCAGACACACAGATCAATGGAACAAAATAGAGAGCCCAGAAATAAACCCATGCTTATATGTTCAATTAATCCATGACAAAGAAGGTAAGAATGTACAATGAGGAAAAGACAGCCTGTTCAATAAATGGTGTTTCAAAAACTGGATAGCTATGTGCAAAAGAATTTTACTGGACTACTTTCTCACACTATGTGCAAAAATAAATTCAAAATTGATTAAAGAGCTAAATGTAAGACCTGAAACCATAAAACTTCCAGAAGCAAATGTAAGCAGTGTGCTCTTTGACATTGGGTTTAGAAATATCTTTTTGGATGTGTCTCCTCTGGCAAGGGAAACAAAGCCAAAATCAACAAATGGGACTACGTCAAACTGAAAAGCTTTTGCACAGTGAAGAAAACCATCAAAAAAATGAAAAGCCAGCCTACTGACTGAATGGGAGAAGATTTGCAAGTGATATATCTGATAAGAGGTTAATATCCAAAATGTACAAAAAACACAACATCAACAAAACAAACAACCTGATTAAAAAATGGGCAGAAGACCTGAATAGACATTTTTCCAAAGAAGACATATAGATGGCCACCAGATGTATCAAAAGATGCTCAACATCACTAATAATCAGGGCAATGTAAATTGAAACCACAATGAGATATAATCTCACACTTGTCAGAATGCCTATTAGCTAAAAGATAACAAAATCTCAACATAATAAAAGCCATTTATGACAAATCCACAGCCAATATAATACTTAATGCTGAAAAGCTGAAAGCCTTCCTGCTAAATTCTGGAACAGGACAAGGATGCCCATTCTCACTACTTCTATTCAGCATTGTATTGTAAGTCCTAGACACAGCAATCAGACGAGAAAAAGAAATATGTAAAAGGTACCCAGATTGGAATAGAGGAGGTAAAATGATTCAGTTATACATATACATGTATCTATTCTTTTTCAAACCCATTTAGGTTATTACAGAATATTGAGCAGAGTTCCCTGTGCTATACAATAGTTCCTTGTTGGATCTCCATCTTAAATATAGCAGGGTGTACATGTTAATCCACTTTCGCTTTGCTGGTCACCTAAAACTAACACAACATTATTAATCAACTATACTCCAATATAAAATAAAAATTAAAAAAAAGAAACAGCATTGGTCACTAAACATAATTTTTACTGTTTCTTAGAATGGCAGTAGATTAATAAAATATGCAAATAAAAAACCCAAAAAACAAACAAACAGAAATAGAAGAGGTAAATTTGTCATTATATGCAGATGACATGATACTCTATATAGAAAACCCTAAAGACTCCACGCAAAAGCTATTAGAACTAACAAATGAATTGAGCAAAGTATCAGGATACAAGATCAATATACAGAAACTTGCTGCATTTCTTTACATTAACAATGAAATATCAGAAAGAGAAAGTAAAAAAAAATCCCATTTAAAACTGTGTCAAATAAAAAATACCGAGAAATAAGCCTAACCAAGGAGGTGAAAGATCTATATGCTGAGAACTGTTAAAACATTGATAAAGGAAATAGAAGATGATGCAAAGAAATGGAAAGATATCCCATGCTCTTGGATTAGAAGAATTAACATTGTTAAAATGGCCATACTACCCAAAGCCATCTTCCAATTTAATGCAATCCCTATCAAATGACTCATGACATATTTCACAGAACCAGAAAAAATAATCCTCAAATTTATATGGAACCACAAAAGACCCAGAATTGCCTAAGCAGTTCTGAGGAAAACAAACAAAGCTGGAGGCATAACCTTCCAGACTTCAGAAAATACTACAAAGCTAAATAATCAAAACAAAAACATATAGATCAGTGGAACAGATTAGACATCCCAGAAATAAACCTGCACACTTCCAGTCAATTAATCTTCAACAAAGGAGGCAAGAATATACAATGGAGAAAAGTCAGTTTCTTCAGTAAGTAGTGTTGGGAAAGCTGGACAGCTTCATGTACATCAATGAAGTTAGAATATTCCCTCACGTCATACATGAAAATAAACTCAAAATGGCTTTAAGACGTAAATATAAGACATGATACCATAAGACTCCTAGAAGAGAACATAGGTGAAACATTCTTGCATATAAATTGAGTAATATTTTCTTAAATCATCTCCCAAGGCAAGAGAGATAAAAGCAAAAATAAACAAATGAGACCTAATCAAACTTAAAAGATTTGCACAGCAAAGAAAACCATAAGCAAAATGAAACTATAACCTATGGACTGGGAGAAAATATTTGCAAATGTTGTGACCCAAAAGAGCTTAATTTTCAAAATATACAAACAGCTCACATGATTCAATATCAAAAAACAAAAAACAAAAAAACAAAAAAACTGCAACAACCCAATCAAAAAATGGGTAGAAGACCTAAATAGACATTTCTCCAAAGACATACAGATGGCCAACAAGCACATGAAAAGGTGCTCAACATTGCTAATTATTAGAAAAATGCAAATCAAAAGTACCATAAGTTATCACCTCATACTGGTGAGAATGGCCTTCATCAAAAGGTCTACAAATAATAAATGCTGGAGAGGGTGTGGTGAAGAGGGAACCGTCCTACACTGTTAGTGGGAATGTAAATTGGTGCATCCACTATAGAAAATAGTAAGGTGGTTGCTTAAAAACTAGAGTTTACCATATGATCCAGCAATCCTACTCCTGGGCATATGTCCAGAAAGATGAAAACTCTAAAAACATACATGCACCCCAGTGTTCATAGCAGCACTATTTACAGTAGCCAAGACATGCAAGCAACTTAAGTGTCCATGAATGGTTAAAATGTGGTATATATATACATTAATATATACACATACATACAATGGAATATTACTCAGCCATAAAAAAGAATGAAATAATGCAATTTGCATCAACATGGATGGAACTAAAGATTATCATACTAAGTGAAGTCAGACAGAGAAAGACAAATATGATATCACTTATATGTGGAATCTAAAAATAATACAAATGAACTTATATACAAAACAGAAGCAGACATAGAAAACAAACTTATAGTTACTAAAGGGGAAGGCGGGGGGGAGGGATAAATTAGGAGTATGGGATTAACAGGTACACACCACTATATATTAAAAAAACAACAAGGATTTACTGTATAGCACAGGGAACTATATTCAAAATCTTGTAATATATAATTGAAGACTCTGAAAAAGAATATATATGTATGACTGAGTCACTTTGCTGTATACCTGAAACTAACACAATAGTGTAAATCAACTTAGCTCAATTAAAAAGAGAAGAAGACAACAAATAACAAGTGTTGGAGAGGATGTGGAAAAAAGGGAACCCTTGTGCATGTTGGTAGGAATGTAAATTGGCACAGCTGCTATAGAAAACAATATGGAGTTTCCTGAAAACATTAAAAATAGAACTGCCATACGATCCAGCAATTCCACTTCTGAGTATTTTTCTGAAGAAAACAGAAACACTAATTCAAAAAGATATATGCACTCCTATGTTCATTGCAGTATTATTTGCAATAACCAAGATATGGAAGCAACCTAAGTGTCCATTAATAGGTGAATGGACAAAAAGAAGATGTGATATACACACACAATGGAATATCATTCAGCCATTAAAAAACAATGAAATCGGGCTTCCCTGGTGGCACAGTGGTTGAGAGTCCACCTGCCGATGCAGGGGACACGGGTTCGTGCCCCAGTCTGGGAAGATCCCACATGCCACGGAGCGGCTGGGCCCGTGAGCCATGGCCGCTGAGCCTGTGCGTCCGGAGCCTCTGCTCCGCAACGGGAGAGGCCACAACAGTGAGAGGCCCGCGTACCGCAAAAACAAACAAACAAACAAACCAAACAATGAAATCTTGCCATTTGCAACAACATGGATGGACCTAGAGGGTATTATGCTAAATGAAATAAGTCAGCCAGAGAAAGACATATACCATGTGATTTCACTTTTATGTGGAATCCAAGAAAACAAAACAAATGAACAAACAAAACAGAAAAAGACTCATAGATACATAGTACAAACAGGTGGTTGCCAGAGTGGAGAGGGGTGGAGGAATGAGTGAAGTAAGTGAGGGAGATTAAGAAGTGCAAACTTCCAGTTACAAAATAAATGAATCACAGAGATGAAGGGTACAGCAAGGGGAATATAGTCAATAATAATGTAATATCTTTGTATGGTGACAGATGGTAACTAGACTCACTGTGGTGATCATTTTGTGATATATAGAAACATCAAATCATTATGTTGTACATCAGGAACTAATTACATTTTTCTCTTTTAATTCCAAGCAGCCAGAATGAAAATTTAAAGAATTTGGCTGCAGCTATTTAACCTAGGGGGTAAAATATGTTTTACTTGTAGAGAATATCTGCCAGCCAGTTTTTTTTTTTTTCTTCTAAGTTAGAAATACAAGGAAAGAGACAAAAACTGCAGCTTGAGGGAATGAAGCTAGGAAAAAAAGATCCCTGACAGTGTTGTGATGTTTCTTGGAGATTGGAATTGGTTACCAAATATTTGATTAGACTGAGGTTTTGCCTAAAGGTGATCCTATCTATAAACTGCTTGAGAGGTGAGAGTTTAGACAAGATAATTTCCACAGCCCCTTGAAAGCTGTGTTTGGCAAAGAATGTTCTGAGGCCACATATATCAAAGTTGCCTGGGGTGCTTCGATTGGGCTTTTACATTTTTAGCAAGTTTCCTTTATCAGTCATGATCCAGTCAGAGAAACAGCAATGGAAGAGAGATTTAATGAAAGGAATCAATTATTACATGAATTATCTGTTGTGGGGTTATAGAACACCCTAAAACTAGTAGCGTAAAGGAACAATTGTTTGTTATTGCTCCCCAGTCTAGTGGACAACTGGATTGCTCTTCTGATCTTGGCTGGTGTCCCTCACGTATCTGTGGTGCGTGTCAGGCCAGCTAGGTGGCTCTGGTTCTGTGGTCTGACTGATTGCTGGCTGGGGAACTTGCTTCTCTGTGAGGTCTCTCATCCTCCAGCAGGCTAGCTCAGGCTCATTCATGCAGATGCTTAGTGAGATTCCAAAAGGAAGCATGCAAGGTCTTTAGGTCTAAAATCAGAACTGGCATATTGCTTTTGCTACTATTTACTGGCTTAAGCAAGTCATAAAGCCGGCCCAGACCCAAGAGATGGAGAAACAGATTTCACCTGTTGATGGGAGGATCTTTTTTCTTTTAACAAATTTATTTATTTATTTATTTTTGGCTGCGCTGGGTCTCCGTTACTGTGCGCGGGTTTTCTCTAGTGTTGCGAGCGGGGGCTACTTCTTGTTGCCGTGCGTGGGCTTCTCATTGCTGTGGCTTCTTTTATTGCGGAGCATGGGCTCTAGGCATGTGGGATTCAGTAGTTGTGGCATGTGGGCTCAGTAGTTGTGGCTCGTGGGCTCTAGAGCGCAGGCTCAGTAGTTGTGGCACATGGGCTTAGTTGCTCCACGGCATGTGGGATCTTCCCGGACCAGGGCTTGAACACGTGTCCCCTGCATTGGCAGGCGGATTCTTAGCCACTGCGCCTCCAGGGAAGTCCAGGAGGAGCTTTATAGTCACATTGCCAAGGGGAATAAATAGAAGGGATTAATGGGGACCATTTTGCCTACAGTCTGTCATGGTAATAATGGTGTGAGGAAGAGGGGGAGTAAAAGGAACAAGGGATGTGCTGAGGATGAGCACTTCATTAGTAGGATTTTAATGGGACTGCTCCTTTTTAATAGGTGGAGTCTATCCCTCCATCTCTTGAGTCTGGGCTGGCCTTATGACTTGCTTTGGGGAGTGTGGGGCTGCGAGCAGACTGGAAAACAACTGCCACGCCCCTGTGGAATTCTTATCCCATTAGGGTTTTGAGATCTTTTGCTCTAATATGCTATGATTCTAGGTGGGTAGTGAACTATAAGCCCCATCCCAAAGATGAACACTGGCTGGGTCAACTGTGGCTTGGTGAAGAATTCCTGGGAAATTCCTCTTGCTGATTTTGACCTATAACTAGGCTGGAGGTAGGGGTGTAGACAAGATAACTATGCTGAATGGGCAAGAAAGTCAGATTTTGGTCTCATTCATTATTATCTCAAAGGAGATTTTCTGTATGGAGAAGCAATAGGCACAAAAATCTTGATGTTTGTCATCTGATAAGTTGCTTGGACAATGGTTTCAGCCAGCGGCACAGAGGATTTGCATGACGGTGTGAGTGAGTGGGGTATAGAGAGGCAGGCAATCAGCATGAATATTAATCCAATCAGTCTGTTAAAGGTCTGGGAAAAGTCACAATTCTGGCTCCTCTAATGAGAAGAGGGAATTTACATATCGTTAGAGAAATCCAGTAGCTTCCACTTAAGAGTCAGATAATGACTAACTACCACAGCTGAGGGGACATCCAGAGGATGGGGCAAGGGGCAGGAAGACAGAAGGCAGGGTGACAAATGGTACAAGGATGTCTCTGCTACTGGGGAGTTTACAGAAATTCCACACTGAACACCGCAGAAGCTTAATTATGGATCCCGAAGACAATTTAAATATGTAATGGACTGATCTGGCACGAATGTGTTTTAAATATGCATTACTTTCCTGTAAGAACTATTTAACAGTGATTATTTATACCAAGGCTTAATCAATTAGTGTTTGAAACTGGCCTGCAAATGTGAAAGAAATAACTCCATAACCTGAGTTCTTTAAGACACTTTGGAAATCATCTACTCCTTCTCCCCTCATTGTGTCTCTAATGAAACTGGGGCCCAGAAAGCTGCAGTGGCTTGTCTGAGGTCACACAGCTGATTAAAGACAAAATCAGGACTAGAACTTGAGCTGGGTGATTCCCAGTCAAATGGGTTTCATAATCTCTACTTTTTTTTTTGACAGAGGTGAGGCCTGTATCTAAATGAAACTTGAAGACAGTGTTTTCTAGATTCATCAGAATCACCCATGGGTGCTTTTATAGATCTGCCTGGAGCCTAGGCCAGAACTTCAGAGGCAGAATTCTGGGACAGCAGAACAAAACCTTAGGGGTGTGTATTAAAAACAACAACTCCCTTACGCGTTTTTGATGTCCTGTCTCTCTTTACGTTGACCAGCTCTGGGTAAGGATATGGTTTTAGGCATTGATTAGCAGGAGAGAGAATTCTTTCCAGAGGTCGACATTCAGTTAGGTAAGGCCTGAAGCCCCTTCTTGTTTTTTTTTTTTTTTGCGGTACGCGGGCCTCTCACTGTTGTGGCCTCTCCCGTTGTGGAGCACAGGCTCAGCGGCCATGGCTCACGGGCCCAGCCGCTCCGCGGCACGTGGGATCTTCCCGGACCGGGGCACAAACCCATGTCCCCTGCATCGGCAGGCGGACTCTCAACCACTGCGCCACCAGGGAAGCCCTGAAGCCCCTTCTTGACTGAGTGACTTCCTGAGGGGCTCATGTGCCGTACACCCTCACTCATCAGTGATTTCCATGGGCCCATCCTTTGTACACGGAGTATTAACACTGAGGGTGCAGCATTGGCTATTGACAAGTTGGCTCCCCCAAGTACCTTCAGAAAATTGTAGGATGACATCCAGTTCAGGCCACCTCAAGTATTGATCCCCAGGTGTCACGTTGTTGGTGTGTTTGGCCAGTAGTGAGTGTGAGTTAACAGGGAGGGAAGCCAGCTCTAAGGATAAATGAGTCTTTCTTGCCCGTTGTGTTATTTGCAGTTTCTAAAACAGTACTGGGCATATGTTAGGTGCGTAGTTAATATTTGTTGACCAACTGAATGAAATGGAGCCCCTTATTGGGTGCCAGCTGTGAAATAGCTGTACTTAATGTATCTTGAATCATTAAGTGTCCTCTTTCCAGAAGTGTGGTTGGATTCTGAGTGTAGTTGGGATTCATCCTGTAAAGCTCCACAGGGCCTAATGGATGATGATAAATCATAACCTTCCTCGGTGTTCAGAATCAATTTCACACCTCATCTGTTATCGTGAGCAGAATGTGTGAGAAAGTACCCTCATCGTGGTAATACATCAGCTCACAAAAATAAAAAATGCCTGAAGATCGGAAAAGGGAACACTGTTATAGTCCATGGTGCTTAATCAACTACCCAGACATTGATGGATTTCAGGGGATATTTACATTTGAATCATGGCATCTAGAATGACTCGAGTACAACCCGTAGTTAATGGAAAGCATGGAAGCAATTAAAAAAAATCATTTCTCATTATCTGTAGTTAGAAACAAGGTCTCTCTTTGTAGAAATATTCTTTCTACCAAAAAACAACAACAACAAAAGATAAATCCTATCTCGAGCAATGATAGCCTCGGCTGCCGGAATCCTCAGCGTGTCCCTGACAGACGTCACTAACTGATCACAATATATTTTCCTGCTGTGCCCAGTACAGTCTCATTGCTTCTCCATCCAAGGCTTTAAAAAACCATTACTGACTGATCTGAGGTGAACAGAAACTCACTCACTATTGCTGATCTAGAGTTTGTCTTTGTTATTTCTCTGAAAAGCTAATATTAGCAGATAAGAGGATGAAGGGAAAAGCAGAGGAAACGCTATCGGTTTGGAAAGCGTCTTGAATTGGTCAGCTGGTCCACTCCGTTGCTTCTGGACAGGGTCATATTCAAAGCCATGGGCTGAGGATGATTTCCTCGCTGGCAGTGTTTCACCAACTGAGATTTGGGGGCCGGGCGCATCAGAATCACTTGGGTGATATTGTAGGTACTTGTGCCTCACTCAAGACTTACTGGATCAGAACCTCTGGATTTGAAGTCAAGTACACTGCATTGGAACAAGTATCCAGGTGTGTCGTAGTCACTGTAATGTTGGAGAACCACTGCCCTATGGAGATCTGGGGTCTAGTGTCAGCTCTTGCCATTCACTTGGGCCCATCCCTTACTTGAGCCTCAGTTTTCTTGTCTTAAGGAGAAATAATAACATCTGTGCCGTCTACCTCATTGGGCAGCCGTGAAGCTCACTTGAGTTGAGACACCTGAGAATGCTTTGAGGCAAAGTGACTGCTCTAAGCATGGAGTATATTGTTGTCCACCTAGTAAACTTGGTGGGGAATTGGGGTATATTTTCTAAAGTTTATTCTAACTTTACCAGGAGCCAGTGATCTACTAAAAAACAGAATGACATAGGAGAAAAATAAAACAACTCTTTTGAAGAGACCAGAGCAGTAGTTCTCAACCATGCTTACAAATTAGAATCATCTGGGGAAGTTTTAAAAACTGCCTAAGCCAGAGCCCCATCCAGGACAGAGTTACAAGAATCCAGGGAGGGAGCTTGGGACTTGGCAACCCTTGTGGGATGTATTCTGGTTTCCAGCCTTCCTGAAGAATGGCTGACCTGTTTGTCTTTCAAGCCTATCGGCATTTCAGTATTTTGCCAACACATTTCATTTTATTTGAGTTACTCAGGCTCACACTTGTTGCTTGCAACCAGAAAACCTTAACTAACATCTCATTAGCTGGTTAACCCTCAAAGCTAGGGACTGTGGCTATCCCCTTCACATCTGGATCCCGAGTGACTCACGCAGTTCCTGACATAGAGTGGAGATGAGAAATTGGCTTAAATAGATTGAGAGTTACACAAGTGCTGATCCTAACTGGGGCAGAGTAAATCTAGGTGTCCTCAAAGTGAAGAGATAATGCATGTAAGGTTCCTGGGCATTTATATGTGGACACTCAGCAAATGATTGTAATGGTCGTTTTTGAACACTGTGGAGTTACAAAGGTGGGTATCAGACTTAAATGAGTTTGTGGTAAACAAAATTTTATAAATAAAGAATGAAAGTCAAATGAACACAGTCATGCTCATTCATTTGTGTTGTCTGTGACAGATTTTGTGCTATGAATACAGAGTTAAGTAGTAGCAACAGAGACCATATGGCCTGCAAAGGCTAAAATATTTACTTTCTGGCCCTTATAGAAAAAGTTTGCTGACCTCTGGTCTAACGGTGTAGATTGGATAAACAGGTGTGTGCTGGGTATTCTCCTTTTGCCCCTCAGGATCAACTTTTCACCCCTTCCACCATGTTCTGTACCCTAGGAGGCTGGCCTCTAGGGTAGGGTTTCTGGCAGTTGTTCTCAATGTCTGGTCCTGGAATCAGCATCATCATGCTAGCATTGATGGTGATCTTGTGGCAGATTCTTGAGCCGCATTCACCCCAGACCAATTGAATCAGAAAATCTGGGGGTGGGGGCCCAGGAATCTTTAACGGCCCTCAGGTAATACTGATGTACGTTAACATTTGAGAAACACTGATCTATGAGTTCCTTTGCTCTTCAGCTTCCTGTCGATTTCTGCCAGTTAGGAGCATCGGCAAAAGATGGATTGAGGGAGGGAGGAAGGAGAGCAAGGTATTTGTTCTCTGTCTCTCACCCTGTGGGGTGATTTGTGTATGTATGTCTGTATGTATTTATGTCTTTCCCCATCTGGGATTCTTTTAAATTGAAGTATAGTTGATTACAATATTATGTGTCAGGTGTACAGCAAAGCGATTGTTTTATATATATATATATATATATATATATATACTTTTATATATATTTATACTTTAAAAAGTTATTTTCCATTATAGGTTATTACAAGGTATGGAATATATTTTCCTGTGCTATACAGTAAATCCTTGTTGCTTATCTGTTTTATGTATAGTAGTTTGTATCTATTAATTCCATACTCCTAATTTATCCCTTCCCTTTCCTCTTTGGTAACTGTAAGTTTGTTTTCTATGTCTGTGAGACTGTTTCTGTTTTGTATATAGATTCATTTGTATTATTGTTCAGATTCCACATGTAAGTGATATCATATAATATTTGTCTTTCTCTGGCTGACTTACTTCACTTAGTATGATAATCTCTGGGTCCATCCAGGTTGCTGCAAATGGCATTATTTCATTCTTCTTTAATGGCTGAGTAATATTCATGTGTGTGTGCGTGTGTGTGTGTGTGTGTGTGTGTGTGTGTGTGGTGTGTGTGTGTGTGTGTGTGTGTGTGTGGTGTGTGTGTGTGTATCTCACATCTTCTTAAGCCAGTTGTCTGTTGTGGGCACTTGGGTTTTTTCCATGTCTTGGCTGTTATAAATAGTGCTGCTATGAATATTGGGGTGCATGCATCCTTCTGAATTAGAGTTTTAGTCTTTTCTATGGAGTTATTTAATTCCTCAACTGATAGTCCCAGCTCCTGTAAGGCAGCCCTCTCCGGGCAGCCTTCTTTGTATTGGGTCCCATTAGCAACAACTGTTGCCTTTTCTCATCCTTTTTTTAGGCCTGCGAGTGGTTATAGGGGCTTCTATTGCCAGACTTGGGGCTCACACTAGCTGCCATATTTTCCCTCTAGACTTCCCACACCTCTGTAAATGGTCCCTTTATGAAAAACAACTCAAATTATTCTAAAGTGAATGTGCTTTGTGCTGGGACCATGACACATACAATACATAAAATGCTAACTTGTAAGGTGTCATACTATAAAGGCAAAATGACTGATACTCATTAAGGGTTTGGGGAGCCCAGAGGACAGAAAATCATTTCAGAAACGTTTACCTGCTAAAGTCCTCACAGAAGGCTTCAGCGGAGGTGTGACCTTGGCTGGTCTCTTAAAGATGGATAACATGCACCTAAATGTAGAAAGCGTTCCAAGACTTGGATATGACTGTCTAGGCAGCCATGAGTCGTTGAATTTGATGAACATATAATGTTGGGTCGAGAACCACTGTTGTAGGTAGTAAGGTGCCGTTGAAACTTTCTAAGTAGGTGAGTGATGTGGAGATAGCTTAAGCATGAACAATCCAGAATTTGGTGGTTAAGCAGACAGGCTATGGGATCGGAGGGACTAAAGTTAAAATCCAGGCCTGCCTCATACTAGCTGTGTGTCTATTAGTAAATAATTTAATATTTCTGAACCTTAGTTTCCTCTGTAAAACAGAAATGTTGATACCTTGTATAGATGTCATAAAGGTTAAGTGAAGAGTTGTATGTAGAGCATTAGTACTGTGCCTGGAATACTGTAAATGATCAATAAATCGTGTCATTAGTATGGTCACTCTTATTATCCTTCTCAACCCCAAGAACTTACCACATGCCCAAGAGCTGTGAATGTTAGACGGGAGACTAGTGGCCTGGGCTCCGACAGGTAGAGGATACATCATCGTTGTGACTTAGCGTCATCTTCCAACATGCTTCTCCTTTCTCTGATGGCCTTCTGGAGAAGTTGCTGTGCACGCTCCAAGCAAGCTACTATCCCTACAGCTATCTCTAAGGGACACAGGGTCAAAAGGGTTCTCATTTAAGGGTGTCAGTACAGAAATCACTTGCACATTCTTAATTTTTAAAATTTTATTCAAGTATAGTTGATGTACAATATTATATGTTACAGGTGTACACCATGGTTATTTACAATTTTTAAAGGTTATACTCCATTTATAGTTACTACGAAACATTAGCTATTTTCCCCATGCTGTATAATATATCCTTGCTGCTTATTTTATACCTAATAATTTGTACCTCTTACTGTTGTAGTACTGTTTTGTCCCTCCCCCGTCCCCTCTCCCTACTGATAACCACCAGTTTGTTCTCTATATCTGTGAGCCTGCTGCTTTTTTTTTATATTCACTAGTTTGTTGTGTTTTATTAGATTCCTTATATGTGATATCATACAGTGTTTGTCTTTCTCTGTCTGACTTATTTCTCTTAGTATAATGCCCTCCCAAGTCCATCCATGTTGCTGCAAATGGCACAGTTTTGTTCTTTTTTATGGCTGAGTAGTATTCCATTGTGTGTGTGTGTGTGTGTGTGTGTGTGTGTATCTATATAGTTATATGCATATCACATCTTTTTAATTGTTTTTGTTGAAGTATAGTTGATTTATAATGTGTTAATTTCTGCTGTACAGAAAAGTGATTCACTTATGCACATATATACATTCTTTTTTTAATGTTCTTTTCCATTATGGTTTATCATAGGATATTGAATATAGTTCCCTGTGCTGTACAGTAGGACCTTGTTGTCCATCTATTCTGTATATAATAGCTTACATCTGCTAAACCCAGCTTCCCACTCCATCCCCCGCAACCCCCTCCTCTTTGGCAACCACAAGTGTGTTCTCTATGTCCATGAGTCTGTTTCTGTTTCTAGACCTGTTCATTTGTGTCGTATTTTAGACTTTACATATAAGTGATATCATATGGTATGTGTCATTCTCTTTATGATTTACTTCACTTAGTATGATAATCTCTGGTTGTGTCCATGTTGCTGCAAGTGGCATTATTTCATTCGCTTTTATGGCTGAGAAGTGTATATATGTAACATCTTACAGAAAAACCTGAACGAACTTTTTGGCCAACCCAATATATCATCATTTCTTTTTTTTTTTCCTGAAGGATGTATAGTTTTGTTTTGTTTTTTTTTTTAACTTTTTATTTTATACTAGAGTACTGTATAGTTGATTAACAATGTTGTGTTAGTTTCAGGTGTACAGCAAAGTGATTCAGTTATACATATACATGTATCTATTCCTTTTCAAATTCTTTTCCCATTTAGGTTCTTACATAATATTGAGCAGAGTTCCCTGTGCTATACTGTAGGTCCTTGTTGGTTATCCATTTTAAATATAGCCTTGTGTACATGTCAATCCCAAACTCCATAACTATCCCTTCCGCTGACCCTTCCCCCTGGTAACCGTAAGTTTGTTCTTGAAGTCTTTGAGTCTGTTTCTGTTTTGTGAATAAGTTCATTTGCATCCTGTTTTTTTTAGATTCCACATATAAGCGATATCATACAATATTTCTCTTTCTCTGACTTACTTCACTCAGTATGACGAACTCTAGGTCCATCCATGTTGCTGCAAATGGCATTATTTCATCCTTTTTAATGGTTGAGTTAATATGTACCACATCTTTATCCTTTCATTTGTAGATGGACATTTAGGTTCCTTCCATGTCTTGGCTATTGCGAATAGTGCCACTGTGAGGATAGGGGTGCATGTATCTTTTAAAATTATAGTTGTCTGGATATATGCCCAAGAGTGGGATTGCTGGATCATGTGGTATTTCTATCTTTAGTGTTCTGAGAAACCTCCATAATATTTTCCATAGTGTCTGCACCAACTTACATTCCCACCAACAGTGTAGGAGGGTTCCCTTTTCTCCACACCCTCTCCAGCATTTGTTATTTGTAGACTTTTTAATGATGGTCATTCTGACTGGTGTGAGGTGGTACCTCATTGTACTTTTGATTTGCATTTTTCTAATAATTAGTGATGTTGAGCATCTTTTCATGTGCCTGTTGTCCATCTGTATTCTTCTTTGGAGAAACGTCTGTTTAGGTCTTCTGCCCAATTTTTTTTGTTTTTGGTATGCGGGCCTCTCACTGTTGTGGCCTCTCCCGTTGCGGAGCACAGGCTCCGGACGCGCAGGCTCAGCAGCCATGGCTCACGGGGCCAGCTGCTCCGCGGCATGTGGGATCCTCCCAGACCGGGGCATGAACCCGTGTCCCCTGCACCGGCAGGTGGACTCTGATCCACTGTGCCACCAGGGAAGCCCTGCCCATTTTTTGATTGGGTTGTTTGTTTTTTTGTTATTGAGTTGTATGAACTGTTGTTTATTTTGGAAATTAAGCCCTTGTTGGTCGCATCATTTGCAGATATTTTCTCCCAGTTCATAGGTTGTCTTTTTGTTTTGTTTATGGTTTCCTTTGCTGTACAAAATCTTGTAAGTTTGATTAGTTCCCATTTGTTATTTTTGTTTTTATTTCTATTGCCTTGGGAGACTGACCTAAGAAAACACTGGTATGATTTATGTCAGAGAATGTTTTGCCTATGATCTCTTCTAGGAGTTTTATGGTGTCATGTCTTTTTTTTAAAATTTATTTTGGCTGCACCAGGTCTTAGTTATGGCATGCGGGATCTGCTAGTTGCAGCATGCAGACTTCTTAGTTGTGGCATGCAGGTGGGATCTAGTTCCCCGACCAGGGATCGAACCAGGCCCCCTGCATTGGGAGGGTGGAGTCTTACCCACTGGACCACCAGGAAGTCCCAGTGTCATGTCTTATATTTAAGTTTTTAAGCCATTTTGAGTTTATTTTTGTGTATGGTGAGAGGATGTATTCTAACTTCATTGATTTACATGCAGTTGTCCAACTTTCCCAACACCACTTGCTGAAAAGACTTGCCCCATTGTATATTCCTGCCTCCTTTGTTGAAGATTAATTGACTGCAGTTGTGTGGGTCTATTTCTGGCTCTCTATTCTGTTCTGTTGATCCATATGTCTGTTTTTGTCATACCATGCCATTTTGATTACTGTAGCTTCTTTTTTTTTTTTTTTTTTTTTTTTTTTTGCGGTATGTGGGCCTCTCACTGTTGTGGCCTCTCCCGTTGGCGGAGCACAGGCTCCGGACGTGCAGGCTCAACGGCCATGGCTCACGGGCCCAGCCACTCCGTGGCATGTGGGATCTTCCTGGACTGGGGCATGAACCCGTGTCCCCTGCATTGGCAGGCGGACTCTCAACCACTGCACCACCAGGGAAGCCAGATTACTGTAGCTTTGTAGTATTGTCTGAAGTCTGGGAAGGTTATGCCTACTGCTTTGTTCTTTTTCTTCAGGTATATCACATCTTCTTTACCCGTTCATCTGTTGATGGACACTTAGGTTGCTTCCATATCTTGGGTATTGTAAATAGTGCTGCTATGAACATTGGGGTGCATGTATCTTTTCAAATTAGTGTTTTTAGTTTTTTGGATATATACCCAGGAGAGGAATGGCTGGGTCATATGGTAGTTCTATTTTTAGTTTTTTGAGAAACTTCCATACTGTTTTCCACAGTGGCTGCACCAATTTACATTCCCACCAAGAGTGTATGAGGTTTCCCTCTTCACCACATCCTCACTGACATTTGCTGCACATTCTTAATTTAAATGCAAGAAAAGGGGTAGAATTTTCTCCTCAGAGAATGCCAAAATGAATTAAGTTACACTGCATGCAAAGACATTGGGGTGTCCTTGGTGCTTATCTGCAGGCGGTTTCATTTCAGGGGGTGGTCTTTTTTGACCATTTTTAAAATGGGCGATTCTCAACCAAGACATGCTGGTGGGATGCAGACAAATAACTGGGTAGTCTGGATGTGGCAGCCTCTGTTCTTTCCTGATGCCCCTTTGAGGTAGGACATGGAAGTTTGATCCATCTCCAAAGTAGATACAGTCCAAGGAGTGTCCAGGAGAAGTGACATTTAACTAAAGATTGTGTATGGGGATTAGAAGAGGGACCTACCTTTATACACCTTGTCCTTCCCCCTAGAGTAGTTCTTCCTTGCAAGCCATCTTTTGTATCCTTTCTTTTTTTTTTTTTTAACATCTTTATTGGAGTATAATTGCTTTACAATGGTGTGTTAGTTTCTGCTTTATAATAAAGTGAATCAGTTATCCATATACATATGTACCCATATCTCTTCCCTCTTGCGTCTCCCTCCCTCCCACCCTCCCTATCCCACCCCTCTAGGTGGTCACAAACCACCGAGCTGATCTCCCTGTGCTATGTGGAGGCTTCCCACTAGCTGTCTATTTTACGTTTGGTAGTGCATATATGTCCATGCCACTCTCTCACTTTGTCACATCTTACCTTTCCCCCTCCCCATATCCTCAGGTCCATTCTCTAGTAGGTCTGTGTCTTTATTCCCGTCTTACCCCTAGGTTCTTCATGACCTTTCTTTTTTCTTAGATTCCATATATATGTGTTAGCATACAGTATTTGTTTCTCTGTTTCTGACTTACTTCACTCTGTATGACAGACTCTAGGTCCATCCACCTCACTACAAATAACTCAATTTCGTTTCTTTTTATGGCTATTATTCCATTGTATATATGTGCCATATCTTCTTTATCCATTGATCAGTTGATGGACACTTAGGTTGCTTCCTGGCTATTGTAAATAGAGCTGCAGTGAACATTTTGGTACATGACTCTTTTTGAATTATGGTTTTCTCTGGGTATATGCCCAGTAGTGGGATTGCTGGGTCATATGGTAGTTCTATTTGTAGTTTTTTAAGGAACCTCCATACTGTTCTCCACAGTGGCTGTATCAATTTACATTCCCACCAACAGTGCAAGAGGGTTCCCTTTTCTCCACACCCTCTCCAGCATTTATTGTTTCTAGATTTTTTGATGATGGCCATTGTGACTGGTGTGAGATGATATCTCATTGTAGTTTTGATTTGCATTTCTCTAACGATTAGTGATGTTGAGCATTCTTTCATGTGTTTGTTGGCAGTCTGTATATCTTCTTTGGAGAAGTGTCTAGCTAGGTCTTCTGCCCATTTTTGGATTGGGTTGTTTATTTTTTTGTTATTGAGCTGCATGAGCTGCCTGTAAATTTTAGAGATTAATCCTTTGTCAGTTGATTCATTTGCAAATATTTTCTCCCATTCTGAGGGCTGTCTTTTGGTCTTGTTTATGGTTTCCTTTGCTGTGCAAAAGCTTTGAAGTTTCATTAGGTCCCATTTGTTTATTTTTGTTTTTATCTCCATTACTCTAGGAGATGGGTCAAGAAGGATCTTGCTGTGATTTATGTCATAGAGTGTTCTGCCTATGTTTTCCTCTAAGAGTTTGATAGTTTCTGGCCTTACATTTAGGTCTTTAATCCATTTTGAGCTTATTTTTGTGTATGGTGTTAGGGAGTGATCTAATCTCATACTTTTACATGTACCTGTCCAGTTTTCCCAGCACCACTTATTGAAGAGGCTGTCCTTTCTCCACTGTACATTCCTGCCTCCTTTATCGAAGATAAGGTGACCATATGTATGTGGGTTTATCTCTGGGCTTTCTATCCTGTTCCATTGATCTGTCTTTCTGTTTTTGTGCCAGTACCATACTGTCTTGATTACTGTAGCTTTGTAGTATAGTCTGAAGTCAGGGAGCCTGATTCCTCCAGCTCCGTTTTTCGTTCTCAAGATTGCTTTGGCTATTCAGGGTCTTTTGTGTTTCCATACAAATTGTGAAATTTTGTGTTCTAGTTCTGTGAAAAATGCCAGTGGTAGTTGGATAGGGATTGAATCTGTAGATTGCTTTGGGTAGTAGAGTCATTTTCACAATGTTGATTCTTCCAACCCAAGAACATGGTATATCTCTCCATCTATTTGTATTATCTTTAATTTCTTTTTATAATTTTCTGCATACAGGTTTTTTGTCTCCTTAGGTAGGTTTATTCCTAGATATTTTATTCTTTTTGTTGCAATGGTAAGTGGGAGTGTTTTCTTAATTTCAGTTTCAGATTTTTCATCAGTGTATAGGAATGCCAGAGATTTCTGTGCCTTAATTTTGTATCCTGCTACTTTACGAAATTCATTGATTAACTCTAGTAGTTTTCTGGTAGCATATTTACAATTCTCTATGTATATTATCCTGTTATATGCAAAGAGTGACAGCTTTACTTCTTCTTTTCCAATTTGTATTCCTTTTCTTTTTCTTCTCTGATTGCTGTGGCTAAAACCTCCAAAACTGTGTTGAATAACAGTGGTGAGAGTGGGCAACCTTGTCTTGTTCCTGATCTTAGTGGATATGCTTTCAGTTTTTCACCATTGAGGATGATGTTGGCTGTGGGTTTATCATATATGGCCTTTGTTATGTTGAGGAAAGTTCCCTCTGTGCCTACTTTCTGCAGGGTTTTTGTCATAAATGGGTGTTGAATTTTGTCACAAGTTTTCTCTGCATCTGTTGAGATGATCATATGGTTTTTCTCCTTCATTTTGTTAATATGGTGTATCACGTTGATTGATTTGCGTATATTGAAGAATCCTTGCATCCCTGGGATAATTCCCACTTGATCATGGTGTATGTTCCTTTCAATGTGCTGTTGGATTCTGTTGAGGATTTTTGCATCTATGTTCATCAGTGATATTGGCCTGTAGTTTTCTTTCTTTGTGACATCTTTGTCTGGTTTTGGTATCAGGGTGATGGTGGCCTCATAGAATGAGTTTGGGAGTGTTCCTCCCTCTGCTATATTTTGGAAGAGTTTGAGAAGGATAGGTGTTAGCTCTTCTCTAAATGTTTGACAGAATTCGCCTGTGAAGCCATCTGGTCCTGGGCTCTTGTTTGTTGGAAGATTTTTAATCACAGTTTCAATTTCAGTGCTTATGATTGGTCTGTTCATATTTTCTATTTCTTCCTGGTTCAGTCTCGGCAGGTTGTGCATTTCTAAGAATTTGTCCATTTCTTCCAGGCTGTCCATTTTATTGGCATAGAGTTGCTTGTAGTAATCTCTCATGATCCTTTGTATTTCTGCAGTGTCAGTTGTTACTTCTCCTTTCTCATTTCTACTTCTATTGATTTGAGTCTTCTCCCGTTTTTTCTTGATGAGTCTGGCTAATGGTTTGTCAATTTTGTTTATCTTCTCAAAGAATCAGCCTTGAGTTTTATTGATCTTTGCTATCGTTTTCTTTATTTCTTTTTCATTTATTTCTGATCTGATCTTTATGATTTCTTTCCTTCTGTTAACTTTGGGGTTTTCTTCTTCTTCTTTCTCTAATTGCTTTAGTTGCAAGGTTAGGTTGTTTATTTGAGATGTTTCCTGTTTCTTAAGGTGGGATTGTATTGCTCTAAACTTCCCTCTTAGAACTGCTTTTGCTGCATCCCATGGGTTTTGGGTCATCGTGTCTCCATTGTCATTTGTTTCTAGGTATTTTTTGATTTCCTCTTTGATTTCTTCAGTGATCACTTCGTTATTAAGTAGTGTATTGTTTAGCCTCCATGTGTTTGTATTTTTTACAGATCTTTTCCTGTAATTGATATCTAGTCTCATAGCGTTGTGGTTGGAAAAGATACTTGATACGATTTCAATTTTCTTAAATTTACCAAGGCTTGATTTGTGACCCAAGATATGACCTATCCTGGAGAATGTTCCATGAGCACTTGAAAAAAATGTGCATTCTGTTGTTTTTGGATGGAATGTCCTGTAAATATCAATTCAGTCCATCTTGTTTAATGTATCATTTAAAGCTTGTGTCTCCTTATTTATTTTCATTTTGGATGATCTGTCCATTGGTGAAAGTGGGGTGTTAAAGTCCCCTACTATGAATGTGTTACTGTCAATTTCCCCTTTTATGGCTGTTAGTATTTGCCTTATGTATTGAGGTGCTCCTATATTGAGTGTATAAATATTTACAATTGTTATATATTCTTGGTTCGATCCCTTGATCATTATGTAGTGTCCTTCTTTGTCTCTTCTGATAGTCCTTATTTTAAAGTCTATTTTGTCTGATATGAGAATTGCTACTCCAGCTTTCTTTTGGTTTCCATTTGCATGGAATATCTTTTTCCATCCCCTTACTTTCAGTCTGTATGTGTCTCTAGGTCTGAAGTGGGTCTCTTGTAGACAGCATATATATGGGTCTTGTTTTTGTATCCATTCAGCCAATCTGTGTCTTTTGGTGGGAGCATTTAGTCCATTTACATTTAAGGTAATTATCGATATGTATGTTCCTATTCCCATTTTCTAAATTGTTTTGGGTTCGTTATTATAGGACTTTTCCTTCTCTTGTGTTTTTGTCTAGAGAAGTTCCTTTAGCATTTGTTGTAAAGCTGGTTTGGTGGTGCTGAACTCTCTCAGCTTTTGCTTGTCTGTAAAGGTTTTAATTTCTCCATCAAATCTGAATGAGATCCTTGCTGGGTAGAGTAATCTTGGTTGCAGGTTTTTCTCCTTCATCACTTTCAGTATGTCCTGCCACTCCCTTCTGGCTTGTAGAGTTTCTGCTGAGAGATCAGCTGTTAACCTTATGGGGATTCCCTTGTGTGTTATTTGTTGTTTTTCCCTTGCTGCTTTTAATATGCTTTCTTTGTATTTAGTTTTTGACAGTTTGATTAATATGTGTCTTGGCGTATTTCTCCTTGAATTTATCCTGTATGGGACTCTCTGTGCTTCCTGGACTTGATTAACTATTTCCTTTCCCATATTAGGGAAGTTTTCAACTATAATCTCTTCAAATATTTTCTCAGTCCCTTTCTTTTTCTCTTCTTCTTCTGGAACCCCTATAATTCGAATGTTGGTGCGTTTAATGTTGTCCCAGAGGTCTCTGAGACTGTCCTCAGTTCTTTTCATTCTTTTTTCTTTATTCTGCTCTGCAGTAGTTATTTCCACTATTTTATCTTCCAGGTCACTTATTCGTTCTTCTGCCTCAGTTATTCTGCTATTGATCCCATCTAGAGTATTTTTAATTTCATTTATTGTGTTGTTCATCGTTGTTTGTTTCATCTTTAGTTCTTCTTGGTCCTTGTTAAATGTTTCTTGCATTTTGTCCATTCTATTTCCAAGATTTTGGATCATCTTTACTATCATTATTGTGAATTCTTTTTCAGGTAGACTGCCTATTTCCTCTTCATTTGTTAGGTCTATTGGGTTTTTGTCTTGCTCCTTCATCTGCTGTGTTTTTCTGTCTTCTCATTTTGCTTATCTTACTGTGTTTGGTGTCTCCTTTTTGCAGGCTGCAGGTTCGTAGTTCCCATTGTTTTTGGTGTCTGTCCCCAGTGGCTAAGGTTGGTTCAGTGGGTTGTGTAGGCTTCCTGGTGGAGGGGACTAGTGCCTGTGTTATGGTGGATGAGGCTGGATCTTGTCTTTCTGGTGGGCAGAACCATGTCTGGTGGTGTGTTTTGAGGTGTTGTGGCCTCATTGTGCTTTTAGGCAGCCTCTCTGCTAATGGATGGGGCTGTGTTCTGTGCTAGTTTTTTGGCATAGGGTGTCCAGCACTGGAGCTTGCTGGTCGTTGAGTGAAGCTGGGTGTTGGTGTTGAGATGGAGATCTCTGGGAGATTTTCGTCGTTTGATATTACGTGGAGCTGGGAGGTCTCTTGTGGACCAGTGTCCTGAAGTTGGCTCTCCCACCTCAGAGGTACCTCACTGACTCCTGGCTGCAGCACCAATAGCCTTTCATCCACACTGCTCAGAATAAAAGGGAGAGAAAGTAGAAAGAAAGAAAGAGGATAAAAGAAAAGAAAATAAAGTAAGGTAAAATAAAATAAAGTTATTAAAATGAAAATATTATTAAGAAAAAAAAATTTTTTTAAGTATAAACAAACAAAAAAACCAGACGGATAGAACCCTAGGACAAATGGTGAAAGCAAAGCTATACAGACAAAAATCTCACACAGAAGCATACACATATACACTCACAAAAAGAGGAAAAGGGGAAAAAATCATAAATCTTGCTCTCAAAGTCTACCTCCTCAATTTGGTATGATTCGTTGTGTATTCATGTATTCCACAGATGCAGAGTACATCAAGTTGATTGTGGAGATTTAATCCGCTGCTCCTGAGGCTGCTGGGAGAGATTTCCCTTTCTCTTCTTTGTTCTCACAGCTCCCGGGGTTCAGCTTTGGATTTGGCCCCGCCTCTGCCTGTAGGTCACCGGAGGGCGTCTGTTCTCCATTCAGATAGGACAGGGTTAAAGGTGTCGCTGCTTCTGGGGTTCCAGCTCACTCAGGCCCCGGGGAGGGAGGGGCACGGAGTGCTGGACGAGCCTGCGGTGGCAGAGGCCAGCGTGATATTGCACCAGCCTGAGGCGTGCCGTGTGTTCTCCTGGGGAAGTTGTCCCTGGATCCCGGGACCCTGGCAGTGGCGGGCTGCACAGGCTCCCCAGAAAGGGGGTGTGGATAGTGACCAGTGCTCGCACACAGGCTTCTTGGTGGCGGCATCAGCAGCCTTAGCGTCTCATGCCGTCTTGGGTCGGCGCTGATAGCCGCGGCTTGCGCCCGTCTCTGGAGCTCCTTTAAGCAGCGCTCTTAATCCCCTCTACTCGCGCACCAGGAAACACAGAGGCAAGAAAAGGTCTCTTGCCTCTTGGGTAGGTCCAGACTTTTCCCCGGACTCCCTCCCGGCTAGCCGTGGCGCACTAACCCCTTCGGGCTATGTTCAAGCCGCCAACCCCAGTCCTCTCCCTGAGCTCCGACCGAAACCGAAACCGAGCCTCAGCTCGCAGCCCCGCCCGCCCCCGGCGGGTGAGCACACGAGCCTCTCGGGCTGGTGAGCGCCGGTCGGCGCCGATCCTCTGTGCGGGAATCTCTCCGCTCTGCCCTCCGCGCCCCTGTTGCTGCGCTCTGCTCCGCGGCTCCGAAGCTCCCCGCTCCGCCGCCCGCAATCTCCGCCCGCGAAGGGGCTTCCTAGCGTGTGGAGACCTTTCCTCCTTCACGGCTCCCTCCCGCTGGTGCAGGTCCCGTCCCTATTCTTTTGTCTCTGTTTTTTCTTTTCTCTTTTGCCCTACCCAGGTACGTGGGGGAGTTTCTAGCCTTTTGGGAGGTCTGAGGTCTTCTGCCAGCGTTCAGTAGGTGTTCTGTAGGAGCTGTGCCACGTGTAGATGTATTTCTGGTGTATCAGTGGGGAGGAAGGTGTTCTCCGCGTTTTACTCTTCTGCCATCTTCTCAAATCTCGTATCCCTTCTTTTTTAACTCACAAATCTCCAATATTAAAAAAAACACTCTGCTCTCACATTCTGTGGCATTTCACCCTCGCCCTGTGCTTGTACACCTCCGCTCAGCAACACCTACCATAACAAGGTATGTTACTGATTTCCCTCATTCCCCGCCCGCCCCTGCCCGGTCCCCTGCCAGTGAAATGGGGTAGATTCAATTAAAGCCTCCATTCACCATTCTCTAGGTAGAGTTCAGCTAATGGTGGTGGTGGTGGAATTCCAAACAGAAAAGTGTTGGGTTGTGTCTCTCTAGGGCAGAGGGAAACAGTGGGTCTTGAACACAGTTTGCTTTTCAAATGATGACCCGCCTGCCTTCTTTTTTTATTAAATTATTATTTTTTATTTTTTATTTTTTATACAATTTTAAGGGTTTTTTCATTTACATTTATTATAAAATATTGGCTATATTTCCCATGTTGTACAATACATCTTTGAGCCTATCTTACACCCAATAGCTTGTACTTTCCACTCCCCTACCCCTCTGTTGCCCCTCCCCACTTCCACTGGTAACCACTACTTTGTTCTCTATATCTGTGAGCCTGCTTCTTTTTTGTTTTATTCACTAGTTTGTTGTGTTTTTTAGATTCCACATGTAAGTGATATTGCACAGTATTTGTCTTTCTCTGACTTATTTCACTTAGCATAATGCCCTCCAAGTCCATCCACGTTGCTGCAAATGAGAAAATTTTGTTCTTTTTTATGGCTGAGTAGTATTCCATTATGTGTGTTTATATATGCCACATCTTCTTTACCCATTCATCTGTTGATGGACACTTAGGTTGCTTCCATGTCTTCTGCCTGCCCTCTTTTGATGTAGTACCTGAAAATCTCTTTTCTTAGGCTAGTCAGCTTACCAAAAAAGAGTTCTCCAATCTCCTGTTTGGGAGGGGCCTTGGCTTTGGGGCTGCCCTCATTCTAAGAGCTGAGGGTCTAACCTTTTGATCAGGGAGGACCTTGCTCTCAGCCTGTGCTCTGCTCATGGTACCTCCTGCAGAGTCTTCATTTCAACCTCCCACCTGGTTTGGGGAATGGAGGTTCCATGTCTGCACTGGTTGGGGTAGGGGAGCTGGCTCAGGCTTTGAAACACCTTGTTTTCAGCTCTACTCCCTGGATCCCCATTTTTAGAGTTACTTGGTGCTTTTTTTTTTTTTTTTTCTTGCGTTATGCGGGCCTCTCACTGTTGTGGCCTCTCCCATTTGCGGAGCACAGGCTCCGGACGCGCAGGCCCAGCGGCCATGGCTCACGGGCCCAGCCGCTCCGCGGCATGTGGGATCCTCCCGGAACGGGGCACGAACCCGCGTCTCCTGCATCGGCAGGCGGACCCTCAAGCACTGCGCCACCAGGGAAGCCCCTACTTGGTGCTTTTGATTCCCAAACCTCTGAGGTCTGTTGGTAGGCACTGCCGGGATTCATGTTGGTTTCTCACCCTGCAGGTCCTTTGCAGAGAGAAGACAGCTGAAGTGTAATCCAGTTACCCTTCCTTTATTTCTTTTCCATTTTCCTAAGTTTTTTTTTTTTTTTTTTTACTCCTCTTTGTCTTTAGTTCTCTCCCTTTCTTTTTTTCTTTTCCATTTTCCTAAGTTTTTTTTTTTTTTTACTCCTCTTTGTCTTTAGTTCTCTCCCTTTCTTTTTTTCTTTTCCATTTTCCTAAGTTTTTTTTTTTTTTTACTCCTCTTTGTCTTTAGTTCTCTCCCTTTCTTTTTTTCTTTTCCATTTTCCTAAGTTTTTTTTTTTTTTTACTCCTCTTTGTCTTTAGTTCTCTCCCTTTCTTTTTTTCTTTTCCATTTTCCTAAGTTTTTTTTTTTTTTTTTTTACTCCTCTTTGTCTTTAGTTCTCTCCCTTTCTCTTTGTTCTTGAGGATTTACACCTTTCTACTCCCTTAACTCATATTCTAGTGGGATTTTAGGAGAAAGTGGAGATAAATGTGTATGTCAGTCCACCTCATTTAACTGGAAGTTGAGCTGATGTTGTTAACTTTTTCTGTTGTTGCTGGTTGTGTGGGTTTGCCAGCCTTTCATTAACCAGAGTCATTTGTTTTCATCCTGGAATACCCATGGAGATTTCTTTTAGGTTTCAGAATTTGTCTTTAGAAGATTTTCAGCCAAGGAGCTGATATATGCCCTATTTTCAAAGCTTGCATGGGTGAGCAATGCATCCATTCAAGAGAGAAGTGGTAGAAGGTCTTATCAGTCTGGACCTGTCAGCCTGGATAAAGGGGGCTTCCATCTTCCCAGGAAATCTGCCACAGAATGCTGCTGAGCTATCTTAGTTATTAAAGAAAGCCTACACATCGCTCAAATCAGTTCTCAGCTCCCCTGTGTTCTGAGTTTCTATCTACAGTCATTAGTACCATCTCTGGGTGTTTCCTCTGCTTTGCTGGCATTCTGTGTTAATCTGCTTCTTCCTTGGCCCTTGTGTCTCCTTCATCACTCAAAATATACAGCTGCTCTGTCCTGGCACAGTGGGTTCCTTACACCATTTCAGTTCTTCCTACTTCATATGCTGCAGAGCTATGAAGGATTTTAGAGATCACCTAGTGGCTTCAAACGTGCAGTCTACAGATCAAAAAGAAGAGTTTTAACCCATCTTGGGGGAAAGCCTGGTACATGAAGCAGGTAGAATGAGAGCTGTTCTGGGTAATGTAGGGAAGGGAACCTACCCCATCCTGATCACATCTCCCCAGGGAGATGGATTAACCACCACTTATCCCATTTAACTCTCATCTTGAGTGTGAGAGGCTGAGTCCCTGAGTTGGGAAGTGATTTGCAGAAGGTCATGTAGTGGACTAGTTCAGGATTTGAATCAAGGCCTCCTTATACTTTACCATTTCCTCTAGATCCACAAATGATGAAGCCAGAAGGGTGATTGGGGAGACTTGCAAGTGAGTGATCCAACAGTGGCTGCATCCTATGAGCCTGACTCTGCCCCTTTTTTCAAAGGCTCCACTCATCCATAGTCTTGTATGAAAAAAATCATAAATAATAATTCTCGCCGAAACGGCCTCCTTTCTGCCCCAGAATTGGTGTCCCGCTGGCTTGTTAATTTTAGTTTGGGAGTCAGAGACCTAGTTACAGCTGCTATCGTGCAGGGCTCCTTGGCTGTTCAATAAATGCTAATAAACTGTAAGCTGCAATCCTAACAATCCCTGCTGCCCGAACCAAACTGCAAGGGCAAAGATGACTTTGGTCTGAATTGGATTTGAAAAGGCTGAAAGAACAGGCTTTGAGTACGCAGTGGAAATGCCAGTCGAATATTAATTATAGTGGTAGTGCCGGCCCGCGGAAGGCGCAATGGTTCAGCCACAAGAACGAAGAACGGGAGAGGGGTGATGAATGCAGATGAGATGCTTCTGCCAGTGAAATCCAAGTGTGGCTTCACAAAAGAGGCCAGGGAGCCTCCGGTGGTTTTCTGCAACTCTTCTGGTGTTCAGAGAGGTCTTTCTGGTCTTCTCATTTGCTCATTTTATTTATTCCTCAGAATCACCAGGTTGACGTGGCCATGAGCTATCTTAGGGGCAGGTTTTAATTAGTGGCTTGGGGATTCCAAAAGTGGCAGCGAGGTAGATGGGGGCTCCATAACCTCTTTGACCCAGTGATTATTTACCACATTCCAGGAACGGGCTGTTCTGGTCCACAGTGAACCAGACACATAATTATAACCGGTCCCTTTATGCAGCAGGCGTCTACACACAAACGCACACCTCCCCCCCCCCCCCAAACACACAC
>NW_006791458.1:1375291-1381420 GCF_000442215.2 Lipotes vexillifer | reverse complement strand
ACCCCCCCCCCCCCCCCCCCCCCCAATACACAGCATTAACAGCATTGGGCTGTAGGGTGGGCAGGGATAGAAGTTTGCTTACGAAAATAGGGAGCCATAGGTAAGAGATAATTTCCATATATCTCACCCCCTGGCAAACCTTTACAGTATGCATACTGAAGAACTTCCTACAGCTCTAACTGCCCAGTAGATTGTGTGACTAATTGTTTCTTTCTACTTAAAATGGGAGCCTCCTGGTAGGCTGTATGTTTCGGTGCAATTATGTCAACCCGACCAGGGCCGAGGCCATTTTAGCCACCTGAGGGGTGTGCTAATTGTTCTGAAGTGTGCTGCCTGGGGTGCGCCTCATTGCTGTAGTGGTTTTAATGGAACTTCTAATTAAAAATAAGAAGTGAAAAGGGGCTGGGTGCATTCCTCCCACATGAGGGGTTCAGGCAGGGCGCCTTTGAGCACAACAGTGTGAACATGCCCATTGTGGGAGCCAGCTGGGGCAGAAATTGATGTGCCTCAGGTGTGGTTTGTCTACAGGCTTGGTGCAGGCTGTTGGAGCTGTAATTAGAGCTGGGCCAATGTCAACGTGGTGTCAGGGGTTCCAGTCTTCCCAGGCTCTGTGTCAGTGTTTGGAGGGGGTGCCTGTGGAGGAGCTGAAGGGGAGGAGGCTGGAAAGTTTAAGTAGCTGGAAGTACAGCCTGAGGGAGTTGGTGAGACAGACTATTCTGGCAAATCACATGCCCTGACGCTTCTGTAAGACCAGGCTGCCCTGGTTGTTAATTACAGTGGGCTGGGAATCCCACCGGGGTTCGGAACACTAGTTTTGTCTCTTGTTAACAGAGCATCTTTGGGTAAACTGTTTAACTTTTCCGAGTCTCAGTTTGCTTTACCTGTAAAATGGGGATTAAAAATATGAATTAAGTTTGATGTTATTTTGGCATTATGGACTTAGAACTCAGGAATGTCTGCATCCCACATGGACAATCATTTCTCCCCTCTGTGGGACTCCACTTCTCAATTCCCCTTACTCCGTTCTTCGCAGACTAGTACCACAAGAAACATTAGCAGAATGGGAACAAAAATTATTTATTTATAACTGAGCCCAGTGAACCAAAGTTGGAGAAAGAAAAGGGAACGAAAGAGAGGTTGGCTTTCTCCATGAGACGAGTCTCAGCTTAGTGTGCTGACTGACCTCATGGAAGGAGGAAAGAGAGACACAGGAGAGCTCAGATGTGTCTGGAACTCTTTTAAGATATAGGCCGTCAAGAATCACTGATTTTCCTGGCACTCTGACCATTGGATCATTCTCTGGTCTTTGTCTATAGGGAAGAGAAGCGTGGGAGGCTGAGGCAGAGGAGATGTCTCTCCCCACCTCTGTCTCCTAGATTTGTAGTCAGGACTAGATGAAAGAACATTCTTATGAGCCAGTCTGCTACTATCATTGGCCAAGGCTTGATTCTAGCCCTGGAATGACCTGTGATTTCAGGCTCTGACATTCTATCAGGAGTGATTAAAGAAAAAAAAGACACGAGTCTATATTGAGTTCCGTAAGTGGTGTGCAGAGAGGTTTGAGAGTTCAGTGACTAGGGAAAGCTTTATGGAAGAAGTGGTCGTTAGAGGTCTGAATTTGAGATTTGGGCTTTGATCAGGCGTTCTAGGCAGAGGAAGTGGCCCAACCAAAGGAACAGAGGTTGGAAAGTGTAAAATGTGTTTAGGATGGCAAGCAGCCTGATTGCCTCAATTGCAGGCTCTGAGCTTGGCAAGGTAGGTCAGGGTCAGGTGATGGGGGCTCAGTGAACACCTGGTTCAGGAGTTGGGTCATAAATAGAATACACAGCTCTTGCTTATCTCCTTTGGGAGTTATTTTTAGTTTTAAAATAAATTTATCTTATTTATTTTTGGCTGCGTTGGGTCTTCATTGCTGCGCGCGGGCTTTCTTTTCTCTGGTTGCTGCGAGTGGGGGCTACTCTTCGTTGTGGTGTGCGGGCTTCTCATGGTGGTGGCTTCTCGTTGGGGAGCACAGGCTCTCGGCGCACAGGCTTCAGTAGTTGTGGCACGTGGGGTCAGTAGCTGTGACTCACGGGCTTAGTTGTTCTGTGGCATGCAGGATCTTCCTGGACCAGGGCTCGAACCCGTGTCCACTGCATTGGCAGGCAGATTCTTAACCACTGCGCCACCAGGGAAGCCCGGGAGTTATCTTAATATCCTTCAGATTCCTTCCCTGCCACCTGCTTACTCTCCCTGCCCACCCCCCACCTTCCAACTATGTTTGTGGTTTTCTAGTGCTTAGCCAGTCAGCAGGTTTTCAGTTGACTTAGTAGTGGCTTTAATTATCCTTTTGAAAAGCTGATTAATCTGGTTTCAAACACATCTACTGAAAAAAAGATTTGTTACGGATAGCTTGAGTGGAAGTTTCAAGGGCGTTTAGGAGTCAACTGAGTATGTGTTCTTACAGAGGAGAATCATGAATTCAGAAAAATGTGGTGGCCTTAGTCATCTCCAGGCCAACCTCTTCATTTTACATATAGAGAAGAGTGAGAGAGGAAAAAGTCCCACAATAAGAAATTTGCAGATCTGGGAATCAGATCTTCTGACTCTTAATTCAGTCAGGTCTCTTTTCACTGCATTGTGGAAGGAGTGTAACCTAGAGGTTAATATTTTGGGCCCTGAAGTTGGGCTCCTCGATGTTGAATCTTGGCTCTTAGCCACATAATTGCCTGTTGACTTGGGAAAGGTATCAAGCCTCAGTTTACCCATCAATAAAATGGGACAAGGAAGCCAAGTGGAAAAATACATTATCATTTTCAGGGAACAAAAAAAAAGGACGTATATTGATATTTCCTGTTTGTAAAAGAGCTGCCTGATGTGTAGGCAGTCATGTCCAAGGGGTGAAGCAAGGGTCTTCTAAAGAAAGGGTCTTTTGGCCAAAGATGTCGATATCCTCACTCTGGCCTGTCACCCTGCCTGCTTTATCTTCGGAAGGAAGGACCCCAAGACCTCTTAAAATAGATGAATTACCAAGATAGGATCTCACATTAGATCATGATGTTCATTAAGACCGTGGTTTGAATGACATCCTCTGGTTTATCCTGAGCCGATATTGAGGCCAGGAGGGTGACATGAGGTTCTGCTTGGAAGGGTACCCATGGGCCCATTTGGTAAAAGCACTTATTGAGGGTACCTCAGATATTCCATTTTCTTTTTTCTTTTTATATATATATTATATATATATATATATATATTTATATATTTATTTATTTATTTATTTATTTACTTTTGGCAGCATTGGGTCTTCATTGCTGCGCGTGGGCTTTCTCTAGTTGCGGTGAGCTCTTCCCTGCAGTGCGTGGGCTTCTCATTGTGGTGGCTTCTCTTGTTGCGGAGCACAGGCTCTAGGTGTGTAGCCTTCAGTAGTTGTGGCATGCAGGCTCAGTAGTTGTGGCCTCTAGAGTGCAGGCTCAGTAGTTGTGGTACACGGGCTTGGTTGCTCCGCAGCACATGAGGTCTTCCTGGACCAGGGCTCGAACCCGTGTCCCCTGCATTGGCAGGCGGATTCTTAACCACTGTGCCACCAGGGAAGCCCCTCCATTTTCAACGTGGAACAGGTCTTCTAAATCTCTGTCCTCTGGCCAGCTGGGGCAATTGAGGGTAGCAGAGGTGACCCTCAACCTCCAGCAAGTTCACATCCTCTCTTTGGGCCTTTTATCCCTTCTCTGGTTCCTTGCTCCTTAAAAAGAGGAGGACTTGGCTAGAAACCTAGCAATCGTTAAGCTCTCAGGGTTTCTGTACTCCCTTCTTGAAAGAGAACCCTCACTGTCCAACATACTAGTCTGTTACAAATGGGGAAAGCAAACGTGTGCTGCTCTTCACACTTTTGTCTTTTGCATCCAGTAAAAGGGATAGATGCTGCTTTTTCGTGTGTGTGTGTGTGTGTGTGTGTGTGTGTGTGTGTGTGTGTGTGTGTGTGTAATGGTGAGTTGTCTTAAAGGCAAGATTGGAGGTTCAGAAGAAGCAGCTAGGGGAGCTTCAGAATTCTGTTCTGCCTCTGCAGACCAGAGAGCTCCAAGGTGACTTTTTAAAAAAAAATAATTAAGTTTTGGCTGCGTTGGGTCTTCATTGCTGCGTGTGGGCTTTCTCTTACGGCGAGTGGGGGCTACACTTTGTTGCGGTGCACGGGCTCCTCATTGCGGTGGCTTCTCTTGTCGCGGAGCACGGGTCTAGGCGTGTGGGCTTCAGTAGCTGTGGCACATGTGCAGGCTCGGTAGTTGTGGCTCGTGGGCTCTAGAGCACAGGCTCAGTAGTTGTGGCGCACGGGCTTAGTTGCACTGCGGCATGTGGGATCTTCCCAGACCAGGGCTCGAACCCGTGTCCCCTGCATTAGCAGGTGGATTCTTTTTTTTTTTTGCGGTACGCGGGCCTCTCAACGCTGTGGTCTCTCCCGTTGTGGAGCGCAGGCTCCGGACACGCAGGCCCAGCGTTCATGGCTCACGGGCCCAGCTACTCTGCGGCACATGGGATTCTCCCGGACCGGGGCACGAACCCGTGCCCCCTGCACCGGCAGGCGGACTCTCAACCACTGTGCCATCAGGGAAGCCCCTAGCAGGTGGATTCTTAACATGCGCCACCGGGGAAGTCCCCGAGAGGTGACTTCTTACTAGTATAGCCCCATCTTTCACCCCCCAGGCTGCCCTTTTGCAAACGGGCCGATATGAATTTCATAGTCAAACATATCTATGCTGGTTCACCTGACGTGTGGCCTGATATTTTAAAATTCTACCCTTTTGGGTTAATCTTCTCATTTTTAAATGTGCAAGCAGAGCTGGAAGGGACTGCCAGTTCATCTCTAGCTGATGAGATGGTTGAAGAGTCCTCCTTGGGGGGTGTCAGGAGACCCCAATTCCAGTCTCTGCTCTAACTCCAAATTACTGGGTGACCGTGCGCACAGCCACTTATCTCTCACCTGAGTTTTGTCATCAGCATCTTAAGGAATATCTCCCACCTCAACCTGTGGGAACATAGGAGAGCTGGGGTAGGAAGGGCTCAAGACACAGAAGAAAAAACACTTTTCCTCAAAGTTCAGTCAAGTGTCTGTCTGGCAGCCTCCCTTTGCTGCACTGGGGTCTGAGAACAGGCTCTGAGGATACTGTGTCTCCCAGGTGGTCTGGGGCTTTGTTGTGCCTGAGCTTACCTTCCTCCAGCCCTGATCAGTGAGGGGCTGGCTCCTCCGATAGCCTGGGAGTCAGGGGAGAGATGGTGGCTGATTTAAATTTGGGGTCAGAGGAGGGGCTTAGGGGCGGTGATGTGCATGGTATTGGAGCTGGTCTTGGTGTTTTATTTACACAGCAAGTAGCCACGTTTCCGGAGGGGTGTGGAGGTACTGACAGAGATTATAGGAGAGTGAATTTCCTATTCGTCCACCCCTTCGCACCTGGAGCCAGCTGACAGTGTGTGAGGGAGAGGCGTCCTGGCTCCAGCTCCCTCCTAACAGCTGGAAATGCCGGCTGCCCTGCCCCCTCCTGAGGTGTTTGTAATTCCTTAATACCTACTGATCTCAGAAAGGCAACGTGGCGCCTCCCCGGGTGCATTATCTTCCGAAATCGGGTTGCTGCCCTCCTGCCTTCTCTACTCTCTCTGAAACCAGCCCCCATGTATGATTTTCTTCAACAGCAAGAGTCACCATATTGCTGACCTCTGACATGGACAGGGCAGTGGGAACACATCAGAGAACAAGACCACTGGCTCCCTCCCTTATGGGATCGTTTGTGTGTGTGTGTGTGTGTGTGTGTGTGTGTGTGTGTGTGTGTGTGTGTGTGTGTGTGGTGTGCGCATGCGCACGCGCAAGAATCAAACAACTGCGCGAACAGTACATTGGTTTACCAGAGGTCCTTCCCCCACTGTAACCAGCCTCCCCAAAATAGCTTTTAGAATCACAGAATGTTAGAACCAGGCCAATTCCCACCCTGAGTGTTTGGGGAATCTGAGTGAACCTCAGTTTGAGGTTGAAACCCGGGGAAGGGATTTGTCCAGAGTCAGAGCAGAAACTGTGGGCAGGGCCAGAGTTGAAACTTGGCCTCCAACTCCTGGCTCGGCTTCCCCTGCGCCTTGTCATTCCTGCTCCCGCTGCAGGAGGAATCCTCC
>NW_006791458.1:1351381-1375281 GCF_000442215.2 Lipotes vexillifer | reverse complement strand
AACCTGTGGGGAGGGCCAGAGTTGAACCTTGGCCTCCACCTCCTGGCTCGGCTTCCCCTGCGCCTTGTCCTTCCTGCTCCAGCTGCAGGAGGAATCCTCAGGTGTGGCAGCTCCTCCGATGCTAGATGCTAGGTGGCACCAGCACACCTTGGAACAAAAAGGCTCTCAATCTGGCTCCCATCTGAAAATGCCCGAATCCTCACTGCTGGCAGCCTGAAGTCCGGGCTGGGTGCTCTCTTCTCCTAGTGCCCTCACAAGGCCTGCCTGCTCGGGGGGCTGCCCCTGATCACAGTCCCACTTCCTTCATCCCTCCCCGGGTCCCAGATGCCTTGGGGACCTGTTTGCTGGTTACCTGGAAGAATTCACTCCTATGTGATTGATTTCTTCTGGGGGCTCTCTGTGTAGAATGGAGGGTTCTGGCTGGGTGATCAGCTCAGGGGAGCTATTTTAGGGCCATGCAGGCACAAATTCCCCTTAGGTGCTGGTATCTTTCTTACTTACTGAAGCTTCTGTGTGGGTGAACAACCCCGCTGAACATGGTGTGGTCTCTCCCCAGGTCACATTGCCAGTCTGTGACAGAGCGGGGATGGAGTCCAGGCTTGCTAAGGACCGCACTACTTTGTCTCTCAAGAGAATGTCCAGAAGACAAGACCCTCTGTCACTTGGTCCCTACCTGCCCCTCCAGTGCCATATCACAGTTGTGGAGCTCTGTGGCTAAGAGTATGGGCTCTGGTTTCAGACTCCTGGGATTGGAATGGCGTCTCCCCAATTGTTAATTGTGTTACTGTGCCATGTTTATGGAACATTTCTCTGCCTCAGTTTCTCCCTCTGTGAATGGGATGGGGTAGATTACATAGGATCTCAGATTTCTTTGCAGCTTCCCCCACTAAAGGTGGAGTATACTTTCCCACCCCCCTGAAACTGAGCTGGCCTTGTGACTTCCATAGGAATGTGGTGGCAATAATGTGTGAGTTCTGAGCCTAGGTGTCAAGAGGCTTTGCAACTTCTGTTCTTTCAGGACATTGCTGCCATGTGACAAGCCCGGCTGATGCCACTGAGGATGTGAGGCCACGTGGAAGGAGATCCCAGCCATCCAGCCCAAATTGCCCACTCACAGCATTGTGAGTACATGAATTATTTTGGGGGTGGTTTGTTATGTTGTTGAAGCTGACTGAAATAGGGGAGAATAATAGTACAGTAGTCTCTCCTTATCCATGATTTTGTTTTCTACAGTTTCAGTTACCTGTGGTCAACCATGGCCCCAAAATACCAAGTGGAAAATTCTAGAAAGAATTTGTAAGTTTTAAATTGCATGATTTTGTGAGTAGTTTGATGAAATCTTGTGCCTTCCCACCTGGGACATGAATCATCCCTTTCTCCAGCATATCCGAGCAGTATATGCGACCCCATTACTCAGTTAGTAGTGCTCTAGTCTCAGTTATCAGATCGACAGTCCTGGTATTGCAGTCCTGGGGCAGGTAGGGACCAACTGACAGAGGGTCTTGTCTTCTGTCCAAGTCACCCTTACTTCACTTAATAATAGCCCCCAGACACAACAGTAGTGATGCCAGCAATTTGGATATTCTCTTACTGTGCCTAATTTATAAATTTTATCATAGGTATGTATGTATAGGAAGAAACATAGTGTATATAGGGTTTGGTGCCATCTGTGGTTTCAGGTATTTACTGGGGGTCTTGGTGCATAATCTCCTAGAATAAGGGGGACTGCTGTGCCTACCTTGAAGGGTTGCGGTGAGGTTTACATAATAATGGGAACTTAGATCAGCCCACGTGGAGCAAATACAATTACTACTAACATCATCATGGGGCACTGCCTCTTGCTTATTGCATTCTAGTCCCACTGACCTCCTTTCTTCTTATTCTTCTTTCTTCCTTGTTCCTTCTTTCTTCCTCCTCCTTCTCCCCCTCCTCCTTCTTCTTTTAAATATACCAAACTCTTCCTCTTTCAGGGCTTTCATACTTAATTCTCTACGTTTGGAACTGTCCTTCCCTGCTGTCTTGTTTTCACGGTTGCGGTCTCAGCTGAAACGTCTTCTCCTTGGAGAGGTCTTCTCTGAATCTCCCCGCTCCCTTCCTCTCCATTTTTGCTTCCTTTCATTGTGTCTGATCATCACATTTATTGATTTCCTTGAATGTTGTCTGTCTCCCCTTCTAGATTTCAAGTCCCTTGAGGGCAGGAGCTGGGCTTTTATCCTTGCTGCCCACCACGGTGCCGTGCACAGCAGGCACTCACTTGGTATTTGCTGAATGAGTGGATGAAAAGAGGCATGTAATCAATATGAGTTTGAGGTTGGTGTCTGGTTTCCAGGAAGAGGGGATTATCCAGGTTGGAGTTTCAGAGAGAGGAGACTGTGTGCTGCTTCTCATTCTTACAGCCACTTAGGTTTTTGTCACACTCTTTGTTGGATCGATTATGTTCCTGATATCCTATGTCCAACAAGGCTATGGGCTTCTTTAGAAAGAGATTGAGTCCCTCACAGCCCCAAGCACATTGTCAGGCACCTAGCAGGGGCTTAACAGAAGTTTATTGGATAGATAAATGGATGGACGTGTGGATGAATAGATGAATAAATGAGTGAATGTAAAGAAGGATGGATGGACAGTAGTACTGAGACTGCAGGCAACAATGGAAAACCATGTTTATTTTTTCCTTCTAATAAAGGACAGTACATTTCCAGTCAATCTGTAAAACGTCATGAACGTATGAAAATGTATTAAGTACAGTCATTAGCATTACACTGCAGAGAAATAGTTGTTATAACCCTTTCCCCTAAGATGGTACTTGGATGGTCACTGTTGGTTTGCTTTAACAAAAAAGGGCAAGAGTAGGTGACCGGTTGGCCTGGTTGGCCCAGGACAAAGGAGTCTCCCAGGATGTGGGGCTTTCAGTGCTAAAACTGGGGAAAGCTCAGGCAAACTGGGATGGTTGGTCATGCAAGAAAGAGAGCAGCACGAGAATGTTGGGTGTGCTTTGGTATTTAGGTACAGGGGTCCGATAGTTTCTCAACTTCCCATGACCTCGCTTCCTCTTAGCTCTGGAATAAAAATCCCTGTGTTATTATCAAGGGCGTTAACAGCTTTCAAAGGGTTTTAACAACCCCGTGTAATTTTGACTTGATCTTTATGCCAAGCCTGGGAGGTAGGGCAGTTCTAACCTAATTTGCAGGTGAAGCATGCTACGTCAGTGCTCCTAGCTCCTAGAGAATATGGGGCAGAGAAAAGACTGCCACCCCCATCTCCTGAGGCCAGTGTTCTTCCCACTACTCTGTTCTTTTCTGAAACATCCTACCTGTCTCATCTGGCTTTCAGGAGTGAGCAGGAATCATACGGGGGAAAGGAAGGACCCTGAGATCCAAGCTTTGGCTCAATCCCCTCATTTGGGACAATTTTATTTGATTACTGCTTTGCCTGATGTGTTTACCTGCTCCTCCTCTAGCAATCCTCATGAAGGATTCCCCTGAAGACCCACCAGCTGGTCAGTCAGTGCTGGCATCATTACGTGGCAAAGTCAGTGAAAGAGATCCAGTATATTTGGGCCATGTCCCAAATGGCCCTTCCGGTTAAGGTTTGCCAGCAGGGTGGTCAGAGGACCAGCTCAGTCTGCAATGTGCCAGCTTGATTGTTGAGCTCTTTTTGGGTACTTCTGCTGAGAAGTTACTCAAGTGATAAGTCAGTTCATGGGGTGGCTGTAACTTGCCACACTTGTTCCCACCCTTGTACCTTTTGCCTGACATATATGGGCACCACCTTAAGGCGGGAGGGTTCAGTAGTCCTCCCTGGCTCACCTTAAAAGACTAGGGACAGGATATCCTTGCCCATGGTAGACCTCACTTCTCTTGACAGTGTATTAGAATCCTATCATCCATTCTTTTATTCCAACACTGTTTTGAGCTCTTTTGCATTTTTGGCATTTATGACCTCTAGGGATAAGAAGTCTATGTAATCCTTCTTTTCCCTGTGAAGTGAGACTTCCTCTGGCTCTCCCTAATTCAGCTGAAGCCTGTGATATTCTGGGATAAGCTTAATAAATGGGGTTTGACACTGGTCCTACTCTTTCGGATGTTGTTGTTTGGGCTCAGAGTTGCTCTGTCTTACGGGTTGTCTATTCTGGGTGCAGCTGTGTAAAGGTCTGATCTTAGAGTTTTCCTTTTCTGAGAGTTGAACGAGGAATGGGTACAGGCTTCCCCTGCTATCTGAAAGTAGAGCGTTAGTATGAAAATTTTTGTAAGCTGAAATGGCGTAAACAAAGAAGCAATTACCTTAGGACACATCTTGCTAATGGATGCACAAAATATCTGGATAAATCCAGCTAAAGCACAGCTGCTTAGACACAGTTCAAAGCTATGGCGGTTTGATTCTGAGATGCTGAGTGTAGCTCCTGGGGAAGGAGTTGGGTGGTGCCAGTGCCACTCAATGCTCAGTGCTCTATAACCGCTGGCTGCGAAATAAATGCTGAATGCCATTTTCACTTTTCACCTTTTTTGGGGGGTAAAAGCAGAAAGAAATGCAACTCTTTGGATTTCTTTCGGTTAGCAGCAACGGGTACCAATATAGATCTTTGGTAAAAGTGAAATGGCTTAAGGCAAACTTTTGAAAAGTGGGGCATATTTGTACTTTTATTTAAAAATAAATAAAGTAAATATCTTGAAGAGTGCTGCCCATGCCCTCTTGGTAGATTCCGCAGACTGTGGGACATGTAGCCTATTAGCTGAAGCGTGGAGTTTCTGCTTCACGTGCTTATGTCCATTCGCTTTCACGTGCTTATGTTCTTTCTGCCTCTTAAACTAGCTGCGGCCTTATGACCCTCAGAAGTGTCTGTGGCTCTGAGTTCAAAAGTGATTTTAGGGCTTCCCTGGTGGCGCAGTGGTTGAGGGTCCACCTGCCGATGCAGGAGACACGGGTTCGTGCCCCGGTCCGGCAGGATCCCACATGCCGCGGAGCGGCTGGGCCTGTGAGCCATGGCCGCTGAGCCTGCGCGTCCGGAGCCTGTGCTCCGCAACGGGAGAGGCCACAACGGTGAGAGGCCCGCATACCGCAAAAAAAAAAAAAACCAAAACACACACACACACACAAATCTGATTTTAGTCTTTAGGTGTGATTTTCTTTGGTTTAGAGCAGACCCAACTCTGGAAGGGATGTTAACCCCGACATGACCATCCCTGCAGTACACTTGAGATGAGGCACTTGTGTGTATGAGACTGTTCTGAGACTTGAACTCTTGACACCGAGGGGTGAGGTGATGGTTTGACAAGCCCAGAAACTTCCAGATCTTGAGAGATTGGCTGGCTCGCTACACTTCTTGGCATCTGGGAAACTGATGGCCCAGTTGCATTGGGTTGTAGGCTGTACTTATCTAGAGGGTCAAAGAATGTCTCTGGGTTAAAAAATGAAAAACACTCAATGCAATAGAAATATAGCCTCCTTATAAAAAACCTTTTGCAAGAAGTGCTGCCTGGCAGCAGGAGAAAACTAGAGGTCGACTGGTTTCCAGTCCTTTTTTGTCAAGACCCCTTGGGGCCAGCACTTCCTCTAAGGAAGTCAAGCCTGGTGGGGAGAAGAGGATAAGACGGGCACATTCTTCCCTTCATGAAGAGGAAGAGTCGTGGTTAATTAAGCCAGTGATTAGGCGGCCTCCTCGGAGTTTGTGCAGATCTCTGCAGGCCCCTCATATGGTCACTGAACTCTGGGATCGGCGATGGCTGCCCTGGCTGAAGGGCCGGTTCGAGTTAGTCTGTCCACTTGAGTAGGCTCCGGACGCCATCATCCTACTAGGCTCCAGGAGAAGGTGCTCCCCAGATGAGAATTTAGCCCAGGAGTCCCATGAGCATGGGTCATCCCTTATGTGGTCTCCACTGGATCTCTCTCCGGGCAGCACCCAGTCCTCTTTGTACTTGCACTCCACAGGGCTCGAGCTCTTTGGGTGCTGGCTCTGTAGCTCGGTTCTGGGGCAGGTGGCCCTGGATGGTGGGTGGGCTGGGCCTCTCCAGGGACGGTGGCAGTCCTCTGTCGGCTTCTCCAACTCTGGATTTCCAGCTCTCTTTTGTCCATGGGGAGTTTGTCAATTTTCTGAGCTTTTAAGATCAGAGACTTCCCATATGTCCCTTGTAGAGCCAGGAGAAAGTACCTGGTGGGAAATAATAGAATAAAGATATTTTCTGACTTCTGAATTTCAGCATTGAAAGGGTCCTTAGAATCCAATTCATGCCCAGGGAAAGATCATCTTTTTTTTTTTTTTTTTTTCCAAACAATGGTAATTTAATGTTAGTTATTATAAAGAAAAGGTTACTATGTATTGGCCTTTAATGACTGCATGATTTTAATGACATGATTTTAATGACTGCCTTTTTTGATTGAACTTCCTTCTCATAAATGCTTGTACCACCTCTTAGTTCATAATGATGGCACTTAAAAAGTTTTTTTAAAAATTTTTCATTTATTTATTTTTAACATCTTTATTGGAGTATATTTGCCTTACAATGGTGTGTTACTTTCTGCTGTATGACAAAGTGAATCAGCTATACATATACATATATCCCCATAACTCCTCCCTCTTGAGTCTCCCTCCAACCCTCCTATCCCACCCCTCTAGGTGGTCACAAAGCACCGACTGATCTCCCTGTGCTATGTGGCAGTGTCCCACTAGCTAGCTATTTTACATTTGGTAGTGTATACATGTCCATGCCACTCTCTCACTTCGTCCCAGCTTACCCTTCCCCCTCCCCGTGTCCTCACGTCCATTCTCTACATCTGCATCTTTATTCCTGTCCTGCCCCTAGGTTCTTCAGAACCTTTTTTTTTTTTTTTTAGATTCCGTATGTATGTGTTAGCATACGGTATTTGTTTTTCTCTTTCTGACTTACTTCACTCTGTATGGCAGTCTCTAGGTCCATCCACCTCACTACAAATAACTCAATTTCATTTCTTTTTATGGCTCAGTGATATTCCATTGTATATATGTGCCACATCTTCTTTATCCATTCATCAGTCGATGGACACTTAGGTTGCTTCCATGTCCTGGCTATTGTAAATAGAGCTGCAGTGAACATTGTGGTACATGACTCTTTTTGAATTATGGTTTTCTCTGGGTATATGCCCAGTTGTGAGATTGCTGGGTCGTATGGTAGTTCTATTTTTACTTTTTTAAGGAACCTCCATACTGTTCTCCATAGTGGCTGTATCGATTTACATTCCCACCAGCAGTGCAAGAGGGTTCCCTTTTCGCCACACGCTCTCCAGCATTTATTCGGGAAAGGTCATCTTTGCCACTCTCTTGACTGATGGATCAAATCTATGCCTGTACGCCTCTGGTACTGGGCAGTTCAACAACAAAATATAACAGCTAACATTTGTTAGGTACCAGGACTATTCTAAGTGCTTTTCATGTTATTAACGCATATTATTCTCCTCCAAATCCCACGTGGTTGGTACTTTTGTTTCCCGCTATGTACAGACATGGAAACTGAGGCACCGAGAGATTGAATGGTTTGTCCAGAGCCACACAGTGGTCAAGCTATGGTGAAGACCAAGTGCTGTGGATTCTGAGGCTTTTCTCTCATCTACCATGCACGAGGCAGTCCATTCTATTTCTGAGCTGTTCTAATTTAGGCAAATTTACTTGCTTTGGAATGTCAGCTCTTTGTGGAACTTAATAATTTTAAGGTAGTTTCCCAATACGTTCTTTTCTTGAATCCACAGGCTATGCTAGCTTCACAGCATCAGTGTATTATCACTATTTTCCAGATGAAGATACTGAGGTCCCAAGTGATGAGATGGGTTTCCTAAGGTCTCCCGAGAAGTTGATAGATCTCCTTGATGGTTAACTCAAGGTTCCTTTCCCCTGCCAAGCTTCCTGTAGCCTGTAGTGGACTCTGGAATCGGGGGGGTCTCTATATGTGCCTAGAATATTTTCCTGTTCCAAGTTTAGGTAAGAAGGTAACTAAAACTATGTGATCTGTGGAGAAGCATATACCATCTTGTGATGCTGGGCAGCTCATACCCCCTCTCTGGGTGTCAGTTTATCTAAAACGTAATCCAGTTGGGCCAGAGGACATCTAAGGTCTTTTCCAAAAATAATCCTTAAATGGTTTTTATTTCTAAAGCCTTATACGCAGAGAGGCTCCCATCCTTCTGTTATGTCTAAAAGATTCAGGATGATCTAAAGTGAGCAGGGGTTTCTGAAGACCACAGTAGATCTTACGGAATCAGAAACTTCTCCCCATTCTTTTTCATCTCACCCAGGGCAGCAGTGCAGGTGGCCATTACATATGTGTTTCAGGAAAGACTCAACTTCTTGCGGGAAACTGTAGTTTTCTCAGTTTAAACATTCCCCCAAGCTACCAATTTCCCTCTCTGTCCATTTAGTGAACAAATACCTGGCAAGTTCCTACAATGGGCCAAGCCCCAAGGGATTATTAAGCTGGGAACCAGACTGACAGGAATCTTGCTGTCAGAAAGCACAGGAACAGAGTTAGAAGCCGCAGGAGCAGCGAGAGTGTCAAACACGGGATCTGGTGCAAGAAACCTTCCTGGAGGAGGAAACATTAAAGGTGAGGACTGAGGGATGCATAGGAGGAAGCCAGGCAAAGAGGGGGTGAGAAGCAAATCCTGGGCTCAGTGGCTGCAGTGTGGAGAGCGAGGGCAAGAGTGAGGGACTAGGACACAGAGGGGTTGGCAGGGTCAGAGCAGGCAAGGACCATGGGGAATGTTTTGGGTTTTGTGCATTATTGTAAAGGCCTTGGGAAGGCCTTGGAAAGTTACGAACATGACACGATTACCCTTTGACACAATGATAATGGATTAGAGTAAAACCCAGTAGGAGACCTACTGAAGTAATTCGGAATGAAAGTCTTATAACCTATCCATGGTGGTGGCTGTAGAAATGGAAATAAATAGCAGATGGAAATACCTACTGAGAAATAGGTTAGCAGATAAAATTGTCGGGTCTTGGTGATGGGCGAGAGAGGGGCATGTGGTGGGTGGTATCAAGGATAAGTCTCAGGGGCCTGCCTTGATCCTAAGTGGTCACAGTGGATGAAAGGAACTCGGGAAGAGAGCCAGGTTTCTGGGATGGTGGTGGTGGTGACAGAAAGTAGATAGCGAATTAAATTACAGATGTCTCCCACTTTCCTCAGATGTAGCAGGCCCAGTGCTGCTGAGGCATGGGTAGCTTAGAAAGAAGTATCTGGGATTCCGGAGACGGAGTTTATACTGGAGTTTATATTAGAGAGTTTATATTAGAGAGTTTATATTAGAGATTCATTTGTGGAAAATGATATTTAACTTCACAATAGTGGTTGCTATGTTTATGGACAGAATTAAAGTGAGAAGACAAAAGAACCTAGGGTAAAGGCTTGACAGTACACCATGTCAAAGACATGAACCAGCAAAAGAAACAAAGAAGTAGGAGAAAAACCAAGAGAGTTCTGTGCTACCGAAGCTAAATGAAGAGTGTCCAAGGGGCTCTATTGTAGCGAATTTCGATGCTGCCTTGTGTTTTAAAGTTTGTGTGTTAGTTATTTAAGAGATAAAACAAAAGAAACTTACTTTGTCTCAGTTTAAGAGAATCCATATAGTTCCTTTATACCGGTTGAAGTAATTAGACCGAGATAAGTGAGGTCACGGTTAGTGGCTAATTATCACAAGCTTGGTGAGTGAAATCAATCTTATTATAAGTACAGCTTACATCTTTAAGTGAACAAATAGAGTTTTCTATAGCAAACATTCTATCGTGTAGATTTCTGTAACAAAAATTGTTCTAAGGTTACAAGTCAGCAGTCCTTGGAGCTATTAAAATAATGCTTTCTCTGTCAAAGGAAATCTCTTTGCCTTTCTTAGGCAACAGAATTGAACAGTAATTCAAGTTTATGATGATAATATAGAATAGGCAGAGATTTAACTTGCGCACTATGGTAACTGGCAAGAAAATATTTGCCTACTTTTCCCTAAGTTGTCCCTCACTTGTTTAACAAGCTGTAATGTTGAGTGTTTGTCTTTTCCAAGAACGTTCATACTTTTCAACAACCCTCATCAAGCTGGTAGCCTCTGGCTCCAAATGTGTCTTCTAACCAAGGGTAGCACAAGAATCCTCGGCTGATGATTTGCCCTTTCCATAGCCCAGATAAGACACAGAACAGAGGAGGTCAGTCCTTGGTCAGAGGTGATCATAACCATGTTTAACCCCAAAAGTGTGGACAAAAATATTTAACCCACATATTTGATGCCCTTTTCCAATGAGGGCAGGACCTTCATGGTCTCTCCCAGGCTCCGTCTCCCAAGGGGTTGGGCTGAGAAAGGGGGTGGGTGGGTGGGTGGGTGGGAAATAATGTGCTCTGAGGCTTGTGCTTAATTGCTTCCCACTCTTCAGTCGCAGGGCCCTCTTTTAATACTAGTTACTTTCACCTGTATTACTATCAAACGTCTGTCTGTATTGTCCACTGGGTTGTAGACTTCTTGAGAGCAAGAGTTCTGTTTTATTCATCTTTCTGTTTCTTTAGCATCTTTTTCTCATTTATCTCTGAGGGCAGCTTACATGACAAGAACTCTGCTAGCTGTGGGTTATATAATGATAAGGTGACACCTTCCTTCCCGGAGTTAATGGTCAGACCAAGACAAACAGATAAAACAGATGATGTGGGCTAAAGGTAGTAGTGACAGATAGACCCAGGTCATGGGAACACAGGAGCGAGGGGGATCTGTTTCAGCCTGAGGGAGGTAGGTGAGGTCATGCAAGGCTTCTGGAATTGCTCATGCCTGAAATGTCAAAGGGTGAGGCGGTCTGGTAACGAAGGGCATTTTGAGTAGAAGGGACAGCATGAACACAGGCAGGAAGGGGCGAGGGCAGGGAGCCTTTAGGGAAGTCCAGGAAGCTTGGTGATGTGGAGCCCAAAGTTTGAGCTTTGGGAGCAGGGGGATAAGGCTGTAGAGGCCAGTAGGGGCCAAGCAGGGGCCAAGCAGGGAGGCTGCGTCCACAGTGCATACTCAGCCGTTTGCTGAGTTCACAGTAGTGTTTGTCGTATTGGTATCTTCAGCCTCTAAACCCTGCATCAGATGTCAGGGTTCTGAGGTGGCTTACGAAGAAGAAATGGAGCCCAAACTAGGTTAAGCAAAGCTGCCAAACTTATTAAAGGAAGCAAAGCATGCTAGTGGCTCTCTGCCTAATTTTGGATTAGAGAAAGTTCTACACAATGTTGCAATGGCTTCTTGACTGTGGCTCATAATGATAAAGTAGCTGAATTTCAATGTTCAGAGCAGACGAGATCCTAAGGATGGAGAGAGGCTGAGTCTTGCCTCTGGGTACAGCATCATTAAGTTCACCGAATGCTCTGACTAGAGAGCGTGGGATGGAGGACAGAACACTGGCCTCCGAGTTGGGAGAACTCAGCTCCCACTGTGACTTGTGGTGGGCTGGAGGACACATTCTGGTCCCTCATAGGACTTAAGCTGTTCCATGAGCAAGTAGGACTACAACCACAGCTTTGCCTAATTTCTAGGTGATTTTGCAAAAGGCATTTTTTGCAAAAATGGAGGAGCTAGATAGAAAAGCATGTGTCAAGAGGAAATTCTAAGGACGCGCCAGGCGTTGTTGTTTTTCGGGAAAAGGCGAATGTAGAGGACTGAGGCTGGAAATGTTAGAAATAGTCCCTCTGCATGAATGATTTATTTGGCAAATACAGGGTGTGTGTTTTAACAAATTTGAGGAGTATTAAGAAGTTGGTTATTTCATGCAAAATTTGAATTTCTGGGAAAAATCTAAAGCTCTGAAATGCTAGTCTTCATCTTTCCTTGTGGCAGTGATAGGCTGAAGCTTAGAAGTTCCTTCTCCTAATGTCTGTCTGTACCTCACCTGCTGCTGTTGCTTACCTGTCCCTGTAGGCATTTGAGAGTGAGACTCCTGGGCTAAGGAATAAAGGACTACAGAGCTTTTCAAAATGATTCTTTTTACACAACGAAGTTTGTATGGCAGGAGGGTAGGAATTAGTACTCTCATTTTACAGATGTTATAACAGAGGTTGTGCCAGATTTGGTGACTTTGCTGCTCTGTGGCTGAGCTGGGACCAGAGTCCGTGCTATTTGCCTCCAAGTTCATTATTCTTTCTGTCCTAGCTCCCTATCTTTGAAACAGTAGCCTCAGGCATCCCAGCTGGAGTCAAACTCCTGACTCTTGGGCTATGAAAATGGCTGATTGAGGGGAGAGTGGTAGTTCTAGGAAGAAAATAGCACCCCCTGTTCAAACCTTGGGAGAAGAGCCACGACCGGTGTGAGGAGGCAGACGAGGTAGAAAGTGGGGTCCGAGAGCTGGCCTTCCATCACCCAGTAGGGGTTGATGGGACTGTTGCAGGTGACGCAGGTGGCGTTGTACACTAGGGATACCACAAAGTACATCAGGAAGCTGCCTGCGAGAACAAGCCCGTGGATGATGGTCTGTGGAAGGAAAGGAGTAAACACTGTTGAAGGGATAGCTTAGATTAGGGGGGAATGCAGTCACGCTACTTTAGCTTGTTTTAAACTTTTTTTTGGAAATGCCACATACCTATAAACAATTTTCAAAAGTGTGCCATTTAATAGCTTATGATAAAGTAAACACCTATGTTGCTACCACCCAGAATGTGAACACACATACGCCGGAAACCCCTAAATCACCTTGACTTTGGTGATAATTTTCATGATATTCTTTAGTTTTACTACCTATGTTTCTCCCTTAATAGTCTGTTTTTAAAAATTAATCACATTTGATGTGACTTTTGTCTTTTTTCCTCAGTATTATGTTTGTGTGATGAATTCATTTTTTCCACATGTGGCTGTTAGTTATTCATTTCCAAAGCAGTGCAGTCTTCTGTAGTCTGATCTCATTTTGCCCTGCCTGTTTTATGCTGCCTTCCTTCCAGTTCTTGTCCTCTTTTAAACTTACTGACGATTCCATGTAATTTCACTTCCCTGCCTACTAGTTTGAAAGTTATATATTTCATTTCCATTCCTTAGTGATTACTCAATAAATGCTAATAAGCAGTTTTAACTTACTGTGGTATAAAGTTTCTGTGTTTCCCTCCTCCTGAATACATTGACTTTAGAACACATTAACTTTGTTTACCTCCCTCCTGACTCATATCTCATTGCTACTGTGTATTTAAATTCTATCATCTTTTTAAATCACATAAGTCATTATTACAGTTTAATATGGTCAGTATTTATTAAGATTTACTTACATGCTTGACACTTTCTATGCCTTCATTCCCTCTTGCATTTTGGACTTTCCATCTGAGCTTTCTTTCCTTATACTTTTTTAAAAAACTTTATATTAGAGTGTAGTTGGTTAACAATGTTGTGTTAGTTTCAGGTGTATAGCAAAGTGATTCAGTTATACGTATACAAGTATCTCTTCTTTTTCAAGTTCTTTTCCCATTTAGGTTACTACAGAATATTGAGCAGAGTTCCCTGGGCTATATACAGTAGGTCCTTGTTGGTTATCTATTTTAGATATAGTACTGTGTACATGTCAATCCCAATCTCCCAATCTATCCCTCCCACCCTCCTTTCCCCCTGGTAACCATAAGTTTGTTCTCTAAGTCTGTGAGTGTTTCTGTTTTGTAAATAAGTTCATTTGTGTCATTTTTAAAGATTCTGCATAGAAGTGATATCATATGATTGATATTCATCTTTCTCTGACTTACTTCACTTAGTATGACACTCTCCAGGTCCATCCATGTTGTTGCATATGGCATTATTTCATTCTTTTTAATGGCCGAGTAATATTCCATTGTATATACGTACCACATCTTTATCCATTTCTCTGTCGATGGACGTGTAGGGTGCTTCCATGTCTTGGCTATTGTAAACAGTGCTGCCATGAACATTGGGGTGTCTTTCCTTATACTTTAAATAGAGTTGACCTTTGAACAGCATGGGTTCGAACTGTGCGGGTCCACTTACATGTGGATTTTTCTCAACAAATACTACCGTATTACCTGATCTGTGGTTGGTTGAATCCACAGGTATGGAGAACTGATTATGGGACTTGAGCATCCACAGATTTTGGTATTTGCATTGGGTCCTGGAACAAATCCCCTGTGGATACTGAGGGATGGCTGTACATCCTTTAGAATATCCTTTCGTGAAAGTCTGCTGGTGATGCAGCCTCTGATCCATTACTTCATTCTCATTCTTCAAAGCTGTTTTTGATCTTGTTGGGAAGTTATTTTCTTTTAGTATATTTAAGATAGCATTTCACTATCTTCTGGCTTCTGTTGTTGCTATTGAGAAGGTAGCAACTCTTTATCTGTTATTCCTTAGAAGGAAATCTCTTATAACGTGGCTGCTTTTATGATTTTTATTTTGTCCTCAGTGTTCTATAGTTTTCTTATAAGTGTGGATTTTTAAAAAATTTATCTTGCTTGGGTTTTGCTGATCTTCTTGAATTCGTGGATTGATGTCTTTCATTACTTTTGCAAAATTCTCGAGTCACTATCTTTTCAAATATTGCCTCTGTCTCATTTTCTCCTCCTTTCCTTCTGAGACTCTAATAAAATGTATGTTAGATCTTTTAAGATACCACCATATCTTCTATATATCTCAATATCTGTTCCATAATTTTCATTATTTTACTTTTGTTTTATATTCTGGGTAATTTGACCAGTTCACTAATTCTCCCCTCAGCTGTGCCTAATCTGCTGTTAATCCAGCCATTGAAACTTAAATTACAGTTATTGTATTTTTTAATTTCTAAGAGTTTTATTTGGTCTTTTTTCACATCTTCTAGGTTTCTTTGCATGGTCTTCCAATTCTTGCAGATATTTTGAAGCTTAATCTTCTTTAAACATAGCAAACAAACCTTTTCTATGATTTCTAGCTGATAATTCCAGTACCTGAGATATTTGTTACTGATGTTTGTGCTTGTGATCCTCATTGAGTTCTTGTTTCATTTTGAGCTTCATTATTTATTTACTTATTTGTTATTATTATTATTATTATTTTTTGTGGTACACGGGCCTCTCACCGTTGTGGCCTCTCCCGTTGCAGAGCACAGGCTCCGGACGCGCAGTCTCAGCGGCCATGGCTCACGGGCCCAGCCGCTCCGCGGCATGTGGGATCCTTCCGGACCGGGGCACGACCCCGCATCCCCTGCATCGGCAGGCGGACTCTCAACCACTGCGCCACCAGGGAAGCCCCATTATTTATTTTTTCGTGTGTTTTTGAAAATTTTATTTTTCTTACTCATTTGAGAGTTATTGAAACTTCTTAATGCAATCTGTTGTTATATAGCGCAAAAATCTTCTTAAAGTCTACTGTTTATTATTATGTATATTTTAATTGAAGTATAGTTGCAGTGATTCAGTTACATATATATATATATATATATATATATATATTCTTTTTCAGATTCTTTTCCCTTACAGGTTATTACAAAATTGAGTATAGTTGCCTATAGGTCCTTGTTGGTTATCTGTTTTGTATACAGTTGTGTGTGTATGTTATTCCCCACTTTATCCCTCCCCCTCCCCCACCCCTTTCCACTTTGGCAACCATGAGTTTGTTTTCTGTCTGTGGGTCTATTTCTGTTTTGTAAATAAGTTCATTTGTATCTTTAAAAAAATTATGATATAAGTGATATCATATATTTGTCTTTCTCTGTCTGGCTTACTTCACTTAGTATGATAATGAGCTTCCTTATTTTTGAATATGTGATGCTTCCTGGCCTTGGAAAATTTGAGACTTAGGAAAACTTTCCCTGGAGAGGGTGTGTGTGTATTTTGTAATATTCTTGGGCACTGTCAGTTACTTTAAACTGAATTCATAAGTCAAAATTTGGCTCACCCAGGTGGTACAAAGAATCTGGGCTGCAAATCTGTGTGAGGCTGGCCCATAGTCCATTTCCCAGGATAAGTCCTTTTTACTGATTCTCCCTGCTCTCTTCAGCACAGTGGGAACAATCCCTACAGTTCCTGCTGGGGAGGGGAGTGCAGGTAGGTCCACTTTTGGGTATACCTTTACTCTGAAGGTAGAGCCTTTGGGGTCCTAATTTAATGTGATCTCTTATTAGACTCCCACTTCAGCAGCCTGGCTTTTAATTTCTGAACTTCACGCTCAACGAAGTCTGCCAAAAAGTTCATTCTGGGCAGGGTTGCAAAGGCTTTGAAGAAAACAGAGGCTTTGGCTCAGCTTGCTTCTCTACAAACCCACTTTCCCAGAGGCTTTGGTCTTTATCCTGTCATCTTTTTCATACCTTTAGCATATGTATACATATATACTTGTGTGTGTGTGTGTGTGTGTGTGTGTGTGTGTGTGTGTGTATAAAATGTGTGTATACATATATGTGTTTATATATGTATACATATATTAAATACATACATACATACACACACACATTAATTTGTTTTCAGTGGAAGAGGTGGTTTGAACATCCTAGCGCCTGTTCCTGAAAAAGAAAGCAGTTAGCTAACTTTTTAAATCACTTTGGTGGGGACTGTGAAAGCTGACACAGCTATTAAAATTCATGTTAGATTTCTACCCAGGGAAGAAAGACATTCTCCCTCTGCTTCAAGCACTTTAAAAAGGGAAACACTTTTTTCATAATGATTCTAGTAGCTAACTAACTCCTTTCCCAAGAGCAACAGAAATCACCAGTAACTACCAAGATACCTGGTCTAGAGATGCATTAGGAGGATTAATAGTGCTGAATGGTGAGTGAAAGGAACAGGTCATTACCCATTTAATATATTACACATTGAGGCCTGGTTATTTACAGGGCAATATTGAAAGGTTAGTAAGATACCTGATGGTTAAGAGGGTCATAGAGAGCAGAGATCCTCTTGGGAAATATCTTGTGCTGGTGTTTCAAAAAAAGTAATTAAATTATTGTGAAGTATTTCAAGCGCATAGTCAACAAATCTCATATACTTGACATCCAGCTTTATCAATTTTAACCTTATGCCATGTAAAGGGGAGCAGAATATATCACCCCAAAATAAGTCTCTGGCATAAGGATTGTCTTGAGCTGGTTATTTTTAAGAAACAGCAGACAGAGGAGGAGCTCTGGAAACTGAAAAGAAGTTATCTTTTTATAAGAGACATTTACAGTTGTAAGGGAAATCTCCATTTGGAAGGGTGTCTCCCTCTCTGTACCCGGAAGAAAAGGACAATTCTATATTTCTAGGAAATCTTTATCAACTCCAATATCTGGCCTCCCCTAGCCTCAAAACTTCTTTTTTCTTTAGCTAGAGATGGTATTTAAGGTGGTGGCCAGGGCCATTTCAGAAAGTTACTCAGTTTCCTGGCCTCTCCCGTGTGTATAGGAAGCATTTATTAAACTTTTGTTTTTCTCTCATTAATTTGTCTTTTATTATAGGAGTGTCTAAAGCTGAGAACCTGGAAGGGTAGAGGGAAAATTATTCTTTCTTCCTCTACACATATTTGCCTCAGATTTTATTAAAAGATTAAGCCTTACAGATACAATTCAAGCACCCATGTATCCCTTGCAAATGCCTTCTCGTTAATCTTGAAAATAAACTCAGTGTTCATCATTCTTCTGTGTATTTTATATATACATGTTTATGTATCCATGTTAATGGATGCTTTTTAATTTTATAATGTATAGGTATCCCTCTGAATTATGCTTTGGACCTTTATTTTTGTTGATAAATGCTATTCTAGTTTATTCATTTTAACTGTTCTAGTGTATGAATATGCCACTATTTATTTATTTTCCTGTTAATGAACATTTAAGCTGTTTCCGATTTTCTTTGTTTTGCTATTAAAAACAGTGAAGAAACAAACATTCTTGTACATGTCTATCTATATACATGTGCAAAAGGATGGCCCAGGGTGCATATTTAGAAGTGGAATTGTGTTATAGCATATAGTGAGTACTTAAACTCCTCTAGCTATTTTCAAGTTGCTCTCTAGAATGGTGGTATCAATTTATAGGTTACCAACAGAATATGAAAGTTCCTTGGTTGGGCTTTATTATGTTTAACGTGCTACTGAGTTAGTGTGGCAAAATTTTATTTAGAATTTTTTACATTTATGTTCATTGAACAGATTGGTCTGTAATTTTGTTTTCTTGAACAATCCATGCTCATTTTCATATCAGAATTATTCTAGCCATGAACATCGAAATGCGTATATTTTCTGTTTTTTTGAACCCATGAAACAATGGGTATGAGAGAGGAATTATCTGTCCCTTATAAGTGTGGTCAAACTGACCTTTATAATCCTTTGGCTTGGTGTCTTTAGGAACAGGGTTACCGATTCAATTTCTGTAATAGTGATTGGTTTATTCATGTTTGCTGAATGATTTTGACTATGTTTTGGTAAATTTTACATTTAAAGGAATTATTTTTATTATTATTTTTAAGAGGTCAAGTCTTGAGACTTCCCTGGTGATGCAGTGGTTGGGAATCTGCCTGCCAATGCAGGGGACACGGGTTCGAGCCCTGGTCTGGGAGGATACCACATGCCGCAGAGCAACTAAGCCCGTGAGCCATGGCTGCTGAGCCCACGTGCCACAACTACTGAAGCCCGTGCACCTAGAGCCCGTGCTCTGCAACAGGAGAGGCCACCGCAATGAGAGGCCCGCGCACCGTGGTGAGGAGTGGCCCCTGCTCGCCGCAACTAGAGAAGGCCCGCACACAGCAGAAGACTCAACACAGCCAAAAATAAATTAATTTAAAAGAGCCAAGTCTTTATTTGTTTTTATGTGGCTGCATTGGGTCTTCGTTGCTGTGGGCGGGCTTCTCTTGTTGCGGAGCACGGGCTCTAGGTGTGTGGGCTTCAGTAGTTGCAGCACGCGGGGTCAGTAGTTGCAGTTCATGGGCTCTAGAGCGCAGGCTCTGTAGTTGTGGCGCACGGGCTTAGTTGCTCCGCGGCATGTGGGATCTTCCCGGACCAGGGCTCAAACCCGTGTCCCCTGCATTGGCAGGCAGATTCTTAACCACTGCACCACCAGGGAAGTCCCCATTTAAAGAAATCATTGACTTGCTTTAAATGTTCAGAAAAATATTTACATGGACTTTTGTGTATGCAAGTTTTGCATCTGTAGATGTGAAGGGCTGAATGTTCTATGCCATTTTATCTAAAGGACTTGAGCATCCATGGGTTTTGGTATCCATGGAGGTCCTAGAACCAGTCCCCGACAGGTACTAAGAGATGACTGTATATTCATAATTGCAGTCTTTCTTTTTCATTCCTAGTAGTATTTTTGTGGTCTTCTCTTTCTGTGTCTTCCCCTGGATCAGTTTTGTCAGAGATGTGTTTTCATTAGGGTTTTGAAGAGCTGTTTTGGTCTTACTGATCTTTCCTATTGTTTCCTTGATTTTTCTCTCATCTTTTAAGTTAAGTTTCCTCGAGTTGAATTTTTTAACTTACCTCTTTTTCATCTTTTTGTTTTTCATAGTAAGAGCTTTAGGTGCATCCCGCAAGTTTGCATATGTACTATTTTTATAGTTGTTCAGCAGCAATAAGTATAATTTCCATCATGATTTACTCTTGACCTCATGAATTGCATATTTAGATGTGCTTTTTGAAGTATCCAGTCATGTTAGGCTTGTTTAGCTATATTTTTATTACTTGTTGTTTTTAATCTAAATGCCTTGTTGTCAGAAAATACGTTCTTTACGATAATGATTCTTTCAGAGTCCTTTGTGATTTAGAATTTGGTCTTTTTCTTTAAAGTTTTGGTATATGGTCCAGGTGTCTTTCTGTGAAAGATGCATGTTGACTATTTGTGTAGAGCAGGATTTTTTTGTTTTTTTAAATAATATTCTTTTCTCTTTAAACCCCATATTTGTTTATTTATTTTTAATAATATTCTTTTCTCTTTAAACCCCATATTTGTTTATTTATTTTTGGCTGTGTTGGGTCTTCGTTTCTGTGCAAGGGCTTTCTCTAGTTGTGGCAAGCGGGGGCCACTCTTCATCGCGGTGCACGGGCCTCTCACTATCGTGGCCTCCCTTGTTGCGGAGCGCAGGCTCCAGACGCGCAGGCTCAGTAGTTGTGGCTCATGGGCCTAGTTGCCCTGCGGCATGTGGGATCTTCCCAGACCGGGGCACGAACCCGTGTCCCCTGCATCGGCAGGCGGACTCTCAACCACTGCGCCACCAGGGAAGCCCTAGAGCAGGATTTTATATATTAGCTCTAACTACATTAGGTCAAATGTGGTAATTTATTCAAAGCTTGATCTATGTCTCTTTCTGATAGAGTTCTATAAAAACCTCATACTAGAATTGTTAAGTTTTTACATTTCTCTTTATATTCACTGGATGAAAAAAGTCCAATCTGATAATTTTTGCTTTTAACAGGCAAATTAAATCCATTTACATTTATTATGAGTACTGGTATATTTGGCTTTATTTTGAACATATTTTTTATTTTTGCCATCATTTTCTTTGCTCTTACCTTTTCATCCTCCCTACAGCCTGGAGAATTGATAGTTTCCTATATTCCTCTCATTTCTTTCCTCTCCTTTATGCTTAATCTTAAATTTTAGGAGCTACTAAATAAATGTTGACTTTAAATGCTGACTTTTCTGGAACAATTTAAGTGTGTATTTCTATTTTCTTCCTATTCACAATGAAGTCTTCAGCATACATTGATTACCTATCGAACAGCCCTTCCTGGCCATTATGTGTTTCTTGTAGTTTTAGCTTTTATGTTCTTGCATGTTTCTTTCTTCCTTTAGTGAGGGTCTGTGGGTGGTAGACCTTGCAGAGTTTATCTGAAAATGTCATTTATCACTTAGTCTTAAGTGGTAGTGTAACTTTGTTATTTTGCCTCAGGTCTTTGAAGATCATTACTCCATTGTTTTTTGGGTTTCTACTTTTTTAACTGCTGTTAAATTTCAAGTAATTGGTGCACAGTCTGTCTTTCATTCACACTGTACAGTTTTACTATGATATACCAGCCAATATACCCAGGTTTATTTTGATTAATCGTCATTCTCAGTGATGATCTCTTCAGATACTGCTTCTCTACTATTCTTTGCTTGTTTTTCTGTGACTCTGACTCCTATTACGTAGCTGCTGGAACCATTTATTCTAGCTACCATTCCGCTTGATTACATTTTCATATTTGTGTGGCATTCTGGATGGGTACCCAATACTACCTTCCAATTTGGTAGTTTACTTTCAGCCAGTGTCCAGCCTAATTTCAATGACAACATTTTTGTATTTTTCAAGAGTTCTAAATGTTTCCTTAGCTTGGCCTCAGTTCCCAGTATTAAAGTTATGACTCTTGTCTGCCTTCCTAACAGCTTCTAAGTGGTTTTTCTGGTGGTTCTGAAAGAAATTTATCCTGTGTACTTAAACTTGGCTGGGCCTTTTCGTTTTCATCATTTTGGTCCATCCGTCATTGGCATGAGTTGGAGCAAAGGGGTTTTCCAGATGGGAACTCCGTGATCTGGCAGCTCCCTTGGGTGGCTCTTATCAGCCACTGCCCAGTGTCAGGGCCTGGCCTAACTTGTGATAGTAGGGCGTGGGGTGGAAGTCCCCTTGCAGAATGCTGGGAACACACTGAGCCTACTTGGGGAAGTCTTTGAAATGGTTAATACAAATGCTTTCAGAAAGAGCCATTTCAGCTTGGCCAAAGACAGATCTTTCTGTCAAGGGGTCTCCCTGCACCAGTCAGTCTTACCTTCTCACACTATTAGCACAGAGGTTAAACGGTCAAGAGTCAGCTGGCCAGGGTTCAGACTTGCTTCTGTCTTGAACTACTTGGGGAAAGTTTCTTAACCTCTTTATATTCATTTCTATAGCTATAAAATGGGAATTAAAAAAAAAACACACCTAACACATGCGTATATTGCAAAAGGATTTCCACAGTAAGTTTAGTTAACATTCATCACTTTGCAATACAGTTGACTCTTAAACAACACAGGTTTGAACTGCACGGGTCCACTTACACACAGATTTTTTTCACTACATACATACTATAGTACTACACGATTGAAGCCATGGATGTGGAACTGCAGGTACGGAGGGCCAACGGTAAAGTTATGTGTGGATTTTTCCCTGCGTGGAGGGTTGGCGCCCCTACACCCCAAACTGTTCAAGTGTCAACTATATATGTATGTCAAGTCATTAAACTTATACAGTGCTGTATGTTAATCATATCTCAGTAAAACTGAAAAAAAAATAGAAGAAAACGCTCCAAATACCATCTAACACGAAGGGCTCTGGGAGGTTAAGTAAGATAATACGTTAAAACATGTAGATATGTACCTGGCATATAATTTTAAGCTCTTTGTTTTTATAATTATCATTGACTAGTCGAATTTAATGAGAAAGATAGTGTTACCTTTTTAGATACTAAAATGTGACAGTTGGACGTGCTTGAGATATGCTTACATGGAGACAGTGTTCTAATCTTTTACCCCCAAGTTAAGCGGGGAGCATATCTCCCTAACACGGCCTCAAGTATGATCAGTCTAATGTTTTCCTTTGTCTCTCAAACAAAGACCCTGAATTTTTAAATCAAAAATTTGCATTTTGGCAACAAATTGTCTCATTGTTCTTTATGAATTAGTTTTTTCATCCTGGCTAGATGGTTACAAAGTTGAGGCCAGCAATTTTATCTTCTCTACCTCTTTATCCCTGTACAAGTGGAACACAGGTAGGGGTTCAGTATGTATTTATCCAGTGGATCAATTATATGGGGTAAAGCAGCTCAGAAATCTGAAGGTGGTTGATGAACAGGAACACAATTCTTAGGCCATAAGGGCTCTGGGGCACTTACCCAGGTCTTCATTTCCATTGCCTGGTGCAGGAGGATTGTGGCGAGGGAAACGGTATTGATGGGTGTCCCAAAGGTAAAGACGTCGATATCAGAATCCTTGTAGGTCTGCAGAGGAGGAACAAACAGGCACTGGCAGATGTGCCCATGGACTGAAGGCCTTGGCTTTGACAAGTGATTGTAAAACATCAGTGAAGGCAGGTGTCAAGGGAGGGGCAGGGTGGGGAGAAGGCATCCAGCTGCCATCATGTGGAGCTGACCCAAGGGACAGACAAGAGAAGGAGTGAGTTGACAGGACTAAACTCTTTAAAAAGCATTTGCAAAGGGAGCCATGATGAGTATTCCAGGACACTGCGGAAGGAGTCAAGAAAGAATTTACTGAGTACCTACCAGGCACGATGCCAACTGCTAAAGACACTGCTGTGTCCACTTTCAAGGAGTTTAGAGACCAACTAGGCAGGGCAAATGTGGTACAATTTTAGGGTATAGATGCTATAATGGCAGCAAGTACAAGGAACGCTGGGAGTAGAGAAGAGGAATCAGCTGAGACTGTAATAAGAGGAGTTAGTCTCTTGAAAAGAGAGAGGAAAGGCAAAGGCCACAACTGAGGATGAAAAGTCCAAATCGTCCTAGATGATAGGTCTGTTGAGCACATAGTAAGGGCAAAAGGTGAAGCAGGAAAGGCAAGCAGAGGCCTGACCAGAGAGGGTATTGTAAACCAGGAAATTCAAAGAAAGCACAAAGTGTCCACCTCAACACTCATCGTGTTGCTATTTGCAAACGAACACGAGCCAGAGACTAGACACCACTGGTTTCCTGGGAGCAATTACCCCACACCTGAGTTCCCTGTCTAGGATGAATACAGATATCCTATGCTATATAAATTCTCTATAAATTCTCACTCTTTAAACTGGGGAACCAAACTGAGATGGGGCTGGAATCTCTTACCATCTGCATGCTTGTTTTTATTTCATAGAATGTATTATCAGAACTTCCTGCCTTGACCTTGGAAGGACAAATCTAAATAGAAACCAAGGATTGCAAATTCAAATACCTTCAGTGCTCAAGTAAGAAGCGGTAAATGAGTGAAGAAGGCCAGGCGTGAAACAAAAGGGCATGGTGGGGACTATGGCAAACTGGAGCACACGCCCCGCCCGCCCCCC
>NW_006791458.1:1338498-1351226 GCF_000442215.2 Lipotes vexillifer | reverse complement strand
CCCACCCCAATCTAAGCAGGGCAGTGAGTCGACTCTGCATTCTCGCCACGAGGCAGAAATGACCCAGTGTAATAATAGCTTTCAGTGTTTCAGAAGCTGGCAGAAATTAAGACGTTGTGATAAAATATTCTGACTTTTTGAATACCAGCGTAGGGTGGAGTCTGCAGGCCTCCTCTTTGGAGCCCCTGCTCTGAAGATGCTGTTAGGAAACTATTAGTCTGGGATTTCATATAAACAGGACCAGTTCTACCCTGCTATCTGTACGGTTAGAATGGGACCATACAACTTACCAGGTAGGGGATAAAGAAACAGACGAGGCTCTGGTAGAACGCATCCGCCATGGAAATCCAGAAAGTCAGCAGGTTATAGCACTGCCAGGAAATAACACATCGACAGTAACCACCATCCAAGCAAGCCTCTGTTCTTTGTAAGCAACTTTCTTGTGCACGGCTGGACTAGACAACACGGCACTTACAATGCTTCTTATCTTAGAGGCAATAGAATGGAACGATTAAGAGCATGGGCCTGGGGGTGACAGACCTCAGGTCCAGTTCCAGCACTGTGTGACCTTAGTGAAAGTCACTAAACTTCTTTGAGCATTGTTTCTTCTCTCTTAGAAAGTAGAGAAAAACTATTTCCTTGGGTTTCAAGAGGTCTAAATGCAGTTGTGCTCTGGTAGCTAGTAAAGGCTCAGCTACCAAATATATTACCAAATTATTATTACCAAATGATAATGAATGATTATCATTCATTAGCACATTGTTAGTGCTAATACAAACTTGGTAAGTTTAGAGATTCTGAGGTTTCTGAATAGCACCTGAAAGAGAGCCCTTAATCACAGCCCAGGGTCACAGGTTCCCCAGATCTCAGTGGCTTCAGAGACAACCTTTCTCGTTTTGTGCTTCACTCTTCTTGCCTTCCCTGGGAAAAGTGAAACTGTTCACATTGTATGTTTTTGCCACATTAACTTCTTTTAATGTTAGTTACTCAAGGAAGACATTACGCAGCTAGCTCGCCTCTGGGAAGGGGACAGTTAGAAGGGCCCAGGATGTATGCGTGCCATCGCCACGTCTCCCTTGCTTGAAGTGCTGGGGTTGCTTTCCACCTGTCTCTGGGTGAGGATGGGGCTTGGTTCTTCACTGGCTGTCCCCAGAATATCACCAGCTCTCAAGCACCACATCTGGCTTTGTCCTCCTTTTCCCCAGGTGCAAAGGTACCCTCGTGCATACCGACATCCCTTTTCCCAGAGCTCCCCCTTCGAGGCAGTCAGGTCCCCTCTCTGCCTCCTGCCTCCAAGCTCCTGGCCCGTGTCTGTGCTAGTTGGGCCGCCTGCTGTCTGACTTCTCCAGATCACCTAGGGCATCGTTGTGGCCTCTGTGCCTTGTAAGAGACTGTTCTGTGGTTTTAGTCCAGGGGTTCCCAAACCAAGCCTTGGGCATTCTGTTGAAAGCCTACAGCCAAGGACCAGATAAGGGTGATGGGATCTTTCTGTAAGCCCTCTTCCCCTTTATTAATGTGTGATGTAATGAAGAAATAACTGAAAAGAAAAATACCCACTGGTCTGGTCCATCACCTTCAACAGCAAATGAGAAACAGGCCAGAAGCAGGGAGCAGCGTTTCCGGGTCACACGGGAGGTAAGTGGCAGAGTGGTGACCAGAACACAGGACCCGCCAGCCCAGCACTCCTTCTCTGACACCTCAAGGGAGGAGCTGGAGGTCACCTCCCCCCGTGCCCGAGCCCCTTACCTCAGAGTTCTGGCCGCTCTTGTACAGCTCAGGCAACGCCAGGAGTGTTTCCATAGAGATGTCTTTATCGAGGACTCCGAAGACAAGGGGAGGCAAGGAGGTGAAGAAGAGATTGAAGAAGATCAACTGCCAGTAATCGATCATGGTGGAGCCAGAGAAACCACAGAAGAACTGGTACCAGAAGAGCAGGTTGACGTAGCCCTGCAGGCAGAGGGTGCGGCCTTGCGAGTGAGGACCCGCGGGCGGCCGGGTCACCAGATGCTGCTTAGGAGCTCTGACCAGTCCCTGCTCAGACCTGGAGCTTCAGTTTCCTTGTTTGTGACAGGCAAGGTCGTATAAGGATTGCAGGTAATTTTCATCCCTTAGATTCTACCATTACCACTTCTGCTACTACTACTAACCTACTTTAGGACCTGAAAGGAGTTCCACCGATTTGTTAAGTATACATTGTTAAGAGCATAGGGTTTTGGAGGCAGAGAGGACTGGTTTTGAATCCCCAGCTGGGTCATGTACTAGCTTGAGTCACACCCCAGTTGGGTGTGAACTTGGTCAAATTGCTTAGCCTTTCTGAACGTCATCTTGCCATCTTTTGGATACGACTAGTAGTACCTAGACCACGGCACGTGACACCAAAAGGCAGTAGTTGTGGTTAGCGGTATGGTAAGAGGAAGGGACGCTAGAGAGCCTTGACCGCGGGCAGGAAGGCTGGCGGGAGGATGACTTCGTGAGGAGGTCGACCTCACAACGCTTGCCTCACGGTCACACAGCTCCAGAGGTGAAGAAGAAAGCCTTGTGCCTAAGTTGCTTTATGCTTTCGAAAGATCCTCCTACCCAAGACCTCCTCACCTGAGAAGGGCTGGGTCACTATTACTATCTAACGTATTGTGATGTGGTTTGGTGACTTGACCAAGCTCACAGAAGCAGCTGGTCCTGGCATTAGAACGAGAACTTCTCAGCTCTGCGTGGCTGGGGCCCAGAGGGGTGAAGGATGTTGTAAGGGAGCTTTCAGTGGGTTTGTGTTCAAGCTAGAATTCTCATTCCCTGATTGCTGGGCCAGTGTTCTTTTTAAGAGCCTCTTGTTTAGTATTGTAATACTACCAGTAACATTAACATTCATATTAACACCACGATTGTTATTTGAGCTCCTGTTTGTGACAGGTGTGTGACATACTATATTAGTATATACCACATTAGTAGATGTGCAGTATACATAATTTGTCCCACCAACCTAGCAAGATTAATGTCATTGCCAATAATATCATACTACTATATTTATGTATTATTAAATATTATAACTTGATGATAATGTTAATATTAGTTAACATTATCTACAGACAAGGAATCTGAGGCTCTGAGTTACTCAGTTACTCCTTGCCTGTGTTCACAGCCAGGACACGGCACAACCAGCCCCTGAGTTTTCAAAGCTTCCTCCTCAACCACCCCTAAGACCTCTTAGTCCCGTTTTTGGATTATATAATAACAATGCTGACCGAGATTCTTCCAGCCGAGGAACTCCATCCTTTGGCTTTTCTGCCAAGATGACTAATGGGAGGTTTCCTGGCTCTGAAGGACACCCCGGTGCTCTGAGACACCCTGGATGGACCTTGCGTCTCTCTGAGGGCCGGGCTCCCCTCCATTGCCGCTCTGGGGCTTCGGGTCACCCCGCTCCCACTCCAGTCCCATGATGCTGTGAGGGCTTTTCTCCTATGAGTTTTTGTGAAGTTCTGTCTCAGAGGAGGAGATTTGGGAAGGAGAGGGCTTGGTCTGATTCCTGTGCTGTAGGTAGGTTTGAAATATACTATGCGCAGACACTGAGTCCCCAAATTAACATCACCCACTTGTGCACTTGACAGGATTGGTTTAAGAAGAACCAAAGAGCTAAAGTCTCCTTGATACTAGGGTTCAGCAACCGCATGAGGCTTTGACTGCTTGTTTTGTTTTGTTTTTTTTTAGCCTTTTGAGCACCTTGCCTGGCTTCTTCCTCCCCAGCTGGCTGGGTAAGACAATAACTCTTATCTCCATGTACGCACAGGCAGCATGAGTGGCTCAAATGGGGTAAATGACTACACCAAAGTCCCTCTGCCAGTTGGGGCTGGAACTGTGACTAAGTGACGCCATCTACAGACGAGGCCAAGAATAGCAACGGCAGCAAACACAACAGCAACAGAGACTCCTAAAGTGCATCTTAGGTGCCAAACTCTGTTCTGACCCACTCAGTCCATCCACCAGCCTTATGAGGATATCACTACTATCCTCATTTGACAATTGAGAAAACCGAGCCTCCAAGAGGTCAAATCATGGGGCTGGGGTTACAGACTAGTAAGTAACAAAGCTGGAGTCCAGACCTAGATGTTCTGGCTAAACAATATGCTACTGAACAACCAATGGATCACTGAAGAAATCAAAGAGGAAATTCTAAGAGGGAAGTCTATAGAAATACAGTCTTACCTCAGGAAACAAGAAGAATCACAAATAAACATCTTACCTCAGGAAACAAGAAGAATCACAAATAAACACCTGACCTTAAACCCAAAACAACTAGAGAATGACAAATAAAACCCAGTTAGTAGAAGGAAAGAAATCTTAAACATCAGAGCAGAAACAAATGAAATAGAGATAAAGAAAACAATAGAAAAAGATCAATGAAACTAAAAGCTGGCTCTTTGAAAGATAAAATTGATAAACCTTTAGTGAGACTCATCAAGAAAAAAAGGGAGAGGGCTCGTATCAATAAAGTATCAATAAAATTAGAAATGGAAAAGGAGAAGTTACAATGGACACCACAGAAATACAAAGGATTGTATGAGAGCACTATACACCAATAAAATGGACAACCTAGAAGAAATGGACAAATTCTCAGAAAGGTATAACCTTCCAAGACCCAACCAGGAAGAAATAGAAAATATGAACAGAACAATCACAACTACTGAAATCGAAACTGTGATTAAAAATTTCCAACACACCAAAGTCCAGGACCAGATGGCTTCACAATCGAATTCTTTCAAACATTTAGAGAAGAATTAACACCTATCCTTCTGAAACTATTTCAAAAAATTGCAAGGATGGAACACTCCCAAACTCATTCTATGAGGCCACCATCACCCTGATACCAAAACCAGACAAAGTTACCACACATGAAAAAAATTACAGGCCAATATCACTGATGAACATAGATGCAAAAATCCTCAACAAAACACTAGCAAACCAAATCCAATGATACACTAAAAGGACTGTGCACCCTTATCAAGTGGGATTTATCCCAGGGAATGCAAGGACTTTTCAATATCTGCAAATCATTTTGATACACTACATCGACAAATTGAAGGATAAAAACCATATGATTATCTCAATAGATGCAGAAAAAGCTTTTGACAAAATTCAACACCCACTTATGATAAAAACTCTCCAAAAAGTAGGCATAGAGGGCACCTACCTCAACCTAATAAAGGCCATATATGACAAACCCATAGCAAACAACATTCTCATTGGTGAAAAGCTGAAAGCATTTCCTCTAAGGTCAGGAACAAGACAAGGATGTCCAGTCTTGCCACTTTTATTCAACATAGTCTTGGAAGTCCTAGCCATGGCAATCAGAGAAGGAAAAGAAATAATAGGAATCCAAATTGGAAAAGAAATGTAAAACTGTCACTGTTTGCAGATGACATGATACTATATATAGACAATCCTAAAGATGCTACTAGAAAACTACTAGAGCTCATCAGTGATAAAGTTGCAGTGTACAGAATTAACGCACAGAAATCACTTGTATTTCTGTACACTAACAACAAGAGATCAGAAAGAAATTAAGGAAACAATCCCACTTACCATCGCATCAAAAAGAATAAAATACCTAGGAATAAACCTACCTAAGGAGGAAAGAGACCTGTACTCTGAAAACTATAAGATGCTGGTGAAAGTAATTAAAGATGATACAAACAGATGGAGAGATATACCATGTTCTTGGATTGGAAGAATCAATATTGTCAAATGACCGTACTACCCAAGGCAGTCTACAGATTCAGTGCAATCCCTATCAAATTACCAATGGTATTTTTCACAGAACTAGACCACAAAATTTTATAATTTGCGTGGAAACACAGAAGACCCCGTATAGCCAAAGCTATTTGAAAAAGAAAGAGCTGGAGGAATCAGGCTCTCTGACTTCAGACTATGCTACAAAGCTACAGTTGCCAAAATACTATGGTACTGGCACAGAAATAGAAATACAGATCAAAGGAATAGGCTAGAAAGCCCAGAAATAAACCCACACACCTATGGTCAGTTAATCTATGACAAAAGAGGCAAGAGCATACAGTGGAGAAAAGACAGTCTCTTCAATAAGTGGTGCTGGGAAAACTGGACAGCTACATGTAAAAGAATGAAACTAGAACATTCTTTAACGCCATACACAAAACTAAATAAATAAACTCAAAATGGTTTAAAGACTTAAATATAAGACATGACAGCATAAAACTCCCAGAAGAGAACATAGGCAAAACATTCTCTGACATATATCATACCAATGTTTTCTTAGGTCAGTCTCCCAAGGCAATAGAAATAAAAGCAAAAATAAACAAATGGGACCTAAAGGAAACCATAAACAAAATGAAAAGGCAACCTACATACCGGGAGTAGATATTTACAAACAAAGCGACCTACAGGAGATTAATCTCCAAAATATACAAATAGCTCATGCAGCTCAATATAAAACCAACCAACCAACCAGTCAAAAAATTGGCAGATCTAAATAGACATTTCTCCAAGGAAGACATATGGATGGCCAAAAAGCACATGAGAAGATGCTCAACATCACTAGCTGTAAGAGAAATGCAAATCAGAACATGAATGAGGGATCACCTCACACTGGTCAGGATGGCCATCATCAAAATACCTACAAACAGGGGCCTCCCTGGTGGCGCAGTGGTTGGGAGTCCGCCTGCCGATGCGGGGGATATGGGGTCGTGCCCTGGTCCGGGAGGATCCCACGTGCCGCTGGGCGGCTGGGCCCGTGAGCCGTGGCCGCTGAGCTTGCGCGTCCAGCAACGGGAGGGGCCACGACAGTGAGAGGCCCACATATCGCAAAAAAAAAAGAAAAAAAAAAAAGGAAAATACCTACAAACAACAAATGCTGGAGAGGGTGTGGATAAAAGGGAACCCTCTTGCACTGTTGTTGGGAATGTAAATTGATACAGCCACTATGGAGGTTCCTTAAAAAACTAAAAACAGCTACCGTGTGATCCAGCAATCCCACTCCTGGGCATATATCTGGAGAAAACCATAATTTGAAAGGATACATGCACCCCAGTGTTCACTGCAGCACTATTTACAATAGCCAAGACATGGAAGCAACCCAAATGTTCACTGACAGAGGAATGGATGAAGAAGATGTGGTACATGTATACAATGGAATATTACTCAGCCATAAGAAAGAATGATACAATGCCATTTGTAGCAACATGGACCTAGAGACTGTCATACTGAGTGAGAAAAGTCAGAGAAAGACAAAGATCATATGATATCACTTATGTGGAACTAAAAAATGATATAAATGAACTTACAAAATAGAAACAGACTCACGGACTTTGTGAACAAACTTATGGTTACCAAAGGGGAAAGGTTGGGGGAGGGATAAATTAGGAGTTTGGGATTAACATATACACACTATATAAAACAGATAATATAAAATATATAGTCAACAAGAACCTACTGTATAGCACAGGGAACTCTACTCAATAATCAGTAATAACATTATTACTGTTATTATTACTAATAACATATATGGGAAAAGAATCTGAAAAGGAATGGGTATACGTATAACTGAATCACTTTGCTGTACCCCTGAAACTAACTCAACACTGTAGATCAAGTACACTCTTATATAAAACAAAAATTAAAAAAGGAATAATCCAATTAAAAAATTGAAACTGTATTAATCCTTAAAAAGAAAAAAGAATACAAGGTTCCTGACCTCCAAGACAGTATTCTTGAGCAGGCCCTTTGCAAAAGAAGTTTGCAGAGCCCCGATTTAGACCGTGAGCCTCATGAGAGTGGGGACCACGTGGGTCTAGATCTCTGCTCTATACCCAGTGCCTGATAATGTTCCCGACACAGCAGATGTTCAATAATTATTTGAACAAACTAAGTACATCTTGCTGGTTCTACCGTCCTCACGTGCATCCTGGAGTTTTAACGTGAAAATGTGTTTCCTTCCACAGGTCGTATTAGGACCTTGTGCGTTTCCACTTGCTCTGCCTGGCTGGAATCTCTGCACCCCGGGGAGACCGTATTGAACCCCGTGATGGCATCGCTGAGACTGGGCGCCTGTTTTTCCTCCCAAGAAGCTACAGTGCAGTAATGAATTCACTGTTCACATTTCAGAGCAGGCAGGGTTTTAATCCCCTCGGAAATTGGTTTCCGACATGGAAGTTATAGTTCTCCACCCTCTAATTGCAAAGGGGAGATAATAGGGCATCAGTATTGCCATTTCGATCCCGGTATTGAGCTGGAAATAAATATCATTTAAGCTCTGAAAGCATGGCTGGCTGGAAATGTTTCCTTTTCTATTTCACAAATTTAATGCAGAGAAGAGGTTGTGCTTATTCAAAAGAATGATTCTCTTGGAGGCAAGGAAAAAACATTAAACGGGGGCATTTTGAATTCTAACTACACAGCCTTTCTGGTCAAATAGAGACTTGTTTGCATGGACTTGCTGAAATAATGGTACCATCCAGTGTATGGAATTTACATTATTTTTTGTCATGCTGCTTATTTACATATACATTGAACTTCGCACAGAAATGCTTATTCCCGAGTCAGGGTAACTGTGACTTTCCCGAAAGCAGGCCAGGGAGAATGGGGTGAGAGGAAAAAAAATATGCCATTCTGTAGCTGCTACTTGGCTACTGTGTTTCGCTTCCATCACTCCGGTCTTAATCCTCCCTTTTTCCGTATGCAAAAAGGAATTGGATTCTATTTGGAGTCTCTTGGGGATTATTCAAAGGTCCTCAAGCTAGATAATGAAAAGTGCAGGCCCTGTTCTCTCCCTTAGTACAGCAGTGCTCTGACTTCTTCCCATGCCCATTGTTAATCGAGGGCTTTGCAAACAAGAGCCTCAGACAGTTTTAATACCTCAGTTGGTGTGTGCCTGCTTTGGGCCCTTATCAACAAGACAAAAAACACACATATCTTTCAGAGAAACACTCATACCTTCAAATGATTGTATAGTGCTCCGTGCCATCCAGAGCTCTAATGCTAAAACCTCTCGATAATACTTGTAGCGACAGAGAGAGTCCTATTCTCCCCACATTATGGATGAGGAAACCAAGGCTCAGAGAGTTGAAGTAACTCTTTCAAGTTCACAAAGCATGCTAGAGTCAGGCAAGACCAAAACCCAGATGACCACCCTGCTCTAAACATTTGTGCTAATATATATTTTATTTAGAAGTCCTTGTTGGGAATGCTGGCGATGTCGAAGTGATACACAGGGTCTTGGGTGGAAACCTTCCCCTTCACTCTCCTGAGGGGCAGGGTGCTGCTCTTGCAATGTCCGGGTGACTCTATCTGGGGAGGAAACCTAAGCTACAAGTTAGGCGAGTTGTTCTTCAAATCCTTCTTCCTTGCAGTCAGAAAAGAAATCTCATTTATGGAGGCCCTCTAAGAGTTACGACAGCAGCGACAATGATAAAAAGAAGAATGGCTAACTTTATAGGGTGATCACTAAGCGCTAATCACTTTCCACACAAGCTGTCAGTTCATCCCCGTGGCAAGTGTGCGAGAAAGGTACTATTACCATCTCCATCTTAGAGATGAGGAAACTAAGGTGTGAAGCCATTACCAAATACAGGAGCCTCAGTTTGAACCAAATCTGATCAGACTCCAGAGTACTCACACTGCCTCCTATGTGCCAGGTGCGTGCCAGACAGTATTGCCAATGTTGACGATGATGTCACCAAATAGTACTAGCCCCATTTTATCAAAGACGAAATTGAGGCTCAGAGAACTGAATTATCTTGCCCGAGGTCCCTGAGCTAGGAAGGGACAGTCTCAGGATTCAAAATCCAGGTTAGCCTGACTTATTTCCTTACATAGAGATGCTCTGTCCGTTTCAGCGGGGAGAGCTGGCTGTCCCCTGGCCAGGACTCCCAGGGCTCGGGTGGGAGGTTACCGCAGGGCTACTCACCACGTTCTTGTAGAAGTAATACGCCACCATCCTGGCCAGGCGTGAGTAACACCAGTGTCCGTGCACAAGCAGCAGCTTCTTGAGGTGTCTGAAGTGGGAGATGGCAAAGTCGCTGGACATGACGGCCTGACAGGGCAGAGCAGACACATCAGCTTCCATTCACGGCTGCCAGTGCACCAAAGAGGCTCCCTTGAGGGTGCTGCTCTGTTCTGGAGCCACAGCCGGTAGGGTCTAAAAGACCCTTTGTCACGTGTAGCACCCTTGGGTGGCTCTATGGACTCTGACACCCCACCCTCTCCTCTGGGAAATGCAAACCCCACTAGAATCCAAGGAGGGCAGGTCAGAAGGGACCAGTGGTCTGCTCTGGCCCTGCACCTCCTTCCACTTATCCAATAAGCATTTATTGTGAACCAGTGTGTGCTGGGCACCATCTAGGGATGTGATGGTTGACCAGAGAGTAGGGGCTTCCATGCAAGTGATCCTCAAACCGCTCAACACCCTTGGCCACCCACCAAGGAAGGCCATTTGCTCCAGTCTCATGTGGAGCTGATGGATGGATAGCTCTTCCTTTCCATGGAGCTGAAATGTGTCTTTTGCCCTTGGGATGACTCAGAAACAAGGCCCAGTTCATAGTAATTTTTTAGAGTATGAGGTTTGGACGTGCCTGGTTATAAATCCTGGTCCGAGTCTTGGTCAGGGCGTTTAACCACTCTCAGCCTCAGTTTCCTCATCAGAAAAAGTGGAATAACAATCCCTAACACACAGGGTGGTGGCTGCTGAAATTAATTGGGATAATAAGTGTGAAGTGCGAATAGAGTGCTGGCCTACGATAGACACTCAAAAGGTGACGGTGTTCGTTCCTCCCCACCAACAAATTTAGGCACCACCTAAAGTCTGCACTGGTGGTGGGAATACAATTGTTAATGGTTCAAAACCCCAAGGTGGGGTCTGTCTTAATGGGAAACATTAGCTCAAGTTAGTATGCTTGTTCCAAGCTGAATGTGAGTAATTTTGGTACACTTTTAAGGTATACCAAGCAACTTATAGGTCCATCTAGCCATCACGACTAAAATGGCAATTGAAAAATATTTTCCGATGTCCCTACACCTGTCACTGCTCACAGAGGGCACTGCAAACTTAGATGTGGGTGGAGGTTACAGGGAGGAAGCATGGAATCGGGAAGGCTTTGTTTTCCCTGAATGGTTGGGTACTATTTGGCTTTAGAATATGGGTATCGCCAGCTGTCTATAAGAAGCCAAGCATCTTTGATCACTCGACTTTATTCTGAAGGACTGGGCAGTAGGGCTGTGGTGATGGAGGTTATGTATAGGCAAGGATATATGCCTTTCAGATGATAATTCTGCAAAGCTCTTCAGTATAAATTCCCCCAACACTGTGGGGAATTGCTTAACTCACTAATAAGGATAAAGGAGAGTAAGAAAGTAACAAGTAGAGTTGAAGCAAATGATACCTGCATGCCTTCCTGTCCAGATATTCCAATCCCAATATCAGCAGCTTGAATCATGCTTACGTCATTTGCTCCATCACCTGAAAGGAGAGAGGTCATGAGATCCTGGTCCAACTGCTGTGTGACGATGAGAAGTTTTATACAAGTGGCACTAAATTGTCCCTATTTTGTGCACAAGTGAATCCTTTTTTTTTTTTTTTTTTGCGGTATGTGGGCCTCTCACTGTTGTGGCCTCTCCCATTGTGGAGCACAGGCTCCGGACGAGCAGGCTCAGCGGCCATGGCTCACGGGCCCAACCGCTCCACGGCATGTGGGATCTTCCCAGACCGGGGCACGAACCCGTATCCCCTGCATCGGCAGGCGGACTCTCAACCACTGCGCCACCAGGGAAGCCCACAAGTGAATCCTTTTAATGTTGCTCTGAATAGTCCTATAGGAAGAGTCACTGCTACAGGCCTTTAGCCTGAGAGATCTTTTCTTGTTTGGACAAGAAGCCCTACTCTTTCTTTATCATTTACCAAATATTTATTGTGTCTTTTTTTTAGGTACAATGTTAGGTATTGGGAATACAATGGTATGTGAGCCTTGGGCAGTGCTTTACAGTTTGCCAAAAAGGCCTTCTCAGGTGTTACAGTGGGCTTCACTGGGAAGCAAATAGAGAATTTGAGCAACACAGGGGCTCGGCAAGGGTAATCCAGGTAGTGAAGGGACCCGGAAGCACTGGAACTAAGATCTTTCTGTTTCCACGGCCAGCAAACCTCCCCTCACTCAGTATAACTTATACTGACTATATCAAGACAACTGGAATGCTGGACAGCTAAATCATCAGAGATTGTCAATGGTGTCCAAGGACAGAGACAGTGTTCAGTGATGTTTCTAAATATAGGAACATGGGATTGACCCATTTTTTAGGTTGAGGTACACTGAGTCACTTTGGGTTCCCAGTCAATGAATCAGTTGTTTCAGGGAACTGGAGGTTAGGGCATGGAAATACATACACACACATGCCACCTTTCATACCAGCACCGTCAAACAGATTTTTCTGTGATAGAAATGTCCTATATCTTTACTGTCCAATTTGAAAACCATTACCCCCTATGACTACTGAAATGTGGCTGGTGAATTTCTATTTAATTTTAACTTTGAATAGCCACATATAACAGGTGGCAACCATGTTGGACGGCACAGCTCTAAACAGTGAGGTCTTCCTCACAAGCCTGGCTTCTCCAGACTATGATGCCTTATCCATCAGACTAGAGTTTAGCAAACTTTTTCTGTAAAGGGCCAGATAGTAAATATTTTAGGCTTTGTGGGCCAAGAAGCAAAACTGAACAA
>NW_006791458.1:1338159-1338488 GCF_000442215.2 Lipotes vexillifer | reverse complement strand
TCCTGCTGAGAGGCAAATCGTTTTTACACATTTTACTATTAAAAACACAAAAACCATTCTTAGCATCTCTACAGAAATATGCAGTGGGCCAGTCTCAGCTTGAGGGCCATGATTTGTAGACTGAACTGGCTTCATCCTTTTCTCCTGGCGCCACCTGTTTTTCCAGTGGGTTCTCATAATGATCTGCAAGTCAATGCAGTTGCTAAAGCTCTGCTCCCTCTATTCTTTCTGCCCACTCCCTCTTTTTTTTTTTTTTTTTTTTTTTTTTTCTGCCACTAGGTTCATCAGTACCATTTTTTAGATTCCATATATATGTGTTAGCATACGGT
>NW_006791458.1:1330526-1337829 GCF_000442215.2 Lipotes vexillifer | reverse complement strand
TTTTTTTTTTTTTTTTTTTTTTTTTCTGGTTTTGAACTGCTTTTACCTGAAGACCAGGAGAAAAGGAAAAAAAAAAAAAAACCCCACCAATGTAAAGTAGGCCCCTTATTTGAAATGCCAGGAAAGAAAATCTCTTTCCATGTCTTTGCAGGAGGAAGAGAACCTGAACCATCTGTAAGAATGTCCTCACACAAAAGCAACGTTTACCATGTGCTTGGTATGCGCTGGGCACGGGATGGAACTGAGTGAGACTGATATTGCCCCTCCACTCAAGAAACTTCTGGTCTCCTGAGCAGCCCAGCACTGAAGGCGTAACAGTGCTTGTGGAGCTCTGTGGGAGCCCACGGAGTAAAGGAATATTAGGCGGGATTGGAGGAGGTTTTACAGACGAAACGGCTTGAGCAAAGGTCAGGAAGCAAGAGAGGACGAGGCTCCTGGAGAATGGTAAGCAGCTTCATGTGGTTGGGACATGGACTGCTGAATGTTGTGGGGAGGAAGGTGGCTGGAGAGATAATGGAGCCCAGATCGTGCAGGTTCTTGTAAACCAGCTTTGGTTGTTCCTAGAAGGTTTGAAGTAAGAACACTTAATTTCTCTGCCTCAACCATGGCTAAACTTTAATCCCCTATGAGAAATTCTTCAACAACCAACAAGCCAGCGTTTAGAGATGGTATGCTTTGTGTGGAGTCTTATATTTAGAAATGAATATACAACACTAAACGTGGGACAAGCTTCACTTTTTAGATCTCCCCACCAGCCATCAACACTCGACAGAATATCAAGTCCACAGGCACCTGAGGTGCGTGGTATTGTGCCATGTGTTAAGTATTGAAGGGCACATGGTCAGCATCCCAGAAGTGAGTGGGCCTGAATGTATATTGAGCTACCTGGATATTCTGAACTTGAGGCCCCTCTTGGCTTTGGCCTCCATCCAAGGCCTGACTTTTCCTTAGCAGACCTGCTCATCCTGAGAACTTGGATTTGCTCTCTTAGCTTCTGCTTAGCTTCTGCTCACCTGCTGACTGCCACATCTTGATTGTCACTTTGAACTCTCTCCCTCTAAGACAATGACCCTCAGCTTGAGCATCCTGACGGTGATACGTGACCCCTCACCTCTGGCCCAGAGTGGGCTTGCCCAGCGTCCCCCCACATCTCCGCATGACAGGTACCTATGGAAAGGGTCATGGCTCTTAGCCTGTCTCGCACCAGCTTGACGAGCATACTCTTCTGGAGTGGGGTGGAGCGGCAGCACAGGACAGACCGGCAATACCGGGTCAACTCCAGAAATTTCTCCTCCAGTTTTCCCTGGAAAATGGCGTTCAACGTCTTCCCATCGATGACCAATCCAACCTCTGGAACTGCAGCTCCTGAGGTGGGGGGTGGCGTCACAGAAGGTAGGCAGAACCCAGAGAGCTTGTGGTCCGGCTTCTGTGGTCCATGAAGTTGCTTTACCTCTTCCAATACCAAACTGAGGATAGATTCACAGGTTTCCTATAAAGAGCAGAATTATGAATTTGGTGTCAGTAAACAGCATTAGAAACAGGTTAAAAATGTCACTTTATCCTTTAGTTAAAGAGTTATAAAACTCTATCCCCATAGAGATGACCCGGGATTTCACTCTCTGATTTTGACATTTCTCTGCAATATTTCAAACAGCATCAAAGCAAGAGTAATTTGGAACCAAATTAATGGCCAAAATAGGAGAGACAGCTTGGGAATGGGAGTGGAGATAGCACAGCAAGATGGGGGGCTCTTACAGGGATGATAGAATGTAGGAAATGATACTGATATGATGGCAAATGATGACAATGTGTCATGCTGATATCCTACTTTCCATTTCTCACAAGTCATTTCTGTTCTCCTTTGTTCCTCAGAACATTCCTGTGTGGTAGGTAGGGTATTACTGACTTTAGTTTCGAGATGAGGAAATTGAAACAGTGAAATCCTTAGTAACTTGCCCAAGTTCATCTCGAATTGTGGCTTCTTAACTGAAAAATTACACTGCGTGTTTATCCATTTGTATAAATGTATTGGTCGTACCAGTTAAAACTGACCATGTGGGCTTCCCTGGTGGCGCAGTGGTTGAGACTCCGCCTGCCGATGCAGGGGACGCGGGTTCGTGCCCCGGTCCGGGAGGATCCCACGTGCCGCGGAGCGGCTGGGCCCGTGGGCCATGGCCGCTGGGCCTGCGCGTCCGGAGCCTGTGCTCCGCAACGGGAGAGGCCACGACAGTGAGAGGCCCGCGTACCGCAAGAAAACAAACAAAAACAACAAAAAAAACTGACCGTGTATGTGAGTCTTATTGAGTTTTTCTGATGTTTACCTTGAAACATGGTGAAGAAATTATTTCCTCTTATCAATTCTCCTCCATTACTTTTGATTGTATCAAAGATAAAGACAGATCTTGGATCTAAAGATATCCTTAATACCTCTTTCACTTGTTTAAACATCACTTTTAAATAAAGATAGAGAAAAGTGGTGGCAGTCAGCTGTATTATCCATTTTAATTTCATCGTTCTGTTCACGGGGTCTTTATTTAGCAGTGTTCTTTTATCCGTGGCAAGGGATGATGATTTTTCATTTTCTGTAGTGCTAAAAATTCTTCTAAAAATAAGTTTTGAAAAGTTCAAAGTGAGTCTATTTAAATGAAATCATTAAATAAACAACAGTATAGATAATATGTGGATTTAGGCAAAAATCGTGAAGGTTGTTCTGAAATGACAAGTTTGGAGACCCCTGATCTAGAAGCTTCTGAGAATATTTGGAATAATTTCTTCTGGAGTGAGTAGGACTGCAGTTCATTATTCTGGAGGCTTCCTTTAGGGGACGCTAAACTGAGCACTGCAAGCAAGAGGATGTGCACAGGACCTAGCGGGGCCACAGAAAGTAGTTCAGGAGCAGGTGGTTATACCCGAAGCACTTTTCTGGGAAAGAGATCAAGGTAGTCCTTGCTGGAACTTGGGGTTGGCACACAGTATATACAGGCATACCTTGGAGATATTGTGGGTTTGGTTCCAGACCACTGCAATAAAGTGAATATTGCAATTAAGTGAGTCACATGAAATTTCTGGTTTCCCAGGGCATATAAAAGTTATGTTTAGTAAGTATACAATAACATTATGTCTAAAAAAAACTGTACATATATTAATTAAAATACTTATGGCTAAAAAGTGCTATCATCTGAGGCTTCAGCAAGTTGTAATCCTTTTGCTGGGGGAGGGTCTCGCCTCTATGTCCGTGGCTGCTGACTGATCTGGGTGGTGGTTGCTAAGGCTGGGGTAGCTGAGGCGATTTCTTAAAATAAGACAACAATGAAGTGTGCCACATCGATGGACTCTTCCTTTCATGAAGGATTTCTCTGTAGCCTGCAATGCTGTTTGGTGGCATTTTACCCACAGTAGAACTTTCTAAATTGGAGTCAATCCTCTCAAACCCTGCTGCTGCTTTATCAACTGAATTTATGTAATATGCTAAACCCTTTGTTGTCATTTCAACAATCTTCACAGCATCTTCACCAGGAGTAGATTCCATCTCAAGAAACCACTTTCTTTGCTCATCCATAAGAAGCAACGCCTCAACTATTAAAGTTTTATCATGAGATTGCAGCAATTCAGTCACATCTTCAGGCTCCACTTCTAATTCCAGTTCTCTTGCCATTTCCACCACATCTGCAGTGACTCCCTGCACTGAAGACTTGAACCCCTCAAAGTCATCCATGAGGGTTAGAATCAGCTTCTTCTAAACTCCTGGCAGTGTTGGTATTTTGTCCTCTTCCCATGAGTCACAAATGTTCGTAATAGCATCGAGAATGGTGAATCCTTTCCATAGGTTTTCAATTTATTTTGCCCACAACCAGCAGAGGAATCACTGCCTATGGCAGTTATAACCTTATGGCATATATTTCTTAAATAATGACTTGAAAGTTGAAGTTCCTCCTTGATCCATGGGCTGTAGAATGGATGTCATGTTATCAGGCATGAAAACAACATTAATCTCATTGTACATCTCCATCAGAGCTCTCAGGTGACCGGGTGCATTGTCAGTGAGCAGTAATATTTTGAAAGGAATCTTTTTTCCTGAGCAGTAGTAGGTCTCAGCAGTGGGCTTAAAATATTCAGTAAACCACGCTGTAAACAGTTATGCTGTCATCCAGGTTTTGTTGTTCCTTTTACAGAACATTGGCAGGGTAGAGTTTAGCAAAATTCTTAAGGGTCCTAGGGTTTCCATAATGGTCAATGAGCACCGGCTTCCAGTTAAAGTCACCAGCTGATTAGCCCCTAACAGAGTCAGCCTGTCATTTGAAGCTTTGAAGCCGGGAGGGCACTGACTTCTCTCTAGCCATAAAAGTCCTAGACTGCATCTTCTTCCAATATAGCACTGTTTTCTCGACACTGAGAATTTGTTGTTTGGTGTAGCCACCTTCATTAATGATCTTAGAACTTCTGCATAACTTGCTGCAGCTCCTACATCAGCACTTGCTGCTCCACCTTGTACTTTTATGTGATGGAGATGGCTTCTTTCCTTAAACCTCATGAACCAACCTCTGCTAGCCTCAAACTTTTCTTGGGCAGCTTCCTCACCTCTCTCAGCCTTCGTGGAATTGAAGAGAATTAGGGCCTTGCTCTGGATTAGGCTTTGGCTTAAAGGCATGTCGTGGCTGGCTTGATCTTCTATCCAGACCACTAGAACTTTCTCTGTATCAGCAGTAAGGCTGATTCACTTTCTTACCATTCATGTGTTTATCGGAGTAGCACTTTTAATTTCCTTCAAGAATTTTTCCTTTGCATTCACAACCTAGCTAACTGGCACAAGACACCTAGGTTTTGGTCTGTCCCAGCTTTCAACGTGCCTTCTTTACTAAGCTTAATCATTTCTAGCTTTTGGTTTAAAGCTAGAATTTCTAGCTTTTGGTTAAAAGCTAGAGATATGCAACTCTTCCTCTCAAACACTTGGAGGCCATTGTAGGGTTATTAATTGACCTAATTTTGATATTGTTGTGTCTCAGGGAATAGGGAGGCCTGAGGAGAGTGCGGGGGGACGGAACAACCTGTCCGTGGAGCAGTCAGAACACCGACAACACTTATCAGTTAGGTTCGCTATGTTATATGGGTGCGGTTCTTGGTACCCTAACACATCAAAGAACACTAGTCACAGATCACCATAACAAATACAGTAATAATAAAGAGGTTTGAAATACTGCAGGCGTTACCAAAATGTGACACAGAGACCCAAAGTGATCAAATGCTTTTGGAAAGATGGCGCCAACAGACTTGCTCAATGCAGGGTTGCCACGAAACTGTAAAAAAACAGTGTCTGCAAAGTGCACTGAAGTGCAATAAAATGAGGTATGCTGTCAATTCCTCCAACATGTGACTGCAGCAAGTCATTGGAAATATAAGCTTCAAAATAAAATCTCTGAATTTACTTATTTCGAATTTTCTATGTAATAATCATAATCGTTACCATTCATTTAACATTCAGTATCTGTCAGGTACTGAGGCAGGCAGCCTCTAAGATGGTTCTCAGTGATCTCCATCTCCTGGTATTCATGTCCTTCCTTGTGTAACCTCCAACCCTTGAGTGTGGTTATGACTAATGACTCCTTTCTAATGAAGAGAATTCTGCAAAAGTGATGGAATGTCGCTTCCCAGGTCAGTTTATCTAAAGACTGTGGCTACCAATCTTGGCAATCTTTCTCACTCTCTGTCTTGAATGGCTTACCCTGGAGAAAACCAGCTGTCACGTTGTGAAGCAGCTCGGTAGAGGGGCCCCTGTGGTGAGGAACCAAAGCCTGTCAATAATCATGTCCGTGAGCTTGCAAGAAGGACTCCTCTCCATCACCAAATGGCCCAACCAGTTGAGCCTTTAGATGAGCTCACATCCCTGACTGACAGCCTGACTGCAACCCCAGGAGAGACCTTGAACCAGAGGTACCCAGCTAAGCTGCTCCTGGACTCATAACCCACACATACTGTGGGATAATAAATGTTTACTGTTTTCAGCTGCTAAGTTTTGGGGTAATTTGTTAACTCATATAAATGCAGTGCTAGTTAAGTATTGTTCTTCTGTGAACTTATTTAACCCTCCCAATAGCCTCTGAAATAAATCTTTTTAATCCCTATTCTACAGATGAGAAGAATGAAGTTCAGAGAGAGATGGTATCTGGACCATATTAAGCCTTCAGTGTATGTTGTTAATAATAACAATAATAGTTGCTATTACCAGTTCCTATCTAATACTATATAGTCCCTTCTAAAATTCCTTGACAGATCAACATTTCCAGTGATGGGTTAGTAATTTTCTCATGTTATGGATGAGAACCCTGAGTTCTAGACAGGTCCCATAGCTTGCTTATAGCTTTAAGATACATAACAAAGAAACCATAGCCCTAAATCAATTTATATTGAATCAGATTAAAACCCTTGGAGGAAATATCCACCAAATATGTAATTACATTAAACTGGGGTTTACATAAGTTTGAGATTTAGAATAGGTTTCCCCAGTTTCTGTCTTAACATATCTCTGCACATACTACTTTCCCAAGGAGATGAGAAAGCCTAATTTTCCGCGTTTAGTGGGCCTGGGGGTGTAGGCAAGGTCCAACATTCAGGTACCATCTTGGAGGGTTGTGGACAGCTTTAAAATTGTTGACAGTGACTGAGCTCAACTCGGAACGTGGCCCACAGTTCCTTGGGAACTTTGGCTAATTAATCAAGAGGCATCTTCCGCTTCCTATAGGAATGCATTGCATTTAACAGAACCCACAGAAGCCCACTCTATCCCCCTCAGGAGCACTCACAGGCTTGTTGATATCCTCCTCCTGGAATCTGATGGAGTGAAATGATCATTGCAAATGGAATTTCCATTGCAAGTGGGGGAGGCAGACATCCACACTATTACAGGGATCAAGCACTCAAGCAAGCTGCAAATTACTTTCTTTCCTAGGCATAATATTAACGCCAAGATTTCCCTGAGAATAGTTTCATTTTGAAAATTCACTGGGGTTTAATCTAATCATGGCATATCTGTTCACCTGACAAGAAAGTAAGTGATTTTCCCAGTTCATCTAAAGGGCCTCTGGCACTTTTATTAGGATTCACTACCTCTTTAAAAAAAATATGTGTACGTGGATTCTTCATGGAATGAAAACTAAATTGAAACCTGTAAACGTCTATTCTGGGTCCAGTTCAGCCCCAGGCAAAAGTGAAGGAGTGAGATTCCATCATCCTTCCTGCCTCTCTTTCTGCGCTGTTCTTTCCATCTTCCATCTTCCTCCCTCTCTCCATCCTTTGTTCTAGGTCCCCA
>NW_006791458.1:1326545-1330448 GCF_000442215.2 Lipotes vexillifer | reverse complement strand
CCCCCCCCCCCCGCCCCACAACCCACTGCTTTCCTTGTTACAACCGCGCATCTAATCCAGTCCTGTTCCCTTTGAAAGGAGCACACAACTCAATGCCTACGTCCCATATTCATCAGCCAAGGAGACAGTGGAACTTTACTTTCTGCAGTTTGCATCGTGAAAATAGATTTTTTCCTCCTAAATATAAAACTGTGTTATGACTTTAAATACGCTTCTTTAGACTTTATACAGTCCTCTGTCTCCAATCCTTGATCCCTGCCACTCACAACCTATTCAGGCTGAAAATTACAGTTTTCAAACTTGGCTTATCTTTCTTTCTCTCCTCCATCCCATCAAAACATACTGGTCTCATGTGTCATTTCCTTCAGGTTTTATTCTGTGGCAACAAATTGCACCTACGAATTGGAGCTGAAATTTTAAACTCAGAATCATTTCTATTCAATTGGGGTTTTTCAAATGGATAAGTTTATCCAAAGTATAAGAAACAATTGAGGATCTGTGAGCAAACAGTCTGGTTATAATGCAAATAGCACTGGCCCGGCCGGAGAAGAGCATTTTAGACTTGGTCCATCAGAAACTACCAGGGTGGCCCTGGGCAAGTGACTTAGCTCCAGTGGTCCTCAGTTTCTCACGTGTAGAATGGGGAGACTGGGCCAAGGATGAGATTCGAGAGAGGCACAACTTGCTACTAGGTGCTGCTAGATGTAATATAAATAGACTGGTCAACCATATGTGGGGATGGGGTCGAGGATATCGGGCTGGATGCCTTCTAGGACCCTCGGGACTCCAAGATTTGGGGGTAAGGGGTGCTTCTCCTATGTACCCAAGTCCCACCCACAATCCCGTCTCCCGTTGGCCTAGAAGCTGCTCCGCGCTTGGACATTTGAGCCCTACTTTGGCCTCACCTGACTTTCTGTGTTAATGGAATAAACGGTGTCCTTCTGGTCTAACAGTCTGCAGGCATAGGCGATATTGACTGCCGTCTGCTGCTTATCTCCAGTCAGGACCCAGAGCCGGATCCCAGCCTCCTGCAGAGCAGCGACTGTATCTGGAACTCCTTCCTGCAGCCGGTCTTCGACCCCAGTGGCTCCTGGAGTGATTAGAGACAGCAGAACTCACATTTATGTTGAGAAAGTAGCTGCTTAATTTCCCCAAAGCCCTATCAAGCCAGGCAATGATTATTAACTTATCTCTCGTGTTCTAGGCTGTGCTAAATGCCCAGGATACATCAGTGAAATAGAGCTGGTCCCCACCCTCTCGGTGCTCAAAGGCCTGTTGAGTAAGGATTTATAACTGAGCTATTTGAGGAGAGAAGCCCAGCGTGCCGGGCAAACATATATCAGGAGACCCGAACTTCATTTGGAAGGTCAGGGAAGGCCTTGCTGAGGAAGGGCCACTTAAGCTCAGACCTGGGAGATAAACCCAAAAGGTGGGGAAGGAAGGGGCATTCCAGGCAGAGGGATCAGCATGTGTGAAGGCCCAGAGGCCAGAGTAGAAGATGACACAGAAAGGCAGGCAGAGCAGGGAGAGAGACGAGGCCAGGCAGGGAGGGGTGGAGCTGGATCCTGTAGAGCCTGTCAGGGCATGAAGGGATTTGGCATTTTTTGGTAGCAAAGAAAGCTATGAAAGGGAGTTAAGTTGGAGAGTGATGGGATCGGTTATGAATTTTAAGAAGATCATTCTCGAGAATGGATTGGAGGGTGGAGGAAGCAGGATGAGATTCAGGGCTAACGGTCAGAGGAGAGCTGGTGTGGCTGGACTGGCAGAGCGGCAATAGGAGTGGAAAGATATGGAGAGACTGGAATCTTTGCTCTGCAAGCACTCACCGCAGAATTAACAGAGACTTGGGTTTTTGATAACGTTCTTGGAGGGCATTAAACATGCGGATTCCATCATTTTTTGAATGGTCTCAAGCTTTGAGCCAAACTTGATGATTTTATACCCAAATATCCAATAGCTGCTCAGTGATTAAGCAAAAATAAATCTGCATTTAAATTGAGATTCATTTCAGACCACAGACTAATGGCTACCCATCTCACTCTGGGCAGGAACAGGCGTGCCATTTCTTTTAATAATCCCGAGTGACAATAGCTTGGCAAAGCAGTTACATTGGATGCATATTGAAAAGTTGATTTAATATCGTGGGACTCGGTGTGAATGCATGGCAGCTTTTTAGTGGCATGACAGTTTCTTCGTGGCAGGATGAAATCTCTTCCCAGCCCTAGTCCTCTCCATCACAAGCCATCTGGAGGGAAGAAAACAAACCTCTCTATCCTGAAATGTGCCTGTTTTGTATTTCAGGCCCAAGTGCACAGGTAAACCAACCCATGAAAAGTGATGCCCAACGCTCATCTTCCGCCGAGCGTTAGCCTGGAAAGTGAGACTGAAAATGATGTGTGTTACCGGGAGGCAGGGTGAAGGAGAGAGCAGGAAAAACACATTTAGTTGTGTGAAAGAGAAAATGAAACAGGAAGGTGGTGAGAGCCTTTCTCAGCCAGGGAAGCCGATGGGTCCTGAAAAGTGTGTTCTCTTTCATGCACTACCGGCTCAGGGGCATTTCTCACCCGCTGAGGCCAGAAGGCTCCCCTGAAACAAAAGAAACCGCAGGGGAGAGGGTGTGAAGGGGGTCAGGTGCCCTAATGGGATGACATTCCGGGGGTGGCCCGGGGTGCAGGATGGAGCTGTCTGGACTAGCTACCCTCTACTTCCTGTTAAAATGGGTTCTCAAGGCCAGCTTTCAAGGGGGCCTTGTGAGGCAGCAGACAAAGGCCCCTGCAGTCCAAACACAGGAAACAGAAAAGCCGAAGGAGGTGGGGAGCAAACCTGTCTCCCCCTGTTTTCCACCCATCTGACCAAATCTTGCTGGTACCTTTTTTATATAAAGAGGTATTACCGTCTTCTTACAGCGACCCCGGGTCTTCCCCCTTCAACCCTGCCTGGCTGAGCTTGGTGATTTAGCCAGAGGAGGCGCAAAGGCTCAGAGGGGTGTGGGGATGTGTCCCTGGGCACACAGCAAGGTCTCCACAGGGCCAAGATGTGGCCTTCATCCCCAGGCCAGCACTGCCTCCCAAGATGAAAGAAGCCTTTTGCCACGTGGCCAGTATGTGCATGCTGTTCAGGCATCGCCTTTCCCGGATCTTATTCCCGAGCTGTGAAGAGATTAGTCTGACAAATAAAGCCTCCCCCTTCTCCCTTGGCAACGCTTTTCCTTCAACAGAAATCCAACGCTGTCTCTTAGCTGGTGTTTTCCATCTTTCCCCCGAGAGTATCTATCTAAGTTCTATACGTCTTTACAGCAGCAGAGTGATTTCTGTAAAACACAAATCTGTCCCTGCTTTGATCCCCTTCCCCTCTCCAAACCTTTAGCCTGTGACCTACACGGCCCTTCATAACCTGCATCCTGCTGATCTCCCCTGCACTCTGGGGTCCAGCCGTAGGAGACCTCTGAGTCCCCAGCCAGCCCAGGCTTTCCTGCCTCCAGGCCTTCATTCGGGCCCTTCCCTCTCCTGGAACACCCTCCCCCTTTGACCAGCTCCTTTTCTCCGCTCAGTTCCGGCTGTCCTGCACCCTCCTTGGCTCCACAGTAGGTTGCCACCTTCTCCTTTGTGCTTTCATCCCACCAGGTACATCTTCCAGCCCATCTCTCATCACACTCTGTTGAAATTACTTGTTTAATCATCCAAGTGTCTTTGCTAGACTATGAGCTCCAGGAGGGCGGGGTCTGTGTTGGGTTTTTTTTTTTTAATAGTTGATTTACAGTGTTGTATTAGTTTCAGGTGAGGGTCTGCGGCTCTTGTAGCCACGATACCTAGCATGCTACTTGGCACATAGTAGGTGCTCAATAAACATTTGAACGACTGGAGAAGAAGCAACCAGGCTTCATCCAGCAGGGAGTGCAGGAAT
>NW_006791458.1:1325956-1326423 GCF_000442215.2 Lipotes vexillifer | reverse complement strand
CAGGAATGCTCCTGGGGCATCCTCAGGAAGCTGTGTGTGGAGTCTGGGTTGGATATCGGCACAGCCCGTTGGCGCCAAATGCCTGGAAGGGCACCCCAGGGAGGTTCCTAATTGAGACACATTTGAAGCAGTGTCAGTATCAAGGCCAAGAACTCCCTTTCCAGCTTGCAGCATTCCTTTTTTAAAATGTAATGATAACTTATTTTTACCTACCGAGTAAGGTGAGTTGATTCTCCAGGTGCTGTGCTGTCTCCATGAGAAGCTCATCTCTGTTGTTGAGGGACGCCTCAGCCTCATGCCGGGAACTGGCCCATCTCTGGAAGTCCTCTTCACTTAAGATCTGTGCAAAAAGAAGAGGCTTGTTCACAGCTCTGGGTGACTCCCTCCCCCTGCCCATGTGCTGGGCCTCCTGTCGGCCAGTTTGAGCTTCACTGTACAATTAGATGGGGCTTTTCCCTCAATATTTC
>NW_006791458.1:1292400-1325946 GCF_000442215.2 Lipotes vexillifer | reverse complement strand
TTTTTTTTTTTTTTTTTTTTTTTTTTTTTTTTTTGAGTCTTGAATTGATGAAGGATTGGTTCTTCGTGTTCCATTATCATCGCACTTCTGTTGAGCCCCTGTGATGCTCTGGTCACCGGAGATATACCAGTGATCGAGACAGACAAGAATCCTATAAGCCTGGGCTTATGTGCTAGTGGAGGGTGAGAGACATGATCCAAGTGAATAATTTAAAAGAATGGATCATGTCAAGGAGTTCCATACAGAAAACAAAGAAGGTGATATGACGGCGTATGACAGGGTAGGGGGATAGTTGTGGGAAGAGGGGTTATTTCATTTGGATCGTCAGGTCCCTTAGACAAGGTGACATGTCGGCTGAGATCCAATGACGAGAAGGCTTCTGTCACGGGGAGGGGTAAGTTCAAAGGCCATGAAATAGCAAAGGACTTGGCTTTCTTTCTGTCCCTTGAACTTACCAGTTGGCTTAAGGATGGAGAGCCAGGTGGACAGGACCAGCAATGAGGCTGGAAAGGTGAGAAGCATCCAGATCTTGCATAGCCTGGTAGACCATTCCACCAGCTGCTGGGGGTGCCCAATGGCTGAAAGAATCCAACTAGAGGGCATATGTGGAGTCCACAGCACTTTTAGACCCCTCTGTTGGCATTATATCCTCACTGTCTCTTTTTTTTTCTTTTTTCCTTGCGTTATGCGGGCCTCTCACCGTTGTGGCCTCTCCCGTTGCGGAGCACGGGCTCCGGACGCGCAGGCTCAGCGGCCATGGCTCACGGGCCCAGCCGCTCCGCGGCATGTGGGATCCTCCCAGACCGGGGCACGAACCCGTGTCCCCTGCATTGGCAGGCGGGCTCTCAACCACTGCGCCACCAGGGAAGCCCCTCACTGTCTCTTATAGTAATGAATGACTCTTTCCTTGAAGCATCAACTATTCTTGAATTTTCCCTCCGTGCACCGCACGGTAGGGAAAACCAAGGGGACACAGGAAGGCCTTTTGCTCTCAAGGAAGAACAGTCTCATCAGAGGAGGCAAAATAGGAATAGATAATGTCAATAAAAAATAGAAGGTGGTAAGGATATAATTACAATTTATAGAATAGTAATGCGGGTCACTGTCCCAGGTGCTGTACCTGTGTTATCTTAGTTAATGTCCCTGACAATTATATGAGGTAGGGAACACTAGCACCTTTTTACAGATAAGAACATCCTCAAACTCGGAGAGGTGAAGAAACTTGCCCAAGGTCACACCACAGATAAGTGGTGAGATTGGGACTTGCCCCCTGGTAGGTCTGGCTTTAAAGCGGGTGCTCTTAAACCTCAAGGTGCACTAAGCACCTACAAAAGAGATGAAGAGCTCTGGGGATTTATGGAGAAGAAGCCACTTCTAGCCATCTTGAAATGTATGCCCATCATAGCTCCCCTATCTGATTTTAGGTGCCTTATTAGATGCCCCAGCTCTGGGATTCATAGCTCTTTGCCTCCTTTCCTGTAGGGGCAGCAAAGTGAAAGACCTGAAGGGCATCAGGTGGGTAATCTACTTGACTATAGCTGGGACAAGGGCAATGCAATCGGGAATGGTAGGAAACATGACCAAACCCAGAACACAGCAGAATATATCCTTCATCGAAGGGATCAGCTGCTACATGGCTCTAGCTATTTGTAGCTATTCAAGAATGGAGATCCCGTTTTCCAGATCCTCTGCACTTTCAAGAGAAACCAGAAATCTAGATTTGTATGTGATCACATAAAATCTCCCCAATTCCAAATCTAGGCAAATAATGCAAACGTTCAAAGGATATTTGAAGGCAAAATTATAACATTAAAAAATTATGAGTTATAGGTCATCAGTTACATAGACAATGGAAAGCAAGGAACCACAAAGCCACACTAATAAGGAAGCTTGCCACTCAGATTTTTGTCCCAGCAAAACTGTCAAAGTCATGGGTCTCTGTGGTCAGGATAGCTAATTTGGAAAATATTAAAACAAACAACACTGAGGATCTTCTAAAAAAGCAATAGAAAAGACAGAAGCAGGGTCGAGGCCTTTCAGCCACTAAGCGTGGAATTTGTTCTCACCTTCTTGGCAATGCACAGTGTTCGAAGGCCGTCCCTCGCATACAAGTCTAGATGCCTCTGGGTCTGGGCTCGGATTTTCCTCACCTTCTTTTCCACATCAGCGTCAGTCGCTGTCAAATAGTCATTATCCCCCATGAGGTCGTGGGCAATTGCTTAGGGATCCCGTTCCTAACACTCAGGCATCTTTAGAGGAGGAATTCCCTCATACCCCCGCCCCCTGTAAACATGCAACAGCTCTCCCAGGCTGCCCTGGAAGGTGGTAACTCCACGGGTCCTTAAATTGTCTGCTCTCTATATCTGATCATCCAACGTCTGGCTGAGAGAAGTACTATTTAGGGAAGGTAGGTGGTTCCTCCCAAATGCCTGTTTGCAGGAATTCCCTGGTGATCCAGCGGTTAGGACAACGTGCTTCCACTGCAGGGGGCATGGGTTTGATCCCTGGTCAGGGAACTAAGATCCTGCATGCTGTGAGGCAAAAAAAAAAAAAAAAAAAAAGTGAAGATAGTGTACTGTTGGACTTCTGGTTTCAGCTTCAACATGTAAAGAGCTTGGAAAAAAAAAAAAAAAAAAAAAAAAAAAGCATGGATATCTGTTTGCATCAGAACCACCAGGGAACGTAAACCAATAATAGAGATTCGCAGGTCAGGTTGAAGGCCTGCTGAATCAGGGGACTAGAAGTCTGAGTGTTTCTTGTTACCTAAGGAGTTTTCCACGTGGCCAGTTTAGCCCTGGATGACCAGTTTGCTAAGTCTCAGACATACTATCCATCACCTTCTCCGTCATCTACTTTAGTCCTTATAGCAAGTTGCTTCCAAGGTGGCCACAGACCTGAATCTCGTTACTAAGTTCCTCACCATACTGGGTTTGCTGAGTTAGGCTTAGAAAAAATATTTTTTGGATTCCTATAAATCTAGTGTGAAAAATATTTCATTGTGTTGCTCAAAGTCCCCCTTTTGACGTCCTACATAATACGATTCTCTTAGAAGAAATTTATCTTTTTCTTTTGAAATTCCAGTACTTTGATCTATCAGAGAAAAAAGAATTTTTCAGCCTGGGCTGGTGGTTGTGGGGCAGGATTGATGCAATCACTGCTTCCTTTATCTAAGATGTTACAGACATCACTAATCAGTGGCAGCACTTTGTAAATCTGAGCTTGGAAAAAGCTTCTGAATCCTTCTTTACCAGGGCTGGATTGAGATCTTTAGAAGCCCTAAGCAGTAAACAGATTTTGTGCACTTTGTCCATCCTTCCATATAATGCAAAATTAAAAGTACAATTCTTAACAGTAAGGTAAGTATAAGGAAGTCCAACAAAGCTCTCACTTTCTCCCTGATACTATTCTAAGGCTGCTTTTATGCAGTATAAAAATCCCTTCAAAGATTATTTTCTCATTTTTCAGATGCTACTGGTTTCCTGGTACCTTAACGACGGTCTTCGTACCTTATCTTTTTGAGCAGTATCCACAATATTTTATTTTGAAAGACATCAGCTCCCGAGATTAAACACCTTTTGCCTTCTACCTGTGTGCCTTTGAGTTTACATTTTTGCTCAGGCTACCGGGAACCTCAGGGTCAAATTGGATGTTCAAACACTGTAAATATATTAAACCCTGAGATTATTTTTCCCCCCCTTTTGAAATCTTTGCTTCGCAAATCTTATAGTAACCCTGTCTATGTATTTTTTATCGGAGGCATCGGTAATCCATTTTGGAGTCAGGTGAGGAACAGAGAAAGAAACATCTCCAGGGCAGTGTGGAAGGCTGTTGCCCGGGGATAGAATGCCGTGGCACCCTTGACTCGGAAACACTGAATTTACTTGTCTGCCAGAGTCTGGGGATGAAGAGACTTAATTAGCTCCCTTCCCTTTCAAAACACTCATCAACCCCGCCATGAACCTCTTGGCTCTCATCCATAGCTGATAATTCAGGAGGCACAGGGCTGCCTGGGCAATTCTAAAGCTTGGCTAGAATCTACTACCCTGGGAGAATCACAGCCCCAGAACTGTCTTCTCCTAGCTAGCAATCAGGAAGCGGCTGCACACTAATTCATGCTGTTCCAAAATTGGACACTGATATGTAGGGACTTTGGAACATTTTTCTGGCTTGGAGCAAGTTTATGAAAATCTGTTTGGGGGAGGCTGGGGAAAGGGATGATAAAGAGGACCACCTGAGGCTTCCCAGAGTGAACCGAGCCTGATGCAGAATTCCGGCAGCACGGAAACAGCCCTGAACTGGGATTCAGGACACCTCCACATAGGATTTACCACTAGTTAGCTGGGGCCACTTCTTTTAAGTCACTTCTGTCTTTGGGTTCAGTTGGCTTCTCTCCAAAACTAAGAGTTAGGACCACAGTGTGTCCTAGGGTATGTTAATGGGTGTCCTGGTGAAAAAAAAAAAATTGTGTACGGAGAATCCATTTTTAAATGAGTTTGGAAAACTAGAAACTGGGATAAATAAAGTTAAAGAAGTTCCTCTATGACAAGACTGCCCAAACAAAGCCTTTAATAAGTTAATAATGAGCTCTGTAATTCTCCAGGTCGTGGAGACGTGTAAAGCAAGCTGCTTTGTGGAGAGCATCTTGAGGGTTTGTGTTCCAGTTGGGACCTGCCGGACTGAGTGACACTATAACCTGAGCCCCTGGTTACCATCCACGCCGCCTGTTAAATAAGCCCTCTCTTCTTGGAACCCGGTGAGGTGGACTCACCGCAGGCTGGGTCTTCCAGCAGGTCCATGATAACGCAGTCGGCACCCTTGGTGTAGACGATGATCTCACCGGTCAGCGGGTGCCTCACGACCACGGACATCCTCTTCCTGACAGAGTCAAACTCCAGGGTGCAGAGGACATCGAAGGTGAGGCAGGTGCCTTGGGGCAAGCGCACGGTCACCTGCTTGGGCGTCCGGGACACCAGCGTGAAGCTGTAGGCACGGGCAGCGTGCACCAGGGCAGCCTCATCGGGGCTCTCGGCCTCGTAACAGACTTCGGGGCCGGCCAGGCTGAGGGCCGGGGCCTGCAGCACCTCCTCCAGGGAGGCACCCGGACCCGCCCCCAGGATGTCACCCTGCTCCCCTGTGCTGCTCCTGTAGCCGCCGTCGGTGGAGTAGCCGCCACTGCTCACAGACGCGTCGTCTCTCTCTTCCGAGTCCGTGGTGGGCATGTTGGCCCCCAAACTCTCCCCCAGGTCCACGTCGGAGAGTGCGGTGGTCGAGAATGACTGGCTGAGGCTCGAAAGCTTCAACCTGTGGAACAGCTGCTGAATCTTCTCCAGGGATGTCACCAGAGCCTTGGTCGAGGGTGGCACTGTGACCTTGTGGTACAGGAGGGAAGGAGACCATGACTCTCCAGGTTGGGCAAACTATCAAGCTGTCTTATGAATCTCATTTTGCCATCAGTGAATTAGGTGGGCCTTCAGTGATGGTGGGTTCTCCCCTCTGTGAGCCTCGGTTTACCCACCTATAGCATGAGGGAGTTAGGCCATTGGTTTCCTTCCAGCCCTGACTTCCTAGGGATTGGCGATACTCATTTTCCTCTATCTTATGACCATCCCACTCTGATCATGGGCAAAGCAAAGCAAAGGAGACCAAAGCCAGACTCATAGTAGGGGTTCACATGCCCTGCACCCTTATCATCGCCTTGTCTGCTTTATTTTTCCACACAGCATCTCACTTCATCCTCCCAGCGATGCTAGGGGATCCTATCATTATCCAATTTCTGGATGAGGCAACTGAGGCATAAAGAGGTTAAATTGGCTGTGATCACCCAGTGTATAGATAGCAGAGCTGGGTCTCAAGTCTGGGTCTGTCTGACTCCAGGGATTGGGCTCTTGAGCTACCTGCCAGCTAAAGCCTCCCCACTGACGTGCAAATTGAGAACTGGATGCTGTCCTTCCCCAAATGGTACTGTTTTCTCTCTTGAAAATAGGGAGAATTGCTCAGATAATGCTTCCTGCGTTCCCAAAACTCCCTGAAGACTTCTGATTACTTGCCGACTTTTCAGGGTAGTTTAGAATCTGGGTGTAATAATGGGGGCTCTGGTTTGGTGCCTGGATGAACCCTCTTTTTCTTGATTTTTGTGGCCACATGTTGTAACACCCAATTATTCTTATTTTTCACTTACAAGGGAGCTTGGGTGAGAGTATGTGGATAATCAAAGATAAATCTATCTTCTGTACTCAAAAATAATTCAGAGTATAACGTCCTATGAGTGGCCATCTAGGTGCGTTATCTCCAAACTGGCAGAACTTCACACATGGTGTTAAGTATTTTTTTAACCCTCCATTAAAAAGCAGATACCACTATACCGTGATATTATTACAGAATCGTACAGATCGTTCTGCCGTGTATTCACCATACGTCCTTCCTTAAGTTCCTCAAGCTCTCTGAGCCACGCCACTGTTTCTTCAGTTGTTAAATCCAAAGACATACCTCCTAGGACTGTTGGGCTGTGAGGATTAAATGATAGTGCAGGTGACGTGTTTGGCATGGAGCCTGGCACACAGCGAGTGCTCAGTAAATATTAACTTTTAACATCTACCCTGCAGACAGACGGACACAAAAATGTGAGACCTATATAGAGAGCTCATATGGAACTTTTAATATTTTATTTAGAAAATGAGGAGATTGAGGCCCAGAGAGGCTAAGAGCTCTGTTCAAGGTCTCACAGTGATGAAATGGTGACAGTGTGGCTAGGACCCAAGTATCTTGTCCCCCTGTGCAGGGCTTCCGCCGTCGCCCCTTGCCCTCCTCCCATCCATCCCACCTTACTATCAGCGGTCCTTACCCTCTGACGGGGCTCTGCGGTCGTGGAGACCGTGACGGAGTTGCAGATGGTTAAGGCCAGGAAGAAGTCAGCAGTGGAGGAGGTAGTGGAGAGGGAAGGCTTGGCAGGTCTGCTGTGTGACAGGGTTTCCAGCCACAGGGCTGCATCTCGTACCTTGGTCAGGAGGTTTTTATCCGGAGTCACATCTTTTTCCTGGGAGAGAAAGGCCCGGGTCAAAGTCTTTCCTGAAGGGACTGGGGAGGAAAGCCCCCTCCGGCAGATCCTTTCATGCCTGGGAAAGGCTGATACAGTCCCCCCTTTGCGATCCTGCATCTAGCACGTCTCCCCCTCCCCTGGGCCTGGTCATTGTAGAGTGTGATTTGGTTCCTCCCTTTCCCTTGACCCCACATGTCCATCAGTTATAGACTCTGGTAGTTCTTTCCCCACAGGGTCTCCCCGCCATTTACCCCTCATTCCTGATGTTTCCAGCCAAGCGCAGACCCTCTAAGCCCACCAGCTTGGATTCCTGCATCAGCCTCTAAAGTGAGGTGGTTGCCTTTCACGTCTCTTCCTTCAGACCCTTCATATGTATCACCCATTCATCCTCCTAAAAATACTATTTCCCTCAAGGTATTCTTGAGCTTGAAAAAAATTCCAGGAGATCTTCATTGTAAACACGATCAATTCAGTCTGGCACCTCAATTCTTTCCCATTTGCATTTCCACTCTTGATTCCCACCACTCTGCATTGTGGACCCTCAGCTAGGCAGGGTGGTCTGTTTGCTGCCTCCGGGGGCTATACTCGCCTCCTATGCCTCTGATCACACCCTGTTTGACTTCCTCTCCTCTCTACCCGAATCCTACCTAGACATCAGTAACCATGAAAACGGCACGGGTCCATGAGATCTGATCCAGCCCACAGTGAGTTCTCTGTCTTCTGAGCCACAGTAACAGGCTCCTGGATGCAGAATGCACACAGGAGTCAGGGTAAGGTGAATGAGGGAAGCTGGCCAAGGTACAGTTGAGGACACTAATGGGATTGGGGGCTGTGAGACCTGGCAAGTCCCACCCCATCTAAAAGGGGGCGACTGCTCTGCTACTAACATGCTCCGGGGCTGGTACATTTTGCCAGGTCTCTGGATTTTTCAAGATAAAGTAGAGACGATGTGAGAACTGTTTTTTGTTTCTTTTCTTTTTTAAAAAACCTGTGGGCTGGATCTGACTCATGGATTTCCACATCTTTGTGGAAGTTGCCACCTCTACCATCCCTCTAGAATTCACTACATACTGACCTATATTTTAAATTCAATTTTCTTAAGTCCATGTTTAATCTCTCTAGAGATCAACCAAGAGCCTGAAAGACAGAGACTCTGCCTTTTCCATGAAGTTGTATCTTCCGTGACTCCAAAGACTGCTTTGTTTGAAGCCGAAGTTCAGTAAACACTAGGTCCTCGTAGATATGACAAAAGCCATTCCGCAAAAAGCCATTTCTATCAATGTTCAGAGTTCACAGGTTAATTAAAGTTTAGAAGAGAGTCAATGATTGGAAACGATGGACTGACGGAATCCTGACTGATTCGTGCAGAGTGAAGACCGAGGGCCAACGAGCTAGCGAGTTTTACAAACAAGAACCCAAGTTGAGATGAAAAACAGCCTGTGCGGAAAGAGTCCTCAGACTGTGTCTTCTCTGACTACCAAGCGCAGTGACACCAGAAGTCAGATTCTAGCCTCCCTGGAACTGCTTGCACAGGCGAGAGCCACAGGGGAGGAAACCCAGACTGACGTGGAGGTGCTGGATGGCTGAAGGGATGAGAGTCGGCTTTTCCAACAGTACAGCTTGATCGGGGAAGTGGACTGCGGGTGGAGCTCACACTGTAAAGAGTTCTGACCTTCATTTGGAGGGCTTTCCCAGAGCCAATGCCTACACTTCCAACTTGTTTATACCATCTTAAGAGGACAGTGTCCAGAAAAAAGCCTTTTTATTAAAAGGAAGAGTGTGAGTAAAACTGCATCCAGTCTGCATTCCCTTTCCTTGCCCTGTAATAAGTAATGGTGGGCCATCCATACCATATAGTGACCCTATTTTCAGAAAGCTTAGGAAGGAGCAGGAACCATCCATCCTCCCTGCCTCTGAGTACAGTTGTCATAGCAGGAACTCACAGTGATGGAGCTAATCCTACCTTTCCAACGATGTCAGTTATGTGATCTCACTGGGTTCTCACAGTCCCAAGTTGAGATGAAACTAGCCCCAACTTAACTGAAACCCAGAGAGATGTCTGAATTGACCAGTGTCACCCAAGGAGTCACTGTAAAGCCAGAATTGATGTCAGACCCCATGACTGCGAGCCTAGGGTCTTCCTTTCTGTGGTCGTGGTAAAGTAGCTATGTTCCCTTATGAATGCTCCCGTGCGTACTCCTCTAACCAGATTCCAGGGTCCATCCAGTTTACCAACATCACTCACAAACTCTGAGCCAATTTCTGATAATCGTTCTGAGCCAATTTCTGATAATAGAAACGACAGTTCCATTTCGTGGAGTGTTTCTTATGTTCTGGGTACATCCATTATCTCACTGCATCCCCACAGCACACTATCTATTGAGTACTATTATTCTCCCAGTTACCTCTGCCCTTCAAACGAGGAAATTGCTGCCCAGGGAGATTAGGTGTCTGGCCCAAGGTCTCACAGCAAAGTTGATTCAAGAAAGTCCGACTCTAGAATTCATGCTCTTTAACCTCCACGCCAGGCAAGATCTCCCATGAGAAGGAAGTGGCCTTTGATACTTGCTGACAGTTGGCATCTTTAGGGTCTGGGATCCCAAATACAACTGATGGGCTTATATATCTAATCCTTAGGGCTCAGCAGGGAGTCCATGAGGTTATAAAGGGGATTATGGGGATCTTTTTCAGAAAGTAGATTTCATTTTTTTTTTTTTTTTTTTGGCAGGGGTACATGAATGGGATGCTTTTAACCCTTACCAAAGATACCCAGACTTGGGAACAAGCTTGGAGGTCATCAAGGCCAAATCCCCTATTTTCCTGATGCTAAAACTGAGTGCCAGGGAGGAGGGTCGTGAACTCCCCAAAATTGCACATTGAATCAGAGTCAGAACTAGGAGAGTTTTCACACCACCTGACTCCGGCCTCTGACAGCACACTGCTTTGCTCCAAGCTATGCATTATGTATTTCCAAACGGTGACACAGTTAAAATGATTTAACGGTTATGTATTGCATGTCCATTACTTTCTAGTCTCTAAGTGCCATGAGGGCAGAGACTGTGGTGTGTCCCCGGTGCCTGGCAGCCTGTAGGCACTCACTCGAACCTTTGTTGCCTGACTCCTATCTAGGACACCATGCTACCTCACCGCTGATTAGCCCATGGGGGCTCTTTGTTACAACTCTTATTTAGTATATTTCTACCCAATCATATAGCAATGCACACACAAAAAAAAAGTTCTGCAAAGGGCCTGCCTCTCTCTGGCATTGGCAGCAGGCCCAGCCTGCAGGTGTCAGCAGCAGATGTCAGGGAAGCTTTATCCAGGCACGCAGACTTGTTTCTGCAGGGCAAGCTTCTTCGTGGTTCCCTTCATCCACAGCCCGTTGGTTTGCTGTCCGGTTCATTAACATTTAGGAACTTGGCATGTAGGACGCTTTTAGAGAAAGCAGTGCCCCCAACCCGCTCCGGGCCCTTTGGCTAGTCTATTTCTCTGAAGGAAAAGAAATATACATTTGTGGGGCCACCAGTTGCTCAGATTAGAGCTTTGTGGCAGCTGGGCACCCAACTGGTTGGATTTCTTTCTATTGCAGAACACCCGAAGCTCAGATAAACCCTCTTTGGGGAAGGTGATCTCTGACCTCACACCACATCCTCAAGGATCCTATTATCATCAGATTATATCTATTGACAACTTATAGCAAAGTCAGGGGCTTTGGTAAGTGCTTCCATGTACATCATGTAATCATTATAACAGCATCAAAATAGCTACTATCATTCTCCCATTTTATTTATGAGGCAAATGAGGCTCACTGAAGTTAAGTAACTTGTCTAAGGTTCTAAAATCAACTAAAAAGCTGGGTCTTGAATCCAGTTCTGCTGATGCCAAAACCCAAACCCTTAAACACGACGCCAGCACTTCCCAAACTCTAACATATACACAAATCACCTGGGTGTCTTATTTAAATGCATATACTGATGCAGCAGTTCTGGAGTGGGGTCTGAGCATCTGCATTTCTACAGGCTCCCAAGTGGTGCTCCTGCTGGGCGTCCGAGGACAAGAGTTTGGGTAGCAAGGCTCTAGGCTATAGGGCTGCCCTATAGATATAGCCCACTTCCTCTCTGACTGGGGAGTGTTCTGCATTGAAGGCTGGGAGAAGAGGCCAAGCTCCATTCCATTACACTCCTCTCAGTTTTAGTGACGGCTCACTCATGGTCACATTGGTGACTATCACTAATTGGGTGCAGCAGATTGTTGCCATGGGAACCCACAGAGCCAGCGGCGGAAATGAACAGGAACCCTGGTACACAGGCCTGGAAGCAAACTCTGTGGCTTGGTTCCTCCCATGTCTCTATCTCCTCGTTCGCCTCTCTCCGACCTGTGCCTCTTATTCCAGCCATTCCTTGGAACCCCAAGTCTCCATTTGCTTGTGCAGAATGTCTCCCCGAAAACAACCTGCACTCTCTCCACTAGATGGTCTCTTCTCTTTGCTCTGGTTAACCTTTACAATTTTGTCTCAAATTCAGCTCTGATGCTAACCCTTCCAGGGAGCCCCCTGATGCCTAGTTTGATGTAGGTACACCTCTTCTGGGCTCCTATAGCACCTCTGCACCCATACACCCCAGCACTGAGAGCAGTGTCCTGTAGGCACTGGGGTTCTTGCCCCTTCACTGGGCTCTAAGTGCCTGAAATCAGGAACAATGCCCCATTAGACTTTACATCCCCAGTGTCTAGAACAGTACTTGCTATATTATTTAGTATTTGTTGACCGAACGACAATAAATGAAAGGCTATTCTAAAGAAATGTAGGCACTGAGAATACAAAGACTTGGAAGAAGGGGAGGAGGCAGACCCTTCTATTTGCTTTGGTGAGTGTCTGAACTCGTACAACCACTTGAGAAGTATCAATCAAAATTTTAAAAATGCACACAATCTCAATTTAGCAGTTATGCTCTAAGAATACCATAGAAAAACTTACATACATGTATAAACATGTGATGGCTCGACCATCCAACAAATTCTAACAGCTGTTAAAAATGGGATGAGGGCTTCCCTGGTGGCACAGTGGTTGAGAGTCCGCCTGCCGATGCAGGGGACACGGGTTCGTGCCCCGGTCCGGGAAGATCCCACATGCCGCAGAGCGGCTGGGCCCGTGAGCCATGGCCGCTGAGCCGGCGCGTCCGGAGCCTGTGCTCCGCAATGGGAGAGGCCACAGCAGTGAGAGGCCCGCGTATCGCAAAATTAAAAAAAAAAAAAAAAAAAAAAAAAAAAAAAAGGGATGAAGTGGCTCTCCATTGAATACCTGTCAGTTTGTCTACATATATGAAATATTCCCCAAGATTCATTAGGTTAAAAAAAAGTCCAAAGTCCAAAACAGTGTGTATGCTATGCTTCTGTTTGTGGGAAAGGATGTGTTTATGTGTACACCCCACTTGCCTGTTTCTATATAGATACAGCACCTCTGGCAAAGACACAGGAATATACAAATAATGGTTGTCTCTGAGGTGGTGGGGAATAGAGGAGGGAGGGAGGCTTACTCTCTTCATTTGCCCTTTGGTTCCTTTTGAATACTTAGCCACACGGTTGTATTGCTATTGTCGAAACAAACTTTCCCAGTTGCTGGGGAGCTGAAGGCTGAAGTATTATTTAGGGCAGTCATGTTTTTGCCCTTGATGAGGCTGTGGCCTTGATGATACTGAGTTTGGTTCAAGAATGGGAAGAGCTCAATATTAGTAAATATTTGCTTAAACAGAAGCATGTGGATTATTAAGGTAAGCTTTTCCCAAATGGGACAGAAGCCCCAAGGAAAAAAACTCAGTGGCCTAGCAAGAAGAGAGTTTCCCACAGCATCCATTCATGATAAAAACCCTTACCAAAGTGGGTATAGCGGGATCATATCTCAGCATAATAAAATCTATTTATGACAAACCCACAGCCAACATAATACTCAACAGAGAAAGCCTTCCTGATAAAATCTGGAATGAGACAAGGAGGCCCACTCTCACCACTTCTATTCAACATAGTATTGGGAGTCCTAGCCACAGCAATTAGACAAGAAACAATAAAAGATATCCAACCTGGAAGGGAAGAGGTAAAACTGTCATTATATGCAGATGACATGATGTTATACATAGAAAACCCTAAAGACTCCACACAAAAACTACTAAAACTGATAAATGATTTCAGCAAGGTAGCAGGATACAAGTTTAACATACAGAAACCTGTTGGATTTCTTAACACTAACAATGAAATATCAGAAAGAGAAAGTAAAAATACAATTCCTTTTAAAATTGCATCAAAAAAGCCCAAAACCAAAACCAAACTTAGGAATAAACCTGACCAAGGATCTGAAAGACTTACCTGCTGAGAACTATTAAACAATGATAAAGGAAATTGAAGATGATACAAAGAAATGGAAAGATATTCCATGTTCTTAGATTTGAAGAATTAATATTGTTAAAATGGCCATACTACTCAAAACAATCTATAGATTTAATGTGATCCCTATCAAATTACCCATGACATTTTTCACAGAACTAGAACAAAGAATCCTAAAATTTGTATGGAGCCACAAAAGACCCAGAATTGCCAAAGCAATTCTGGGGAAAACCAGCAAAACTGGAGGCATAACCCTCCCAGACTTCAGACAATACTACAAAGCTACTGTAATCAAAACAACATGATATTGGCACAATAACAGACATATGGATCAATGGAACAGTAGAGTGAGCCCAGAAATAAACTCACACACCTATGGCCAATTAATCTTTGACAAAGGAGGCAAGAATATACAATGGAGAAAAGACAGTCTCTTCAGCAAGTGATGTTGGGAAAGCTGTAAATGTAAATCAACGAAGTTAGAACACACCCTCAAACCATACACAAAAAGTAAACTCAAAATGCCTTAAAGACTTAAACATAAGACACGACACCATAAAATTCCTAGGGGAGAATATAGGCAAAACATTCTCTGACATAAATCGTACCAATGTTTTCTTAAGTCAGTCTCCCAAGGCAAAAGAAATAAAAGCAAAAATAAGCAAATAGGACCTAATCAAACTTATAAGCTTTTGCACAGCAAAGGAAACCATAAACAAAACGAAAAGACAACCTACGGCATGGGAAAAAATATTTGCAAATGATATGACCAACAGGAGCTTAATTTCCAAAATATACAAACAGCTCATACAACTCAACAACAAAAAAACAAACAACCCAATCTAAAAATGGGCAGAAGACCTAAAGAGACATTTCTCCAAAGAAGACATACAGATGGCCAATAGGCACATGAAAAGATGCTCAACATTGCTACTTATTAGAAAAATGCAAATCACAACTATAACGAGGTATCACCTCACATCATCAAAAGTCTACAAATAACAAATGCTGGAGAGGGTGTGGAGAAAAGGGAACCCTCTTATACTGTTGTTGGGAATGTAAATTGGTGCAACCACTATGGAAAACAGTGTGGAGGCTCCTTAAAAAACTAAAAATAGAGTTGCCATATGATCCAGCAATCTCACTCCTAGGCATATATCTGGAGAAAACTCTAATTCAAAAAGATATATACAGGGGCTTCCCTGGTGGCACAGTGGTTGAGTCCACCTGCCGATGCAGGGGACACGGGTTCGTGCCCTGGTCCGGGAGGATCCCACATGCCACGTAGTGGCTGGGCCCGTGAGCCATGGCTGCTGAGCCTGCGCGTCCGGAGCCTGTGCTCCGCAATGGGAGAGGCCACAGCAGTGAGAGGCCCGTGTACCACAAAAAAAAACCCAACAACAAAAAGATATATTCAGCCCAGCGTTCACAGCAGCACTATTTACAATAGCCAAGACATAGAAGTAACCTAAATGCCCATCGACAGATGAATGGATAAAGAAGGTGTGTGTGCGTGTGTGCGTGTGTGTGTGTGTGTGTGTGTGTGTGTGTCTAAGTCAGCCATTAAAAAGAATGAAATAATGCCATTTGCAGCAACATGGATGAACCTTGAGGTTATCATACTAAGTGAAGTAAGTCTGACAGAGAAAGATAAATACCACATGATATCATTTATATGTGGATCTAAAATATGATACAAATGAACTTACTTATGAAACAGAAACAGACTCATGGACATAGAAGACTAACTTATGGTTACCAAAGGGAAAGGGGGTGGGTAGGGATAAGTTAGGAGTTTGGGATTAGCAGATAGAAACTACTATACGTAAAACAGATAAACAAAAAGGTCCTACTGTATAGCATAGGGAACTGTATTCAATATCCTGTAATTAGGCATAATGGAAAAGTATATGAAAAAGAATATGTCTGTATCTATCTATCTATCTATCTATCTAACTATCTATCTGAATCACTTTGCTATACACCACAAACTAATACAATATTGTAAATCAACTATAGTTCAATAAAAAAAAAAAAAGAAAGAAGCATCCCAGATCTTGTAAGACCCAGTTCTGTGAAAAGGGTCACCACAGCTGTGTGCCCCCATTTGGGACCCTGGGAGCTAAGGGAAGCAAAGCTGAGACAGGCTTCATCCATTTCTTGTCCTGTGTGGTCACATCACTTACTAAAAGATTTTGCGCGCTTGACTAGTTAACTCAGGACTCTTACCTAACCTTGCCGTTGGAGTCTGTGCATGTGGGCCGTCCCTGTCAACCCAGAGCAGACTATAAGTATGGCACAAATATCTTCCCAAGAATGAAAGGAAGACCAAGTTTCAAGAAAGGAGGCAGAGGGCCAAAGACACTGCCTTTACTTCCCTCTATTGCATTCTTTCTAGACAGGTGGGAGGGGTCGTGCCCACAGAAGGGAGAGGTGGTGGGGTTTGGAGCCTAAACAGCCCTGATGCAAACTTTATGATTAGGAAAACAGTCTTTGCTCTGATGACCCAAAACTATTTTTCCAAGTGGCATGTCCAAACAAAGACTCTCGACTCCAATCTTGGCTGCTTACAGACCAGGGGGGAAAAGGCATTTCACTTTCCCTCCGGCAGGACTATTAAATGCTGGCTCAGAACTCACCACTTTCCTAAGAATATTACCCCACCCTAAAGCCACAGATTTTAGAGCAGCCAATTAGACAACAATAACAGATGCTTCCTTGATCTTTGTAGTAAAAGAAAAAAGCCAGCTTTTGTTGTAGTGGCTGTTATTGTTGATTTTTGGTTCAGAGCAATGGGCTTCTTTGGAACGGGGTTGGGCGCTCCGCCATGACCTGGCATCCCTGGGGCTTCAGAGGCAAGTTCTGGCTGAGTTTACAAAGGAAAGGTAAAGCACTGGTTTTGCCAAGAGATTACCCAATGAGGTTGGTTGCCAGACGGGCGGGTGTAAGAGGAGGCAACACAGAAAGCCTGCCAAGCGGGGGTGAGTGGGAGCCAGGAGCCAGGGCATCCCCCTGGGGCTGCCGCAGACGTTCTCCATGGACTCACTCAAGGGTCTGCCACTCAGCCACAAAGAGTTTACAGGTTAGTGTCAGAGCCCTTTAAGGCAACATACATCACTCCCTTTAGCCAATGCCTCCCATGCTGTACAAGGTGCCCGTCTGAGCCAAATGAAGACCATTTTCCAGTGGGGTGATGGTATGCTTGGAGCGTTTCTCAATCTTGTTTGCTCACTGGAATCATCAGAAATAAAAACATGAATGCTCAGGCCCCACCCTAGACCGAATATCCCAGAATCTCAGGGGAGAGAGCTTGACATTGTGTTTTATGAAAACTCCCATTTCCCCTCCCTGTCATCAGTTATGTGCATGTTTGTCCAAGGCAGACAGCTTTCCTTTAGAAAAGTCATTTAAAACTTCTCTTAGTTATCCATCTGTCTAGAACACATGAGCTTTAAGAATTAAATCCTCAAAATCAACTCACGAGGAACAACCATAATCCCTTTTCAAGATGAGAACATCGAGGCTTCCAGCTCACTGAGTTGACCAAAGTCACGGAGCTAATACACGGTGGAGCAAAGATGAGAACCTGGGACATGTGACCCCAAATGTGCTTAATTCATAGCTGGCAGAGACCTTGCAGGTCAGCACAAGCATCATGGTATCTGAGTTTCAGAACAGCCAGTCAGAGTTGTAAGCAACGTATTTTCAGGTGATGAAACAGGGAGAGAGGTTTAACATGTTGCATAAGGCCACGCAGCAAGCCTTAGCAGAGTTGAAACCAGAGCCTATGTTTCCTGACCCTTGGCCCAGTGCCCTCCCTAACAAATAGCCAGGATGCTATTGTCCCACTGACCCCAGATTTTCAGCCTGACTTGTAGAACAGCATATTTAGCAGCTCATGAAGGGAACACATCACCATCCTCTCTTGCTGAGGCAAAAAGAGTTGGGTCTCACTCTATGTGTCCATTTCCTTGTTGTTCCTAAATGTATTTAGTTAGAACTGGACTTGGAATGTGCCAGCCAGGGCAGAACAATGACATCCAGGATCTGGAGGCAGCTCATAAGTTAACGTGTCCCTTTCACTGACCATCAGCTAAGGGCCCCGAATAAAAGTTATACTGACTGACTCAGGGCTGCAATTTTTCTGGGCTGCTGAGATTTGTCCGGCTGGGCAATGAATCTGTGTATCCCAAATGAGATCTACACAGGAAAGCTTCCTTTCTTCCCCCGTGTCCTGGGGGAGACATTCTCAGACACACGGGATGCCCATGGTATCTAGAACTGGAAGATGCCAAAAGACACCAGTAGTGCAAGGCTTACTACCTGTGCCCAATGAGAATTCACTGAATTCATTGTCCAGATATTTAGGTAAAGAGCTGAGGGCAAGGGCATTCCATTCAGAAGGGACAGAATTAAATTAAAGAAGGAAAGACTTGACAATATGCATGTCTTGTTGTTACTTCATTTGGGAAAATCAAAAAGAAAAATAAAACCCAAAATCTTCTCAAAGGATCATTCTTCTTGTAGGTTTATAAGCATCATATGTCTTAACACACTGTTATTGTTTTCTCCTTGCTACTATTGCATTTCTGTGCATGATAATAACATAAGAGAGTTAAATTTGTACTTACTTAAAGTTAGATTAAACAACAGCCCAGAACATACAGACTCACAGCATTTCTTGTCACAGTCAGAAAACAGAGTCCTGGATAATGAATACTAGGTAACAATGTGGAAAAGGCTCTTGATATCATGTCAGATTAAAAGAACCCAGCAGGGCTTCCCTGGTGGCGCAGTGGTTGGGAGTCCGCCTGCCGATGCAGGGGACACGGGTTCGTGCCCCGGTCCGGGGGGATCCCACGTGCCGGGGAGTGGCTGGGCCCGTGAGCCATGGCCGCTGAGCCTGCGCGTCCGGAGCCTGTGCTCCGCAATGGGAGAGGCCACAACAGTGGGAGGCCCGCGTACCGCAAAAAAAAAAAAAAAGAAAAAAAAAAAGAACCCAGCAGCTATAATTTATGTGTACTATGACTGCAAAAATGTTAAAATATGTAGTTTGTGTGTGTGTGTGTGTGTGTGTGTGTGTGTGTGTGTATTAGTGGGGGAAATAAAAGACTGGAAGGAAATTCACCAAAATGATCATTTTGAAAATCTAAAGTTCTTTTTTTCTTTTTTTCTTTTATTTTGCTTACGTGGGCCTCTCACGTTAAGGAGCACAGCCTCCGGACATGCAGGCCCAGAGGCCATGGCTCACGGGCCCAGCCGCTCCACGGTATGTAGGGTCTTCCCGGAGCGGGGCACGAACCCGTGTCCCCTGCATTGGCAGGCGGACTTGCAACCACTGCACCACCAGGGAAGCCCGAAAACCTAATGTTCTAATAATGGGATAATAGCACTTTCAGTCCCTCTGTATGTGTGTCTTGTTCAAGATACCTGGGGCTCCCTGAGGCCTTTTCTGTAAGTGCAGAAGACTCTGGATGATGTGTTCCCCAGAGGAAGAGCCTGGTGCAGAGGAAAGTGGGATAAGACAGGAGTCAGAGGCCCTGGTTCTGGCCTTGACTTTTTGGGCATGCTGTGTCATCTTGGGGAAGGAACTCAGTTTCTTCACCTGCTGCCTGGACGTCTAGTGGTAACTATCCCAGTGGATCAAATGTGAGAGACCAGATGCAGAAAGCCCCGAAGTTGCAAAGTCGAACATCCTAGGGGCCTGACAGTTAGCCTAAGGGAGTGAGGTGGACTGAGTAAATTTGACAGAGATGTTCTTTGCATCATAACAATTTAAGACTCTTTACCACAATAAATACATTCTCCCCTTTTTCTTGAAACCTAAGTCTTACGGGGGCTCATCTTTTGTTTTTCCACTTTATAGAAACATGGACATGTCAGATATTTCTTTTTCCTCTTAACTGTATTTTGGAAAAAATGCATAATGTACATGCTGCTGGGCCTCAGCTCAGGGATGAGGATACAGAGAGAGGGGTGAGGGACAGCGATAAACTGAGGATGGCACACGCCCAGGCTGAGTACCGACTTCTTCATTCAAACCACTTATTTTGCCACAAGGAAATGCCGGCTTAGTGAGGACACTTTTTTCAATTCCATTTAGAAATCTCCCAATTTCTAAACATTGAACATTTGAAATTAACAAGAATCCTACGTGCCCCCAAAACCCTGTGTAGATTACATACAAGACCAAGAGCTGCCATTCTGAGAGCTCTTCAGGGTTTATACACCCTTTTCTCTTTCATACCCCAGAGCCCTCCCCCTTCTCTCCCTGAGACAGGCCACTAGCAATTCAAAGAGGAAAAGGCAGGGACTTACTATGGAGCTGCTGAAGGCCACAGGGGGCTGTGAGATTTCACAGCGCCCCCTGGACCTTTGTCGCCAGTGGCCCTGGATGCGTGCCCGGGCACTCTGGCTCCTCAGAGGCTGGGACCCTCCTTGGCCCCTTATTGTTGCTGGTCCCTGGTCCCTTCGGGCTGGGAAGGACAAGCACCGGTATTGGGTCCACTCTTCGCTGTCTGAGTCCAGCTCCTCTGGGGTCTCTAGTCGCTTAGCTGCAGGAAAGGAACCCCGTTATTGTGCCAGTCATACCTTGGCCAGATCATGGTTGGGGAGATGCCAGACTTTGGGGGTGGAGCTAAGAGTAGGCAGCTGGCTACCCTAGCTGGTGAAAGAGGGGTGCAACTAAGTTGCACAGGTTCAAATCCTGGCTCTCCTACCTCCTAGCTATGTGACTTTGCGCTTCGCATAACCCATGCCTCTCTTTACTCAATTAGGGGTTATAAAAAGTACCTAACTCACAGGGTTGTGACTTAATGATATAATGATATAAAAGTGATTAGCATACTCTAAGGACTGGTAGTGGTAGCTGTATTATTATTAAGAAGAGATTAGAAGCTCCATGTAAATGGTTACCCACTGTGGCAAAGGGGATTGGAACACCTAATAATATCCCCTCTTTTCTCTTTCTCCATCCCTCCCACTCAAAAGAATGAATGCTGCTCTTGTGAGTTTCTTCTCCTAGTTAGGAAGCGTGTGTGTGTGTGTGTGTGTGTGTTGTCGGGGGAGGGAGCTGAGGGGATCAGTCAGCTCTGTTGGCCACCTTCAGTCTGTGCAAGATGACAGTCCAGGCATTTTATAGCCACGTCCCCTAAGGCAAAGCTTTGCGTCAGTGAAAATCTAAGAGATCACTTAGTATGGAGGGCATTTCCTGGATGTATCACAACTCACCATGTGCCTACACCTGGGCCTGTCCTGTCAGGTAGGGGGACCTGACAAACTCTTAAACTTTGGCTGTATGACTGGCACATAATTTGGACATTTCCCCAGTGCATTCCTGACAGAAAAAAAATCCTGTGTGTAAATGGCACCAAAGATCAACCGACTGGAGGGCTACCACACAGGAGATCACTGATAGCCTTTGTGAACAAATGAAAGTTTACAAGTGATAAGAACAGCATTGATCTTTGACAAGGAAGCCACAGGGATGCAGGAAGCTACTACCCACAGAGCCACCCAGCCTCTGCTGGGAGCCAGGATAATGGCTTTTATCATCATTCTCTCAGGAGGGCAGGGGCAATTCCTTTAGGAGAGGGGTGGGAGCCCCTGGAAGCCCTCGTACCATTTTCTTGGTGAGAATATTCGTGGCCCATGATGGTACAACGCCTGAACACCATCTTGTTCTCGGTCAGCGTCCCCGTCTTGTCAGAGAAGATGTACTGGATCTGGCCCAAGTCCTCAGTGATGTTGAGGGCTCGACACTGAATGGACAAATAGGTCTCTTCATCATACAGGTCAAGGTCATTGTGCAGGAAAAAGACTTGCCCGAGCTTCACCAACTCAATGGACACGTACAGGGAGATTGGGATCAGTATCTGTGGGGAGATCAATTCCCATCGTATCAGAAAACGGGCCAGTCACCCATCTCAGAACCTTCACTGGGTGATGGGAGTAGCAAAGGGATTTCATGGAAAGCTCAGGTCAGCTCACATGATGGACTTTCTCTGAGAAGTTAAAGATTAATGACCTCATGCCTCCCTTGGCATTCTTAGGGTCATCTGAAAAAGAGATATGCTTTCTTCAACCAGAGATATCCAATACGGGGTAGGCACTCACCATTGCTTGCTTAATGACTGAACCAGAAGGAGGTAAGGAGCTCTAGCTACCTCAGTCCAGAGTCTCCTGATGCCCCTCAGATCTCTATGCCACCAAAGACTGCTGCCCACTTTGACGGGTATTCAGACTCATTTTCTTTTGAAGGATAGTTAACTTACAATGTTGTGTTGGGTTCAGGTATGCAGCAAAGTGATTTAGTTTTATGTATATAATATACATATATATATTCTTTTGCATTGTCATTTATTACAAGGTTTTGAATATGCTACACAGTAGATTCTTGTTGTTTATCTATTTTATATGTAGTAGTGTGTATCGGCTAATCCCAAACTGCTAATTTATCTCTCTCCCCACCTTTTCCCTTTGGTGACCATAAGTTTGTTTCCTATTCAGACTCACTGTTGGTCACTGCCCACTGATCCAATACCGAGTACCTATCAGGTGCTTTATGTGTCACATGCCGTTCTAGGTCCTGCAAATGACAGTGAGCAGAACAAAACCTCACATTCTAGTAAACAAACAAAGAAATAGATACTGGGTAGCGGTAAGTCTCCTGAAAAAGAGTAAAGAAAAGTGAAAAGGGTGAAGGCTGGGAGGGAGTGGGTCATAAGCCATGACCTTTGCGCAGAGACCTGAAGAAATGAGGGTGTGAGCGTGAGGTTATCTGTGGGAGGGGGAGGGTTCCGGGCAGCGCATGGGTGGCTGGGTGCTTGCAGGGCGGGCGCGAGAGTCAGCAGGCCTGTGTGTGAGTGTGCAGGAAACAGCTCGGAGACGTGGTCCAGGAGGGAGTCGGGGTCCAGATCACCTAGGACCTTGCTGGTTGCAGTCAGAACTTCAGTTTTCACGTTGAGTGGATGTGAAACCACCAGAGGGTTCAGGGCAGAGGACACATGACCCGACTCACATTTTAAAAGGATTACTGTGCTCAATGAATGAACGAATTAATGAATGAAAAAGGATCATCAGTAAGAGGACAGTGAAACACCCTCAAATACTGTAGGGACTCAAACATAGATGGGGTTTTGTTAAAACAAAAGTACATCTTGCCTTATCTTTTCATAGACTGTGATTGCTTATAGCGCCTGAGGATTTTTTTAATCTGTCTCTTTATACTTCACTGCAGGTGTTTACCTACAGTCGTTGCCTTTCTTACCTCTCTCGTAGGTGCTCTATGTTTTTTTTTTTTTTTTTTTTTTTGCGGTACGCGGGCCTCTCACTGCTGTGGGCTCTCCCGTTGCGGAGCACAGTCTCCGGACGCGCAGGCTCAGTGGTCATGGCTCACAGGCGCAGCCGCTCCGCGGCATGTGGGATCCTGCCAGACCGGGGCACGAACCCGTGTCCGCTGCATCGGCAGGCGGACTCTCAACCACTGCGCCACCAGGGAAGCCCTATGTTTTTGTTTTTTTCCCCCTATATAGTGCCAGTTCTCTTTTTCCATCTCAAACTTTCAAATCAGAAAACACTAACCTGTGGTTTCTTTCTCTCAGTGGTTGGGGTCTGAAAGTTCTCGGTAGTTCTCTGTGCTGCATTATCTTTTGTTGTTCCCAGGTCACTAGGGTTTACCTGTTTAGATCTGGCAGAGGGACAGGCACACGTGGATCACTGCTATAATCCACAAGGCAGGGCTGGTCCTGGCATAATCCTAGTTGTGAATACTTTCAAAGACCCATAAGAAAGCGATAAACATTTCCCCATCTCAGTCCAGTTAGTTCTTTCACGGGGCCAGCGCTGATTTTTCTTTAGTTTGCAAAGTTGTGCAGATATTGGCCATGGGTCTTCTGAGTCCCAAGTTACAGAGGGCCTCCTACCTGGAGCAGAATGATCATGGTGAGGAACATATAGAAGCCTCCAAGGGCAAGGGGAAGGAAGTTGCCCTCGGCATCTGGCACATCAAAGGGAGGGTGTTCTGCAAAGGTTCCATTCCAGAGGCTGTGACCTAAGAGGAGGCAAAGCCAGGCATGAGGCAAAATCTCCAATTAATCCTAAATGGGTCAATTACATCAGCCCTTCCCTGACCTATTGCCAGAAATGAGTGTGCTTTGGAGGAACCCATCCTTATTCTATATAACATAGGGGTGTGCGTGTGTGTGTGTGTGTGTGTGTGTGTGTATTCAGTTAGCTCTAAAGTGGTCCTTCATATATACTACATTTCAGTCTCTTGCTAGGCATTAAGTCTGTCCTCCCAGAGGAGACTAGCATGGGGATTACTTACATTTTGTTGAAGTCCTGTTATTCAGGGGTTGGGAAGCGAGAAAGGGGCATGAGTTGTTTTTTCAGTTGTGTGGTAGAAAGTACATGGCTGGGAAGTCTTCACAGACCTGTATCCTAGTCCCTCTTTCTCTCCCATGCACATACCCATCCACCCATCCATTCATCCAATCAATCATCCAATTACCCATCCACCCATCCACCCGTCCATGCATCCATACATGCATCCATCTATCCATCCGTCCGTCCGTCCATCTATATCTCTGTTCACTCACTCCTCCCTGCCTCCTTCCTTTCCCTCCCTTTATCTAAAATTTTTTAATTCAAGAAGGAGTCGGTCCTACTTCTTGTCTTTGAGGAGTTCCCTGCCAAGTCAGGGAGTCCGATGTAAAGATACAAATCCCACCTAGCATGAGGGGTGCTATGCCAGATCCTGGAACACTACAAGAGCCCATAGTGACAGCGCCAGATGCAGACCGAACGCTCTGTTTCCTTAACTGTAAATGGGGATAACAACACCCATCAAGTGAGGATTGATAAGTGCACCGCTCACCGAGCTCTCTGAATCTCAGCATCCTCATCTGTCAATTAGTAATAATACCTTCTCCATGGGGTTGTTGTGAGAACAGGATAACCTAATGTGTATGATGCTCTTGGCCCCAGGGCAGGGACTATAGAGAATAAAAGGCATAGGGGTTCCTACCCTTCCCCTAAGATACTTCTTTGCACAGGAGGTTGGGTCACATACCATCAGATACAGCAGAAGAAAGGAGACTTACAGACGTGAGGTTAAGGGCCAAATGTAAGGCACAGAGTAAGGGTTACTACAGACCGTGAAAGAAGTCAGAGCAGGCTGCATGGAGGAGGAGGCCTGGAGGGGTTCTGAAGCCCAGGTGGGTACTGGGTGATCAGAAAAGCCTGGGGAGGACATTCTGGGCAAATAAAAAAGAAACACCATCTTCGCACAATTAAAGCAAACGTGATAAATGACCCTGAATGGTGCTCATTCGAGAGCTTTCACCTCCCGCGGGAGCTGTGTTTGATACGGTGCCAGCAGCGGCCTGTGTTATTCTCAGGCAGAATAGAATCCTGCCCCTCCCAATTACTTTCTCCACGTATTTATTATCTTGGGCAATCTACCAAGCTGCTTCTGGTTGGCCTGTATCTCATCTAACTCTGTGACCTTTTAATCATTCACTTCCTTTCCCTGGAGACACAGTGAGATGATCTCCAGTGTCCTTTCCAGGTCTGACATTCCCTGAAAAACCTGTCCCAAAGCAGAGCTGACAGTTCTCCAGAATTTCCGGGGACACAGGGATGGCCCACAAAACGAACAGCTGGTTTTCTTGTTTGCCTGCTTCCGTCCCATGCGGGTGCTGCCCTTCCAGCCACGAGCCCCTCACATGGAGTGCCATTAGACACATCTGGGAAGCATATTCAATCAAAACTCCAGGCCACGCACAAGATTGAATCCCACTGTCTTCACTGTGGTGACGTAGAAAATCTCTGTGGGCCTAGGGAGATCTTAAGCTTTGGACACTGTCTTTCTTTTAATCTTTTTTTATTTTGTCCCCACCTCATGTCTTGCAGGCTCTCAGTTCCCCTGCCGGGGATTGAACCCGGGCCACAGCAGTTACAGCACTGAATCCTAACCTCTAGGCCACCAGGGGACCCCCTGGACACTGTCTTTTAAAAACAGTGATGGGTGCGATTTCTGACAAAAGCAAGTAAAGCACAAACGCTATAGCTTCTCACTGGCGGGGGGTTGGCAGGGGGTTCTGGACTCAGCATACGAGTTCTTCCTTTTGATCCTCCCTGCTTCTTTTTGGGGTCTCCTTTAGGGTCCTGAGAACCACCCTTAGTGTTAAGCCATAGAGGGGGAGAGTGGGTAAGAGTGAGGGCCCCTCTTCCCCTACCCTCTGAGGATCAACTAAAATGGCTCCGGATCACTCGTGGTGTCTACACCTCCCACAGCTGTCTACACCTGGCCGTCGTAGAACCTGGCCACGGCCCATTTCTAATCAGGTCTCCATCCTTGGCCTTGCTCTTGGCACACCAAATGGCCGAACACTACTCTGCATAACATGGCTCTCCTTCCTGCTGCTGTGCTTTGCTTGTGCTGTCCCTGGGGTAAAGTGACCTCTCTCTTTCCTTTCACAGCTGCCTGCCCCATCCTGTTCCTGTCACCGCCCTCCTCTGGTGAGCACCTCCTGCATCTGGAATCAGCTCCAGTGAGACTTTCTTCCTTGATGCTCCCATAATCCCGGTCGTGGGCTGAATAATGGCCCCCTAAGGTGTCCACACCCTCATCCCTGGGCCCTGTGAATGTGCTACCTTAGATGGCAAAAGGAACTTTGCAGATGTGATTTAGTTAAGGATCTTGAGATAGGAAAGAGGAGCCTGGATTATCCAGGTGGGCCCAATGAAGGAACTACAAGTGCCCTTATAAAAGGGAGGCAGAGGGCCACACTCCCACAGGCGAGGAGAAGGAAGTGTGAGTGGAAATTGGAGTAATGAGCTTTGAAGATGAAAGAAGATGCTTCAAAGGGAGAAACACAGGCAGACAGTAGAAACTGAAAAAGACAAGGGACTGATTCTCCCCCTGGAATCTGCAGCCCTGAGGACACCTTGGTCTCAATCCAGTGAAACTGACTTTGGACTTCTGAACTCCACAGCTATAACAGAATCAACTAGCATTGTTTTAAACCACTTAATTTGTGTTGACTTTTGACAGTGGCACTAGGAAACGAGCACAGTACCTGGTACCGCCCTCACTGAGTGGGACAGATGGTGTTACTGATTCTGTTCTCAGGTTGGACCTCCTCCTACTAGACTATGAGGACCTTCCTGCTCTTTGAGGACCGGTCCTGTGATTGATTCATCTCGTTACCCTTTCATGACAAGGGGGTGCCTGGGTTCAGGAAGTATTTCTTGGACAGATACATGATAGATGCTCTTCCTAAGATTCAGATTGCATACTACTTTCAGGAGAATGTCATCTACATTTGTACTTAATTGGCACCCTGTTAAAATACAGAGTAGGCTTTCTTTGAGGCTTTTCTTTTTTTAGATGAGGAAACTGAGGCTCCGAGTTGCAGCAACTCGGCCAAAGAAACAGAAGATGATTGTGGGGTTGTCCTTTCCAGAACATTCCATACCTACAGCCCCAGTGAGGCACATGAGGAAGAGGATCCCGATGCAGAAGAAGATGTCTGTGTTCATGCGCCGCTCGATCTTGCTGCGTTTGTACCGCGGGCCGCTGTTGTTCAGCATGGCTTTTGTCTCATGGCCTTTGAGAGAAAATGAGATCGTCAGTCCTTGGCCCCTGTTTGCCTCTGGCTCTTGTCCCATGAGATTTCAATACAAGAGAAGCTTCATTCTCTAACCTGAATCTGTCCTGCTGCAGGGAGTTTCTGGGAACGGTTGGAGAGACCTCACACAACTTGTCAGCAGGTTTTTACTGAACACCCCCTACCTGCCAGACACTGGTGGGCATGGACAGAGCTACTGTGCACAGGCTGTGCCCTGCACAACTCAAGAGGTAGCCCTCGTTTTGTAGCTGTCACAGATTTGTAAGTCCATTAGGACACATTTGTAGCAAATGACAGTAAGCTGTCTTGAGGAAGGGCCATCTTTTTCTAATTTGCGCAGAGGTGCTGTTATGGGCTCAGTGGTGGGATACAGTGGTGAGACAGATGATTCACAATCTGGTGCAAATATACAGGGAAATAAGTAAATAAGGTAATTACAGTTAGCCATAAGTCCCATGAAGTAAACAATAAATAAGGGCCTAATAAATAAGAGATGGTGTTAGAGTGTGGTCAGGGAAGGCTTCTCAGAGGAGGTGACATTTGAGAGAGACCTGAAGGGAGAGAGAAGAGTTGGGAGAAAAGAGTTTTAGGCTGGGGAACAGTACGTGCCAAGGCCCTGTGGCAGGACTGTAGTTGAGGCCAGTAATTATCATGCTTGCTTCTTTGCCTAAGGTGTTGTTGTGCTCGTGCAAGAGTGGTAGCGGCCAAAGGTCTCCACCCCAGCATTAACTCTGGGCAGCTACTCTCCTACCCTGGAGTTCTGCATAAAGTTCTGTTTAAAGAAAAGACAGTAAAATTTAAAAACTACTGAGCTCATTCAGGCACCACCCCCCCCTTTCTTTTTCCAATTAGAGAAGTTCAGGACCAAAACGTAGAAGGGACCCGCTCCAAATGAAAGAATAAATTGACACCAGAGCCACATGGAGAACCCAGGATTCGGACTCCCAGTCTATTTCTCCTTCCAGTAACTCCTGGAACCCAAACCACCCAGCCAAGAGTTGAGAGTCAAACTGAGCCTTTGTCTTTAGAACAGAGCCTCCCCTTTGGGGCTGCCAAATTGTATTCACCACGCTGTACCCCTCAGCAGTCAAATTAAAAGAGACGCGTCACATATTTTCTGTGCAAAATTAGAGAAAACCAATATATCAGCTCCAGCAGTGTGTGGTTTAATGCTACTTGGTGGTGGCCTTGTGGATTTAAAGCAGCAACAAAACTGTAGGAGTGAGCATGCTAGGCTTATTAAATTAGACTCAAGTTGCTGCAGCTGTGCAGGGGCTGACACAGCTGTGGTTCCTGCGTGCCCCAGGCGCACCCCATAAAAGGGGTCCTCGGACCACCCCCTTCACCCACCTGCTTCCTCACTTCCTAAGATCCCCCTGTTATTTTGGCAAAATTTGGGCTCAAGGGGGAGGCAGTATGGTGTAGTGGATAGAATGTGGGCTCTAGTGTCCGACAGAGCTTGGCTCTGCAGATACCTGACCTTGGGTTATAGGGAATTAATCTCAGGAGACATATGACCTTGGGGGAATTAATCCTTTTGTAACTCAATCCCTCATCTGCAAAATGAGATATAATCGTTGTGTGTTTTGGGGTGGGGGAGTGAACTGATATACACAAAGTACCTAAATTAGTTTCCGGTACACAGTAGGGGCTCAATAAATGTTTGCTGTGAGGAGCGCGTACCTCCACACTGAATTTCTTCCTTCTGGAAAGCTCACTTGTCCATTTCCTGGCCTTTGACTCCGAGGTGCTCCCACTTTGTCCATCTGTATTACCAAGGCAGAGAATGTAGCTCTAGGCCAGTCATTCTCCCCAGGGGACACCTGGCCAAGTCATGAGAAATTTCTGGTTGTCACCTTTGAGGAGGTGGTGCTAATGACATCTAGTGAGCAGAAGCCAGGGATGCTGCTAAACACCCTATAGGATGGCCCCCACCACAAAGAACAATCTGGAACAAATGTCAGTGGTGCTGAGGTTGAGAACCCCTGGTCTAGACAGCAACACTAAACACAATTTGTACCATTTTTTGAGACCCTAATGTGTGCCAGGCATTGTGAACCTTATAACCCTAGGAGGCAGGGGTTATCAGTGCTCCTTGTGGTGAAGACTTAGCCAGCTTCTCAGGAACTTGCAGCCAGGCAGCGATTCAGCCCCAAGCAGCCTGAGTCCCCAGTCACGATTAACTCTCCCTCCATCTGCCTCCCCACACACCACTCCCATCACCCACTCCGACCTTTGTTTCTGATTAGACAGAGAAGCAAATCCATGTCTATGCAGGTTTTTTGGTGCGGTAGGGATTGTGGAAGTGTTCTTGTCTAGTAGGTCTACCAGATGGCATTGAACTCCATTGCCAAAGACCCTTGAAAGCAGTGACCTGTGCTGACAAATATAACATCCCTCCCCCAAATTAGGGAAAGCCAGCTAGACTGTGACACAACTTTTTTAAAAAACGTATTTTTCTTTTTTTTAAAATTTAATTTGATTAATTTATTTTTTTTACAGCAGGTTCTTATCTATTTTATACATATTAGTGTATATGTCAATCCCAATCTCCCAATTCATCCCACCACCACCACCACCCCTCACTTTCCCCACTTGGTGTCCATACGTTTGTTCTCTGCACCTGTGTCTCTATTTCTGCCTTGCAAACTGGTTCATCTGTATCATTTTTCTAGATTCCACATATATGCGTTAATATGTGATATTTGTTTTCCTCTTTTTGACTTACTTCACTCTATGACAGTCTCTAGGTCCATCCATGTCTCTACAAATGACCCAATTTTGTTCCGTTTTATGGCTGACTAATATTCCATTGTGTATATGTACCACATATTCTTTACCCATTCATCTGTCGATGGACATTTAGGTTGTTTCCATGACCTGGCTATTGTAAATAGTGCTACAATGAACATTGGGGTGCACGTGTCTTTCTGAAGTATGGTTTTCTCAGGGTATGTGTCCAGTACTGGGATTTCTGGGTCATATGGTAATTCTATTTTTAGTTTTTTCAGGAACCTCCATACTGTTCTCCATAGTGGCTGTATCAATTTACATTCCCACCAGCAGTGCAAGAGGGTTCCCTTTTCTCCACACCTTCTCCAGCATTTGTTGAAAAGCCTATTTTTCTTTCACAGTCCCCCAAAGGGAATCTTAGGGTGGATTGATGTTTTAGTGCTCTTCTATGTCTAACAAAAGTGGGAGTCTACTCAGACCAAAACAAATCAAATCAAACAAAATAACAAGCAAATGAAATACTACAAGGTGTCCCAGTGAATGGAAGATCCAGGGAAACGTGTACTGGAGACTTCCAGGGAAGGTAGACACTCCAGGGGGACTGTGTTTCCTCTACAGAAGAAGTATGCAGTTGTTCATGTAACAATAGACACGTACTGAGTACCCTGGGTGTGCCAGGTGCTAGGTACTGGGGACACAGCAGTCCCAAGACCCCCCTCCAATACTTCAGGTATCATTGTGAGATGTGCTGCTGTTACCTTTTTTCAATGGGAAGCAAAATCAAAGTGCAAAGGAGAGATAGACCACCATATATGGAGCCACAAAATGAATAAAGATAATAATAAGAACAATAACTAAAACCCATCCCGCCCTCACTTGCTACACACAGTTCTGGGTTCTTTCCATGTGCTGGCTCACTGGACCCTCATGGGGGGGGGGCCTATGGGGCAGATAGAAATATTCTTCCTGTTGTATAGCTGAGGACACTGAGGCATACAAGGTGAAGTTGCTAAGTTTGGTGAGGTTATTCCTCAGGCTCAAGGAGATACTCTTCATCCCACCTGTGGTTAGTGTCAGAAAAGTGTTAGGGACACATGAGCATGAGTCCCCCTCCCTGTCTTGTCTGGATGAGTGACAGTAACTTGGAACTGAATTATGTCTCTGTGGACCAAGTGAGCTGCTGTGATTCCAGCCTCAGTTTGCTTAGCTGAGAAATGGGAAGTCACATGACTCTACTCCTTAGAACTGATGTGAGTTCCCACTGACTGAAGATAAATTTGGAGGAGGTTTGGGAGGAGAGAGGATAAAGGACAGAGACATAGGAAGCTGTCCAGGGAGTGTTACCCGCGTAGATGACAATGCCAACAGCCACTCTGGTGTTTCTGATGGTGCAGCCTCGAAGCAGAAGACTCTCACTGCCAAAGCCGGTTCTGCTCTGGTCGGGATGTTCCCTGGGGATGAGCAAAGACAGGGAGCTGTTTGGTGGCCTCTCCACACTGTCACCGGTTAGTGTCATTGAATTGGAGTGGCGAGTAACAAGGTCCCTCCTCTCTCTCTTCAGAAGAGTGATATTAACTCAGAATCTAATCCCCATGTTCAAGTGCAACTCTTCATTGCTCCTGGGATGTCTAGTGGGGGCTGGACCATTAGAAGGGAATTACTCATCCCTAAGGACGTAATCATTTACTCGCCTAAAAGGCAGAACTCTGCTGAGGAAGCCTTAAAATAAACAGACCTCACAGGAGGTGGACCAGCGACCCTGTGCAACATCCTGCAAGGCAGCTTCTCAAAAGCGAGGTACATGGAGTGTTTCCCTTTCTCTAGCCTCCGGAAGCACTGCAATTTTGCACCTCACACTAGAAACTTCTGAGTCAGTCCACATTAGTGATTACTCAGCGTCTGGCCCTTATTCTATCCTGAGGCCCTCCATTTGGGCTTTTCAGGAAATTTAAATATAACTTTCCCCCAACATTGGGGAGAACAGAAAAGTAATAATCTGAACCCTTAGGGATTTTTCTCCTTCTAATTCTTTAATGCTTCATTTCTCTAGGTCCAGTTATAAGTGTTTTCCATGTATTAATTAATGGTCATGACAATCTTATAAGATATGTCATGTTTCACACTCATTTTATAGATAGGGAAATTGAGGCAAGTTCACAGAGCTAGTAAGTGGCAGAAAGGGGATTCAAACCCAGGGAGTCTGGCTCCAGAGTGCTATACTGCCACTCAATACTCCTCTTAATAATAATTCTTTACTATGTTTGTAAACTACATTCATTTACATTATTTTATTTGTCTCTTCACAGCTCTGGGAACTTAGTAGGGTGATCATCCTTACTCATAAGAAAGATGAAGCTCAGAGAGGGTGAGAGATTTTTCCAAGGCCACTCACCTAGTACATGGGATATCCTAGGACTTGGGAACCCAGGCCCCAGACACCAACCCTCATGTGGTTTTCACTACACCAGGGTTCCCAAAGTAGCACCCCGTTAATTTACATTGAATCGGAGTCATTCCCATTTGCAATTCTTTGAAATCTAACCAGGAAATGTCTCAGTATTTCATTAACTTTTTTCTAGCACTTATTTATCTAACTTTTCAACACAGAGGAGGCTTTGGCAAGTAATAGCCTGTAGTTAGAATGAAATAATAACTGTTTTGATTTCATTTTATTAATTTTACTGTTATGAAATTTATATATGGAAAGCAATAGTACCATAAATCTATGGCAATCTACATATGACAGTGATGCTGGATGCCCACAGTGCCAGTAACATACATTTTCCTTTGGAAATAAAGAAAGCCAATTCAAAAGTTGGAAAGTAGAGGTGTTTTATGAACGTGATACAAATCATAAAGGTGGTCCAAGAATGGCTGAAGTTTATGACCTACCTCTCCTTATCAAGGAGGGAGTTGGCTATGGATAGAATATTGGAATAGAAACTACAGTGTCAGTAGCTAGTGGTTTAAAGAGCGTTTTTTTATGATGCTCTGAGGTGATAACATATGACAGCATCTTTTTCTCCTGGTCATAATGTTCCTTTTTCAATGGATGGTAGAAAGAGATTAGTCATCTCATAGCTATTCTATTTAGCGCTCTGTTTACAGGGAATTTTTTTTTTTTTTTTTTGGCATACGCAGGCCTCTCACTGTTGTGGCCTCTCCCGTTGTGGAGCACAGGCTCCGGACGCGCAGGCTCAGCGGCCATGGCTCACGGGCACAGCCACTACGTGGCATGTGGGATCCTCCCGGACCGGGGCACGAACCCGTGTTCCCTGCATAGGCAGGCGGACTCTCAACCACTGCACCACCAGGGAAGCCCCAGGGATGTTTATTTAACCAACTCAGAGCATTATGAGGGGGAGCATATTTCTCCACCTCAACACTACTGACATTTTTTGTGGGATCGTTCTTTGTCGTAGGGGCTGTCCTGTGCATTGTAGGGTGCTGAGCAGCATCCCTGGCCTCTACCTACCAGATGCCAGCAGCACCCCTTTCCCTAGTTGTGACAACCAACAATGTGTCCAGACTCGCTAAAGGTCCTCTGATGGAGAGGAGGAGATGGGGTTTGAGAAGCTCTTCTTTATAGAGATCTTATTGTTTAAAAGTTACATTTTCAAATCTGACATTCCTAATCTTCAAAGCATTAAAAACTACTCATTTTCTAGCCAACCGGGGTAGCCCCAGGAGAACTCCTAAATTAAGGGGACCCAAAGAAGCTTCCAGAGACCTGGAAGCATCAGACAGTGGGTTTGTTCAGGAAGAGCG
>NW_006791458.1:1291435-1292016 GCF_000442215.2 Lipotes vexillifer | reverse complement strand
AGAGCGTGCTTATCATCTGTGGGTGCTGGGCCTTGGGCAGGGATGTAGGACCACAGTGAATTCCCCAGCATCCCACGGGTTGGCTGCTGGACTGACCAACTGGACTTTCAGGGCTCACCCATGAGGCCCGGGCAGGTGGGGAAAGACAACTCTTAGGGCAGCAGCCAGGAAGAGGAGGTGCTGGGGATTGAATGCAACTGGGAAAGTTCTGTCTGAGATGAAGGGCCAGAGCCTGGGATGAAGCTTAGAAAGGCTGGGTGCTGGCATGAGCTGTTTGGGGGAGAAAGGATTACAAAGAGAAACCCAGCGATGAGGCTGCTCTCTAAGAGGAAGGAGAATGGCTCAAGGCACGGGTGACTTGGAATGAACCAAATCCACAAAACTCGGGCACGAGGGGTAGACTCCTTGCCCGGGCAGGTGGCAAGCTCTACTTTGCCAGATGACTGCAACGAACCCTCTTCTACCCCAGGAGCTCGTGCCCTTCTCGCCTGTCTCCGTCTGCTCTCTATGAGCTTTTAAAAAGTAATTTGGGGGCTTCCCTGGTGGCGCAGTGGTTGAGAGTCCACCTGCCGATGCAGGGG
>NW_006791458.1:1220268-1291330 GCF_000442215.2 Lipotes vexillifer | reverse complement strand
CCGCGAAGATCCCACATGCCGCGGAGCGGCTGGGCCCGTGAGCCATGGCCGCTGAGCCTGCGCGTCCGGAGCCTGTGCTCCACAACGAGAGAGGCCACAACAGTGAGAGGCCCGCGTAGCGCAAAAAAAAAAAAAAAAAAAAAAAAAAAAAAAAGAAGTAATTTGCGTTGAAACGCTGCTATTTCTCTTGTACTGTCTTTACCCTTTCCCCTCTTATCTTGCTCCTCAAGATATCTCATACGGCCTGAGGAAATGTGGGTGGAGGGAAAGCATTGACACCTGCCTCCCAAGAAGCCTTCTTAAGCTTCATTGCAGGGCACATTGGTAGAGAAGTTGCTATAACATGTCTGAGCTGTGTGTGCAGACAATGGAAAACACAGCGGGGTTGGAGTGAAAAGACCCGGCTGTAAGTCCTGGCTTTGCCTTGAAGCTGCTGTGTGCCTCTGGGAGAATCCTGAAAAATCTTATCATCAGATCTCCCATCTGAAAAATGGGAATCATAATTCTCACTTCCCTGGGTTGTTTTGCAGATTAAATGAGACGATGTTCTGTGAAAGTCCTCTAACTCTTAAAGCCAGAATATGGGCATTTATTCACATCTGTTACCACTACTCTTTTTTTTGGCCTTTTTTTTTTCTTTTTAGGCTGAACCAGAGGTGAGGAACAATAACAACAATTGCAACAGCAGCAGTCGCATTAACTATCTACTCTGTGCCAGTTTCTGTGCTATGGGCTTTGCATATGATCAGTTCTTAGACAAGAAAAATCCTGTGATGTAGATATAATCTTTATTTTACAGATGTGGAAATGAAGGCCCAGAGAGGTTAATTAATTTACTCAAGGTCACACAGCCTGTAAGTGATAGAGCCTGGTTTCGAACCTAGGTCTATCCAACTCCGAAGTCCCCGTTCTTACCTACAGGGCAGTAAAGGCCCCTTCAGAAATCTGATCTAAATTCAATCATACTTGCCTCCCCTGAATCAGAGTGTGGTCTCGATTTTGATGCTGTTTCACCAGAGTTCTGAAAAAACTAGTAGTGAATTTAACCCTGTGAGATAATTAAATATCACTCGAGCAAAAAAAAAAAAAAAAAGACTAGAAAAGTTTTCCCAATTTAGTTAGTTTTCTCTAGCCCTTTTTTTATAATAAAAAGAAATAAACTTCCTTAGGACCCAGATGCTTATCTGGTTGGCCATTTCAAGAAAAAATGTTTTCTAGCTGCAGAGTAGATATTTACAAGCAGCACACAGGTGGCACATACTTACATATAACCCTTAAACCTGTTAAGGTGGTCGTTAGGCTTCTCACACACGACGATGTTGTGGAAACCTTCTGGTTGGAACTGTACCTCCTGTGAGAGAGAGGATGCTGTGAGGTTATTAAGTCAGAGGGGTCTCGTTTTAATAGGATCATCAGGAGAGCTAATCACTGTTAGAACCATTGTAAATAAGGTAATCCCCGCTTTGCCACACTGTGATAGTTGTAATGTGTTAAAAGAAACAGTTAAATCCTCATTAAGGAGGAGAGAATAGATGCAGATGAAAAGTTGAATGCACTGCAAAGGGAGGGCCCTGTCATGACCACTTTTCCCCAGCTTGGGTTTGAGTCTCTAGACTCAAGCTGCCCTACAGAATTTACTGCAATGATGGAAATGTTCTATGTCCGCACTGTATAATGTAGAAGCCACGCATTGCATGCGGCTGTTGAAATGTGGTAGTATGACTGAGGAACTGATTTTTAAATTTTATTTAATTTCACTTAACTAATTAAAGTTAAATAGTCACATGGCGGCTAGTGGCTACTAAACTGGGCAGCATAGAAATAGATAATCAAAAAAGTAGAGATTATAAATCACACGACCTATAGCTAGCCAATATTCGTGTGTATACAGAACTTCCAGGCTTTAAAAAATATATGCATACACCTACATACACATTTATGAATGGACAAACATCCACATTTATGCATTTCAACAATGAGATTTAGTGTTCACACAACTTGAGCATTTTTACATATTACCTGGATAGATACCTATTGCATGAATGTCGCCCTATTTCATTTAATCCTCTCACTACTGAACATTGACATGGTTTCAATTGTTTGGCTATTGCAAAAATGCTGTGAAAATAGTAGCTAATAAAACAAAATAAGTAGGGACTTCCCTGGTGGCACAGTGCTTGGGAGTCCGCCTGCTGGTGTGGGGGACATGGGCTAGGGCCCTGGTCTGGGAGGATCCCGTGTGCCACAGAGCATCTGAGCCTGTGCACCACAACTACTGAGCCTGTGCTCTGGAGCCTGTGAGCCACAACTACTGAGCCCGTGAGCCACAACTACTGAAGCCCACACGCCTGGGGCCTGTGCTCTGCAGCAAAGAGAAGCCACCGCAATGGGAAGCCCGTGCACTACAACAAAGAGTAGCCCCCGCTCGCTGCAACTAGAGAAAGCCCACGTGCATCCACAAGACCCAATGAGAGCCAAAAATAAATAAATTTAAAAAATTCTCAAAAAACAAACAAACAAAAAAACACAAAACAAGTAGCATTTACTAGACTCTTATTTCTGTCAGATGCTGCAATGAGAACTTAAGAAATGCTATTTTTTTTCAAGCTTTCAATCATTTTATGAAGTAAGTACTTTGATTAGCCCCTCTTTAGAGATGGGAAAACTGTTACTCACAACGGTTAAGTGGCTGTCCGTGGTCATATCAAGACTGGGATTTGAATTCAAGTCTGAGTGCAGACCCTCTGTTCTTGCACAGCACACTGCCCCCTAGTGAACATTCTTATAGCAAAGCATTTAAAACACATTCTTGACTCTTCACTTTTTCTCTTTCATTCAGTATTTTAGTTGTACAATCTCTTTAAGTTCAATGAGGGGGAAAACACAACTAGGGGTGGGGAGATCTTGCTTTCCAATTCTACCCCACATTGGCTAATAGTACGTTCAACTCTTGAGCCTCAGTTTTCTCCTCTGTAGAATGGGGCTAACACCGCCTCCCTGTCCACCTCACTTGCACCCCAGAAGACAGAATCCATGTGGGAAAGTTTTGAAAGGCATAACATGCTATGCATATAGAACAAAGCAGTACTAAAGGTGGGATTGGAAGCGGTTCCCAGGGTAGAGCTTTTAGCACGGGGAGTGAATTTATCACTCCAAGCTTCAAGGTACAGCTGTTCAAAGGAGTAAATTGATTAGAAGAAATGATAGCATTTTCTGGCTTCGTGTAAATATACTGTCCATCGGTCCTGTGGGGCGCCAACATAAACTCTCCATTCACTTGAAATAAATTACCCATCCAGGAGTTTCTAAAAATACAGCCCTTTTCCGTGCAAGTATTGATTCTTTCAGGGACAAACACTTGCCGAGTTCTGAGATGATGACAAATCACGCTGTAATTTGTCAGCTGCTTTCACGGCCCTGATTAAGCTGTGTGCTTCCCTCCTGATCTGTACCACTCAGCTCATTGCTAGCTTTCTAAATCCAAACTTATTTCAGATGTGAGTGGCAGCAGGGTCTGAGCGCTAATGATCCTGCTGCAGTGAGTCCCTGTCAGCTGTTTAATCATACCTGGCGGATCCCTGGCAGTGCTCAAGCCTCTTGTCCCTCAGTGGGGCTTCCCAATGACCTTCCTCTTGAAGCATCCCTTGCTCTTTTATTCTTCTGGGCACTGGCCTTGGGTGCTCTGTCTCCCTCTCTACACGGAGAGGTGATTTCGCCCTTTCTAGCTCTCTGTCCTCGGGCCCCTTCTGTTCCTCCCCGAGATAGACTGTGGAGAGGGCCACACGGCCCTGCTGTCTCTAGAGAACCCATCAGCATTGCTTGCTTTTTAGGCTTTCCTGTAACTCACTCTAGGGAGCTGCTAGGAGAACTCAAGGACAGCAGTGGCGGGGGCATTGCCAAGCCCTACAAATCTGTCAGGGTCCTTATTTTTTACCTTGTTCAGGAATTTCTGATTCACTTCTGACTCACTGCCCCTTAGCTTTTCTTAGCTTGGAGATGAAGCCCACCTAACCACCTTTTCTTTCTGACCCAGCCTTTTATCTAAGGTGTTGTCCTTATGAAAGGAACAGCCATCAGGGTACAGGAAAAGGCAAACCCTTTCCAGAGAGCACAGTGTGTTTGTGGTTCTTCGGGCCAGACCTACTGATCTGGAGTATTTACTATGTGCCGGGCACCTGTCATTAAGTTCTCACAGTAACCTTAAGAGGTGTGGACAGAAGTGCAAATGCAGATTCAATAAAGCAATTGTCTTATGGTTGGTAAGTAACAGAGCCAGCAATGCAATCCACATCATCAGACTCCAAAACCAATCATCAATCATTATTTTCACTGTCATTGTTATCATCGTCATCATCATCAATACATTTATTCCACTTTCTCCTCTCATTATTATTATTATTACAGTACTTACTGAATGCTTATTGTGTGTCAAGTATAACTAAATATTTTATACATGCTATTCTCTTGAATTCACACAATAACTCCATCAGGTAGGTACTATTATTACCCTATTTTACAAATGAAGGAACTAAGGCTTAGAGAGATTCAGTGAATTTTCCCAATGGTGCACAGCTAGCAAAGCAGAAGACAGGCTTTAACCTCAGGACGTCTGACGCCACACAGCCTGCTCTCTTAAACCACAGTGTTATTTTTTTTTTTATTAAAAAATATTTTTTTGCGGTATGCGGGCCTCTCACTGTTGTGGCCTCTCCCGCTGCAGAGCACAGGCTCCGGACGCGCAGGCTCAGCGGCCATGGCTCACGGGCCCAGCTGCTCCGCAGCATGTGGGATCTTCCCGGACCGGGGTACACACCCGTGTCCCCTGCATCGGCCAGCGGACTCCCAACCACTGCGCCACCAGGGAAGCCCCACAGTGTTATTTTGATGCACAATGAAAGATTATTGTTTAAGATCTCCTTTTGGCTCTATTTCCTTTTCTATATTCCTTTTCCACTTCCTATGACCGAAGTACAATAAATGAGGTCTGTATATAGTTGACCCTTGAACAACATGGGTTTGAACTGTGTGGATCCACTTATGCAGGTTTTTTCAATAGTGAATACTACAGTGCTACCCGATCTGTGGTCGGTTGAGTTGGTAGATGTGGAACTGCGAGTACAGAGGACTGACTATAAATTATATGTGGATTTTCCACTGTGTGGATGGTTAGCATCCCTGACCCCAGTGTTATTCAAGGGTCAACTGTATGTGGAATCTAAATTTAAAGAAAAAAGCTTATTGCCAGAGGCAGGGAGTTGTGGGTGGGTGAAATGGGTGAAGGGGGTCAAAAGTTACAAACTTCCAGTTGAAAAATAAATAAGTCAAGGAATATAACATAAGCATGGCAACAATGTTTAATAATACTGCATTGCATATTTGAAAATTGCTAAGAGAGTACACCTTAAAAGTTCTGTTCATAAGAAAAAAAAGTAACTATGTATGATGACAGATATTAACTTAGACTTATTGTGATTATTTCACAATATATACAAATATAAAATCATTATGTTAGACACCTAGAACTAATATAATGTTATATGTCACTTGTATCTCAATAAAAAATGTAAGCAAACCCCAGTGTCTAGAAACCATCATCATTATCACCATCACTACCACCCTTCTTAACTTGGGTCAGATAAGGAAGAATCAAAAACTAAATTACATAATATTGTCCTGCTGACCTTTGATTTACTGCTATTAACATTTTTTTATTTCTTTGATTGTTTCTAAAAGATTTGTATTTATGTTTCATGAAAGGTTTTGCAGTGGCTCACTTTCATTTTTTCTAGTGTCTACATAGACATCTGGTTGATTGGCAGCTCAAGGCATTTTTAGACCAGGGTAGCTCAACTTGCCACTCTTGACATTTTGGGCTGGATAATTCTTTGATGTTTAGCAGCATCCCTGGCCTTCACCAACTTGATGCCAGTAGCACCCTCCCCTTCTCCCCCTCAGCTGTGACAGCCAAAAATGTTTACAGACATTTCCAAATGTCCCTTGGGGGAGGGGGAAGAACAAAGAATTGCTCTAGAAAAAGTTCCAAGTTAACAGGAGATGAAGTTGCAGAGATTGAGAATACCCTCTATCCTAACAGTCCATTAGGAAAGGACACAATCCAAATTTTTCTATTTTCTTCTCTTCAGTTGGAAAAAAGTTAGGTTTTATGACTGGGGCTCATAATGACTTGTAATAAGAGAAATCTGTATACACCATTCGTATACCACAGAAACTACTGTATAATCACGGTGGAGGTTCCTGGCAATATATGTACTATCCTACAGTTACAAATAAAAGCGGGGGGCGCTTCTCTGGTGGCACAGTGGTTAAGAATCCGCCTGCCAATGCAGGGGACATGGGTTCGAGCCCTGGTCAGGGAAGATCCCGCATGTCACAGAGCAACTAAACCTGTGCGCCACAACTACTGAGCCTGCACTCTAGAGCCCGTGAGCCACAACTACTGAGCCTGTGCTCTAGAGCCCATGAGTCACAACTACTGAGCTCGTGTGCCACAGCTACTAAAGACCGCACACCTAGAGCCCATGCTCCGCAACAAGAGAAGCCACTGCAATAAGAAGCCCATGCACTGCAATGAAGAGTAGCCCCTGCTCACCACAAGTAGAGAAAGCCTGCATGCAGCAACAAAGACCCAATGCAGCCAAAAATAAATAAAAGGGGATTTGTTATGAAAAAAGAATTCATTTTTAATATATAGTAGAAAATATATAAAAATTACTACAACTAATAAGCAATGTGGTGAGTTACCTCTTCCAAGTATAATTTGCATTTTAAAGTAGGGTACCTTCAAAAGGTAGAGGTTAAGATACTAAATTGCCTAGACAGAGAACATTCTTTTGAGAATTATTACTTTATATATATCTTTAACATTTGAGAGGTTTTTTATTTGCCACCTCCTCTATGAAGTCCACCCATATCCCCACAGACTGTTTCACCCCAGCCAACAAAAATTGCTCTTTTAACATGTTTCCACATCAACTCTCATGCCTCCATTTAACACTGATGTATCTAGATCTCTGCTTCCTTGAGTAAACTGTCAGCTTCCTCTAGAGCATCTCCTGTGATACCTTGTGTTAACAGGTACACTATAAAGATTTGGAGAGGTAAGGTTAGTGCTGGGGAGATGAATATTATAAATATAAATACTGAAAGGTGATGGATGAGGAGGTAACAAAGAAAACCTCTCTGTAAAGACTGCCCCACACAAGTAGGAAAAGCCCCAGGTACAAATCTTAACTTTGATTCATGGGAATGAGATTGCTTCTTGCAAGGAAATTCTTTGGCTCAACTAATAAAAAAAAGAAAAAAAGCAGTCAAAATCCTAGATCCCAACATGGGCCAGACTAGCCTCCCTCCCACCCATCCATCCATCCATCCATCCATCCATCCATCCAACGATCCATCCATGTATTCAAGTATTTATTGAATACCCATAATGTATGAGCCGTGGAAGTGAGAATTAGAGAGAAGGAAGCGGTTATTGACACAAATCAATTATTGCAGCCATAAAACAACTCAAAGTTCCCAGATTAGCCGTATGTGTCAATGGTGGTATCAGTGAAAGCAAAGGAAAGTGAGCCAAGTGTTAGTGTGTAATGACTCTCTGGGATTAATGTACTCCTTACTGACCTATGCCCTAGATACAGTAGGCTGTATCCTCCTGGGGCAACCGAGAAGGCCATGGTGAAATAAAGAGGTTGTGATATATTCCTGTATCTAGACTAGGCCATTTCCTTTGAATTAGCCTCAACTTTTACTTTCCTAGGCTTATTTTTCACTATTATTCAAAGTTCATCAATAAATATGATTACATAAATGTATGGATGATCTTTTGAGATTGTCTGTAGTGGATAGATGTTTTCTGGTGACTCACTCTCTATCGTGTTCTCCTTTCTTTAACAATCCTTTAACTTCCTTTTGGAAAACTACCTTTTCTCCATGGTTCATAATCTTAATGAGACTATAAATCACGATGCCCTGCCCACTAAATTCACTCACCGTGGGACTTTGCCTTGAGTAGAATATAACTCAGGGAAGGAAAGACAAAGGAGAACATTAAGTAACTGCTGCTACCAATATTCTCCTGCCGAGTTGAAATTTCCTGGTTCTTGTTTCTGAGCCTGGTTCTTCAGATTTCCTTAGAATCTGTGAGTCATATTGTGTATTTCACCCCTTCCACCTCACCTCCCAGCACATTTTTTGATAATTCCGTTTTGTTTAAGTGAGCCAGAATCATTTCTGTTCCTTGAAAACCAAGAATCCTAATCAACACAGTGGTCTACTCAGTCCACTGGACATCTCTAGGCCTTTAAAAAATAATGATGTTTATTTACTTGGTAAAATCACACTTCACAAAATGCTGCCCCTTATTTATGTGATCTTATTTGATCTTCCCAACTCTTCCGTGAAGTGTTCAGGACAGGTTAGACCCATTTTATAAGAGAGGAACCTGAGTGCTGGTGATGCTAAGTAACTTGCCCAAGGTCACACGGCTCATGAACACCCACATTTGTCTGATTCTAAAGCTTGTGCTTGTTCTTTGCTGGATGTAAGCATTTAATGCTGTCTTCTTATAGAGCAAACCCTCTGAGCCGTTTTCATGATTTCCTTGCAAGTTTTTCTTATTGACAATTCCCTTAAACCTTCATTGCCAAGCTCAAGGGTTTACCTCTTAAGGACCCATATGTCTACCATAGGTCACACAAATTCTCCTTCCTTTGAGCCTAGACAATTTGTAAAATCCACACCACTCACTTGGAACTTGAAATGTTTTACACTTTTGTCAAATACCAAGCTGTTTCTATAAGCCAATTGGTACATGAAGCCCTGCAACTTGTCTATACATCCCCATGTGCTCCAAAATGCTGTCTGTAGACAGAGTAAAAATAACTCTAACACATACATGGTTTTCAAATTTCTGTAGGAATTCCTGAGATCAATAAATACAAATCCATTTAAAAAGGTCACCAAATTCATGGTAGCTTTTTGTTTTAATTTATTTTCTTAACTAACGGACACTGAAAAGACAACCACTTTCAGGGAGGAGGGATTTGGGGGTTAGGATTATCAAAAATTTTTGATAGTCACTGAGGGTCTTTATGTTAAAGAAAAATAGGGACCCACAGTTCTAAGCTCTCACAGGACAGGAAGTATGTCTTAGACCATTCTGAAACCCCTCTACAGCCATTAGGAAATATTCAAGAAAGATTCTGCTAGCCAGATGGCAGAGTAGGAAAACCATGAGCTCAACTCCTCCCATGGGCGTATCAAATTATAACTATTTACAGAGCAACTATCAATGAGAATGACCTGAAGACTAGCAGAAGAGAGTTTTCGAAACTAAAGCAATAATGAAGGAACCACAAGGAGATGGGTAGGAGGTAAAGAGTTGTGGTAACAGTCAAGACCCATACCCCCAGGTAAGCAACCCACAGATGGGAGGATAATTCACAACTGCAAAAGTTCTCCCCAAGGAGTAAGTTCTGAGCCCTACATCAGGCTCCCCAGCCCAGGAGTTCTGCATGAGGAAGACAAGCCCCTAGACTACCTTGTTTTGAAGGCCAGTGGGGCTTGTGTTGGGAGAGCTGAAGGAAACGGAGACTTCATTCTTAAAATTCATATGCAAAATCTCACACACTCTGAGACACAGAACAAAGGCTGTCATTTGAAAGGAGCCTGGGTCAGACCCACTTACTAATCTTGAAGAGCCTCCCAGAGAGGCAAGAGGCAACTGGGACTCCCTCTGGGAGATGCTGGTGGAAGTCATTTTCAGAAGCTCGTTCTATCACAAGGACTCCAATGTTGCCAGTTGTCATCTTGAAGTCCTCTTTCTATTAGAGCTGGGGCCTGGCCCCACCCACCAGCCTGTGAAACACAATGATTGAAAATCTATGCAACACAGCAAAAGCAGTTCTAAGAAGGAAGTTTATAGAGATACAAGCTTACCTCAGGAAACAAGAAAAATCTCAAAAGAACAACATAACCTTATACTTTAACTAGAAAAAGAAGAACAAACAAAACTGTAAGTTAGTAGAAGAAAAGAAACAGTAAAGATTAGAGTGGAAATAAATGAAATAGAGACTAAAAAAACAAAAAAGAAAGAACAATGAAATTAAGATCTGTTTCTTTGAAAAGATAAACAAAATTGATAAAGCTTTAGCCAGACTCATCAAGAAAATGAGAGAAAACTCAAAAAAGTCAGAAATGAAGGAAGCTACAACTGACACCACAGAAATACAAAGGATCAGAAGAGATTACTATGAACAGTTATATGCCAATAAAATGGAAAGACAGAAGAATGGATAAACTGGTAGAAACATATGATCTCCCAAGACTGAATCAGAAAGAAATATAAAATATGAACAGATCACTAATACCACAAATGAAATTGAATCAGTAGCCAAAAAAACTCCCAATAAGCCAAACCCCAGGACCAGATGGCTTCACAGGTAAATTCTACCAAATATGTAAAGAAGAGTTACTTCCTACACTTCTCAAACTATTCCTCAAAATTGAAGAGGAATGCTTTCAAACTCATTTTATGAGTTCAGCATCACCCTGATTCCAAAACCAAAGACAAAAAAAGAAAAATTAGATATGGGGAGTGGGAAGGGTAAGCTGTGACAAAGTGAGAGAGTGGCATGGACATATATACAATACCAAACGTAAAATAGATAGCTAGTGGGAAGCAGCCGCGTAGCACAGGGAGATCAGTTAGGTGGTTTTTGACCACCTAGAGGGGTGGAATAGGGAGGATGGGAGGGAGGGAGATGCAAGAGGGAAGAGATATGGGAACATATGTATATGTATAACTGATTCACTTTGTTATAAAGCAGAAACTAACACACCATTGTAAAGCAATTATACTCCAATAAAGATGTTAAAAAAAAAAAGAAAAATTACAGGCCAATATCAATGATAAATATATATGGAAAAATCCTCAACAAAATATTAGCAAACCAAATTTAACAATACATTAAAAGGATCATTTACCATGATAAAGTGGGATTTATTCCAGGGCTGCAGGGATCATTCAATATCTGCAAATCAATGTGATGCACCATATTAACAAACTGAAGAATAAAATATCATATGGCCATCTCAAGAGATGCAGAAAAAGCTTCTGACAAAACTCAACATCTATTTACATAAAAAAAAACCTCTCAACGAAGTGGGCATAGAGGGAATACAACTAAACATAATAAAACCCATGTAAGACAAACCTGCAAGCAACATCATACTCAACAGTGAAAAGCTGAAAGCATTTCCTCTAACATCAAGAACTAGACAAGGATGCCAACTATTACCACTTGTATTCAACATAGTATTGGAAGACCTAGCTATAGCAATCAGACAAGAGAAAGAAGTAAAAGACATCGAAATAGGGAAGGAAGAAGTAAAAGGTCACTATTTGCAGATGACATGATACTACACATAGAAAATGCTAAAGATGCCAACAAAAAACTACTAGAACCCATCAGTGAATGTGGTAAAGCTGCAGGATAAAAAATTAATACATAGAAACCTGTTGCATTTCTATACACTAACAATGAACTATCAGAAATTAAGAAAACAATCCCATTTACATTTACATCAAAAAGAATAAAATACCTAGGAATAACTCTAACCAAGGAGATTAAAGACCTGTATTTGGGAAACTGTAAGACACTGATAAAAGAAACTGAAGACAACACGAACAAATGGAAAGATACACCATTCTCATGGATTGGAAGAAATAATATTGTTAAATTGACTGTACTACCCAGTGCAATCTATAGATTCAATATAATCCCTATTAAAACACCAATGGTAAATTTTACAGAACTAGAACAAATAATTCTAAAATTTAATTAGAAGCACAAATGACGCAGAATAGCCAAAATAATGTTGAGAAAGAACAGAAGAACTGGAAGTATCACACTCCCTGATTTCAAACTATACTACAAAGCTACAGTCATCAAAATGGCATGGTACTGGCATAAAAAATGACACATAGATCAATGGAACAGAACAGAGAGCCCAGAAATAAACCCATGCTTATATGGTCAATTAACCTATGACAAAGGAGGCAAGAATATACAATGGGGAAAGACAGTCTCCACAATAAATGGTGCTGGGAAAACTGGACAGCTACATGTGAAATAAACTGTACTACTTTCTCATACTACATACAAAAATAAACTTAAAATGGATTAAAGACTTAAATGTGAGACCTGAGACCATAAAACTCCTAGAAGAAAACATAGACAGTACGTTCTTTAACATCAGTCTTAGCAATATTGTTTTGGATCTGGTTCCTCAGGCAAGGGAAACAAAAGCAAACTTCCAGTTACAAAATAAATGAGCCATGGGGATGAAATGTACAATACGGGGAATATAGTCAATAATAATGTAGTATCTTTGTATGGTGACAGATGGTAACTAGATTTGTGGTGATCATCTTGTAATGTACAGAAATATCGAATCACTATGTCGTGCACCAGACTAACACTAACATAGTGTTGTAGGTCAACTATAGTTTCATACCAGCCAACCAATCAAACAAACTCATAGAAAAAGAGATCAGATTTATGGTTACCAGAGGCAGGAGGTGGGGGGAGGGGGAACTGGATGAAGGCAGTAAAAGGTACGAACTTCTAGTTATAAGATAAATAACTATTAGGTAAGGAATGTACAACATGATTAACATTGCTGACATGAATTAAAATTGCTGTATGTTATATATGAAACTTGGTAAAAGAATAACTCCTAAGAATCCTCATAACAAGGAAAAACGTACTTTTTCATTTCCTTTTATTTTGTATCTATATGAGATGATGATCACTAAACTCATTGTGGTAATCATTTCATGATGTATGTCAGTCACATCACTATACTCTACATCTTAAACTGAAACAGTGCTGTATGTCAATTATATCTCAATAAAACTCAAAGAAAAAGAAAAGCAAAACAAAAAAATAAAGAGCTAAGCACATTAAAAAAATAAAACGAAAGATTCTGTTCATTGAAGAAAGAGAAATCAGCTAAACTCTTTCCTCCAACAGAGAATGCACTTATATACTGAGCTTTTATCATAAGCTGGTGATGTATGTGAAAGAGTTGAACTAGGGATTGCCAAGCTTCTGCAAAGCTCTCAGAGTGTGTTTTTACACAACCCTCAGGTCAGACGACTAGAAGAGCCATCTCCACTCCAGGCCAGGAGGAGGATGACAAAGCAGCATTTGTAAGTCATTTGTGGACTCTGCAAGGACTCACAGGCTCACAGGGACTCTGCAAGGACGGGGGTTACAGGGTACACAAACCACACCAACCTGGGCAGCTACACAGAAGATATACTGCGACCTTAGAAGAGTACTACTTAAAGTGGTTGAAAAAACTTTTTTTTTTTTTTTTTTTTAGCATATTTGGGTAAATGGTAGAATTAAATGTTCTTCATGCCCCAGCTTCTGAGTCAGGTGACTGAGGTTTCCTCCCTGACATGCAAATTAACCCTGTGATTTCTGAGAATTCTATCTGAAAACTAATGACATTTACCAGCACTCGATAATGTTTCTGCTTTCTGGTCAGAGTTCTTTTCAAGATAACCTGCAACAGTGACTGGCAGATACTTTCCTCTCTGACTCTGGATGAGGAAATTGTCTGCATGTGCAAGTAACTGGGTCTCCCTGCCTGCCCCAGTGATTTCCACAAAAGTACACAGAGAGGGCTGCAGGGCTGTGGGAGAAAAGGTCTATTTAAGGATTCCTTATAGTCTGTGTTCCCTTTTTTTTAAGTGGACAAATATTCTGATTTTTATTCAGGGCGAAGACTAAATTTAATCTTGAAATCTTCCCATGACATTTTTCCAACAAAAAGGCATGGGTTTGGCATGTGAAGCTAATACTGAAAAAAGAATGATTTCTTCTGTCATTCCTAAAAGGAATCAATTAATTATTTGTGGAATTGTTTGTTAACAATTGTCTGTTTAATTCCCTCTTAGAGCCTGTATGTCTCTTGTTTACACCTGGACCCCCAGAACATGCTACAGTACTTGCCGTATAGAAGACATTCAGTCAATATTTGGTGAATGAACGCATGAATGCATGCTGGAAATATGGGCAGCTGCCACCAGATGGGCAGTGGAGCCTTAAGGGAGTGTTGCAAAGGCATTCTTTTCTGTACACATTTTTATTGCTGTGGATAACTGAGATGCAAGAAAATGACATGAGATCCAATGTTTTGTACCTCATGTTTTGGCGAAAGAGGTGACAAAGAGTATGAATTCCAGTTTGAGAAACTCTATATTCAGTTATTTCCAGAAGAGATGATCATAATGAGTCACCCCTGTGATAACAACAACAACAGTGACAAATCCTAACACAGTGTCTGGCAACAGAAGGACCTCATAGGGTGCTGGTTGAGTAAATGAATTTATCAAATGAACTACAAAGAGGTATGTGCAGTGGTTGAGAGTGGTAAGAACGAAGTCTATGGGAGCACAAAGAAGGAAGGATTCATCCTACGTACCTGGTGCCTAGGCAGAGAAAGGGCAGATGGGAAAGGGCTTTTGGGGAAGAGGAAATGCCACTGGGAGCTATAGGAGAGAGGACATTGGACCCCCCTCCTTAAGCATAGATGACCTTGGTTGTACCTAAGTTAGGCTTATATAGCCCTGATGCGGAATAGATGCAATGGATATTTATTGTTGCGCTGCTCAGTACCCTCCTGCTTCACAGGCCAATTTCAAACATGAAGTTGAACTAGAGGATGCCAAGGACAGAATCCTTCCCCAGTGGCCAGAGTGAATTGTTCTAGGGGTGGGCACATGATACCAGCCAGGCTAATCCCTGGGATGCTTTTCAAGCGGGACAACAGGGAAGGTCCCCAGTCCCTTTTTAGGGGTTGGGGCATAAATGCAGTTTTACTGGTGCCAATGTTTCTTCCACATGAAAGAAACTGGTTTGAGAGACTAAAACAAAACATGGAGAGAAATGTAGACAAAGGAGATGGAGATTGTACTGATGGATAGAAATTTCGGGTCCACAACACTCTGAGGCCCATCTCACCCTGTATCCTTCCAATAAGATTCCTTTTTGTCCAAGCTACTTCGAACTGGAGTTCTGTCACCTGCAACCAAGAGTCCCGACTAATCCATATACTAGAGTGATATGTCTCTCCTTTGAAATACCAAGTATTTCCCACATTGGCCTGAAATATCCACAATTATCCATAGTGTTTAAGACAGTGAAGGCGACTATTACAACATAAATATGTTATCGTGGGGTATGGAGATAGTGGGAGGGAGAAAAACTTTAAGCTGTTAAAGATTTCATCTGTTAACACCTTAATGAGATTATATCTTCCACACAACCTGGCAGAGCTTCCTAATGCGGCCCTTAAGGGGTAAAAATAGAAAAAGAATGTTTAATAGAAGTGGGCAAACCATTGGGAAGGAGGCATCCCATGTGTGTGTGTGTGTGTGTGTGTGTGTGTGTGTGTGTGTGTGTATGTGTGTGTGTGTGTGTGTGTGTGTGTGTGTGTGTGTGTGTGCGCGCACCCATGCCCCAGCAGAACTCTGGAGGAGAGGTTCACCAAAAGGAAGTCAGAAAAGCAAGAAGAAATACAATCCTGCAGCCTGTGGAACAAAAACCACATTCACAGAAAGACAGACAAGATAAAAAGGCAGAGTGCTATGTACCAGATGAAGGAACAAGATAAAACCCCAGAAAAACAATGAAATGAAGTGGAGGTAGGCAACCTTCAAGAAAAAGAATTCAGAATAATGATAGTGAAGATGATCCAGGACCTTGGAAAAACAATGGAGGCAAAGATAGAGAAGATGCAAGAAATGTATAACAAAGACCTAGAAGAATTAAACAACAAACAAACAGAGATGAACAATACAATAACTGAAATGAAAACTACACTAGAAGGAATCAATAGCAGAATAACTGAGGCAGAAGAACGGATAAAGGACCTGGAACACAGAATGGCGGAATTCACTGCTGCAGAAGAGAATAAAAAAGGATGAAAAGAAATGAAGACAGCCTAAGAGAACTCTGGGACAACATTAAATACAAGAACACTCGCATTATAGGGGTCGCAGAAGGAGAAGAGAGAGAGAAAGGACCAGAGAAAATATTTGAAGAGATTATAGTAGAAAATTCCCTAACATGGGAAAGGAAATAGCCACCCAAGTCCAGGAAGTGCAGAGTCCCATACAGGATAAACCCAAGGAGAAACACGGCAAGACACATAGTAATCAAATTGGCAAAAAATAAAGACAAAGAAAAATTATTGAAGGCAGCAAGGGAAAAACGAAAAATAACATACAAGGGAACTCCCATAAGGTTAACAGCTGATTTCTCAGCAGAAACTCTACAAGCCAGAAGGGAGTGGCATGATATACTTAAAGTGATGAAAGGGAAGAACCTACAACCGAGACTACTCTACCTGGCAAGGATCTCATTCAGATTCAATGGAGAAATCAAAAGCTTTACAGACAAGCAAAAGCTAACAGAATTCAGCACCATCAAACCAGCAGCACAAAAAGGCTAAAGGAACTTCTCTAAGTGGGAAACACAAGAGAAGAAAAGGACCTACAAAAACAAACCCAAAACAATTAAGAAAATGAACATAGGAACATACATATCGATAATTACGTTAAACGTGAATGGATTACATGCTGCAACCAAAAGACACAGGCTTGCTGAATGGATACAAAAACAAGATCCATATATATGCTGTCTACAAGAGACCAACTTCAGACCTAGGGACACATACAGACTGTAAGTGAGGGGATGGAAAAAGATATTCCATGCAAATAGAAATCAAAAGAAAGCTGGAGAAGCAATACTCATATCAGGTAAAATAGACTTTAAAATAAAGAATGTTACAAGAGACAAGGAAGGACACGACATAATGATCAAGGGATCAATCCAAGAAGAAGATATAACAATTATAAATATATATGCACCCAACATAGGAGCACCCCAATACATAAGGCAACTGCTAACAGCTATAAAAGAGGAAATTGACACTGACACAATAATAGTGGGGGATTTAACACCTCACTTACACCAATGGACAGATCATCCAAAAAGAAAATAAATAACGAAACATAAGGTTTAAATGACAGAACAGACCAGATAGATTTCATTGATATTTATAGGACATTCCATCCAAAATCAGCAGATTACACTTTCCTCTCAAGTGCGCACAGAACATTCTCCAGGATAGATCTCATCTTGGGTCACAAATCAGGCCTCAGTAAGTTTTAAAAAACTGAAATCATGTCAAGCATCTTTTCTGCCCACACGCTATGAGATTAGAAATGAAGTACAGGGAAAAAACTGTAAAAAACACAAACACATGGAGGATAACAATATGTTACTAAATAACCAAGAGATCACTGAAGAAATCAAAGAGGAAATGAAAAAATACCTACAGACAAATGACAATGAAAACACGACGATCCAAAATCTATGGGATGCAGCAAAAGCAGTTCTAAGAGGGAAGTTTCTGGCTATACAAGCCTACCTCAAGAAACAAGAAAAATCTCAAGTAAACAATCTAACCGTACACCTAAAGGAACTAGAGAAAGAACAAACAAAACCCAAAGTTAGTAGAAGGAAAGAAATCATAAAGATCATAGCAGAAAAAAATGAAATAGAAACAAAGAAAACAATAGCAAAGGTCAATAAAACTAAAAGCTGGTTCTTTGAAAAGATAAACAAAATTGATAAACCATTAGCCAGACTCATCAAGAAAAAGAGGGAGAGGACTCAAATCAATAAAATTAGAAATGAAAAAGGAGGAGTTACAACAGACACTGCAGAAATATAAAGCATCCTAAGAGACTACTACAAGCAACTCTATGCCAATAAAATGGACAACCTGGAAGAAATGGACAAATTCTTAGAAAGGTATAACCTTCCATGACTGAACCAGGAAGAAACAGAAAATATGAACAGACCAATCACAAGTAATGAAACTGAAACTGTGATTAAAAACCTTCCAACAAACAAAAGGCCAGGACCAGATGGCTTCACAGGTGAATTCCATCAAACATTTAGAGAAGAGATAACACCCATCCTTCTCAAACTCTTCCAAAAATTTGCAGAGGAAGGAACACTCCCAAACTCATTCTATGAGGCCACCATTACCCTGATACCAAAACCAGACAAAGATATGACAAAAAAAGAAAATTACAGACCAATATCACTGACGAATATAGATGCAAAAATCCTCAACAAAATACTAGTAAACAGAATCCAACAACACATTAAAAGGATCATACACCATGATCAAGTGGTGTTTATCCCAGGGATGCAAGGATTCTTCAATATACGCAAATCAATCAGTGTGATACACCGTATTAACAAACTGAAGAATAAAAACCATATGATCATCTCAATAGATGCAGGAAAACTTTTGACGAAATTCAACACCGATTTATGATAAAAAACTCTCCAGAAAGTGGGCATAGAGGGAACCTACCTCAACATAATAAAGGCCATATACGACAAATCCACAGCAAACATCATTCTCAATGGTGCAAAACTAAAAGCATTTCCTCTAAGATCAGGAATGAGACAAGGATGTCCACTCTCACCACTATTACTCAACATAGTTTTGGAAGTCCTAGCTATGGCAATCAGAGCAGAAAAAGAAATAAAAGGAATAAAAATTGGAAAAGAAGAACTAAAACTGTCATTGTTTGCTGATGACATGATACTATACATAGAGAATCCTAAAAGTGCCACCAGAAAACTACTAGAGCTAATCAATGAATTTGGTAAAGTTGCAGGACACAAAATTAATGCACAGAAATCTCTTGCATTCCTATACACTAATGATGATAAATCTGAAAGAGAAATTATGGAAACACTCCCATTTACCATTGCAAAAAAAAGAATACCTTGGAATAAACCTACCTAGGGAGACAAAAGACCTGTATGCAGAAAACTATGACACTGATGAAAGAAATTAAAGATGATACCAACAGATGGAGAGATATACCATGTTCTTGGATTGGAAGAATCAATGTTGTGAAAATGACTATACTACCCAAAGCAATCTACAGATTCAATGTAATCCCTATCAAATTAGCAATGGCATTTTTTACAGAACTAGAACAAATCATCTTAAAATTTGTATGGAGACACAAAAGACCCCGAATAGCCAAAGCAGTCTTGAGGGAAAAAAATGGAGCTGGAGGAATCAGACTCCCTGACTTCAGACTGTACTACAGAGCTACAGTAATCAAGACAGTATGGTACTGACACCAAAACGAAAACATAGATCAATGGAACAAGATAGAAAGCCCAGAGATAAACTCATGCACCTGTGGTCAACTAATCTATGACAAAGGAGGCAAAGATATACAATGGAGAAAAGACAGTCTCTTCAATAAGGGGTGCTGGGAAAACTGGACAGCTACATGTAAAAGAATGAAGTTAGAACACTCCATAACACCGTACACAAAAATAAACTCAAAATGGATTCGACACCTAAATATAAGACCGCACACTATAAAACTCTTAGAGGAAAACATAGGAAGAACACTCCTTGACATAAATCACAGCAAGATCTTTTTTGATCCACCTCCTAGAGTAATGGAAATAAAAACAAACAAATGGGACCTAATGAAACTTCAAAGCTTTTGCACAGCAAAGGAAACCATAAACAAGACGAAAAGACAACCCTCAGAATGGGAGAAAATATTTGCAAATGAAGCAATGGACAAAGGATTAATCTCCAAAATATATAAACAGCTCATGCAGCTCAATATTAAAGAAACAAACAACCCAATCCAAAAATGGGCAGAAGATCTAAATAGACATTTCTCCGAAGAAGACATACAGATGGCCAAGAAGCATGTTAAAAAGCTGCTCAACATCACTAATTATTAGAGAAATGCAAATCAAAACTACAATGAGGTATCACCTCACACCACTCAGAATGGGCATCATCAGAAAATCTACAAACAACAACTGCTGGAGAGGGTGTGGAGAAAACGGAACCCTCTTGCACTGTTGATGGGTATGTAAATTGATACAGCCACTATGGAGAACAGTATGGAGGTTCCTTAAAAAACTAAAAATAGAATTACCATATGATCCAGCAATCCCACTACTGGGCATATACCCAGAGAAAACCATAATTCAAAAAGACACATGCACCCCAATGTTCATTGCAGCACTATTTATAATAGCCAGGTCATGGAAGCAACCTAAATGACCATCGACAGACGAATGGATAAAGAAGTGGTACATATATACAATGGAAAATTACTCAGCCATAAAAAGGAGTAAAATTGAGTCATTTGTTGAGACGTGGATGGACCTAGAGACTGTCATACAGAGTGAAGTAAGTCAGAAAGAGAAAAAGAAATGTCGTATATTAATGCATGTATGTGGAACCTAGAAAAATGGTACAGATGAACCGGTTTGCAGGGCAGAAGTTGAAACACAAATGTATTGCACAAACGTATGGACACCGGGGCGGAAAATCGCGGTGGGGTGGGGATGGTGCTGTGATGAATTGGGTGACTGGAATTGACATGTATACACTGATGTGTATAAAATTGATGACTAATAAGAACCTGCTGTATAAACAAACAAACAAACAAACAAACAAGCAAGCAAGTAATACTAAACTTTCTTTGGGTTATTTGTATGGAAATATGTTAATATAAATGTTTCAGACATTACATGAAATTTCTAAAAATCTTATATGTTCTGGTATAATGTTGTAAGTCATAATTCTAGTTATTACTTTAAAATGTATATCTCAGAAATAACTAAATTTCCTTGTCAATTGCCTTATATGAACTTTCATCAAATCTTTAACCCTGGTCATTTTTAAGTCTTTTGTCATTTACAGACGGTTCTGGGTGTACTCTGATGCTTTTGTAAAAATGTTCCTATAAAAGGATTTCATCTTCAAGGAATTCATGGAAAAGACTCTGACAAGTACAGGTTTCTGGTAACTGACTACACTGCTGAAGTGAATGAATAAGTATTTTCAGAACTCTAATGGAAAACTGATGAATTCATAAAAGTGCTAACAAAAGACCAAGATAAAAAAAATTCATTACATGGGACTGAGTGAACTGAGGAGGATGATTATAATTTTTGTGACTTTTTGTTTGAATTAAAAAAAAAAGGAAGTCAGGGGGCTATAAAAATAAAAATAACAGCTTTTTATAGAGTTGTGTCCATCATGGTCATACTAAGTATTATTGTATATAATTATAACTAAAACTTATAAAACTTCAGTATTTTCAGTATATATGAAAATTGTATTTATCTGAGAAATGAAAATACATATAAAAGAATCTAAAATTTACTTTAGCAGTGGGAGAAATAATCAGGTACATCAGAATTTAGTTCCAATTCTGTCTCTGTACTATATTGGCTAGGTAATCCTTGACAAGATTCAATCTCTCTGAAATTAACTTTTCTCATCTTGAAAATGTCGTTAATTCTGCTTCTAATGGTGAGTGTCCAATATCGAGTGTCAAATATCAAAAGGGAGCTGTGTAGTACAGTGGTTAAGGACTTTGCCTGATGTGGGAGAAGGATTTACATACGTAATATTGATGAGGTTGAGTAAAACCCTCTAGCCCTGAATTTGAAGTATCAGCATAATTCTTGATGTATTTAATCTTAAAAAAAAGTCCTAGTTCTGTTCACTTAAATGGCCTAGAAACAATGATTAACCCAATAGCAAAAAGTACCTCTAGCATGTACTTACTATGACTTCTGAATGCCATTTTTCTATCGAAAGGGACTAGATTTGTCAAAGACCACTGAGGTCATGGCAAAAGAACTTGGAAGCCAATTTGAAGAAGTACCCACTGGCTAAAGATGGGATAGTCAATAAAGATAATAACTGCAATGATTTGACATACATCAAACATGTTTTAATCCAGGAGTTCATATTGATACTAAGAAAGAAAAACTCGCTGGTCAACTTTGGAGGATGTTAGGAAATCAAGTCATTGTTTTAAAACTGGTAAATAAAAGGAAAGGAACAAACACTTATCCTGCCTTTATAGAGGGTAGTGCACAGTAACCAAATACTTGATGAGGGGAAATTCCTCTTTATACATGAGTTAGAGTATCACCATTTTGCACGTCCCAATTGAATTAATGGATCTAAACAATGATCATCAATGACTGCTTACACTGAAAAAAGACCACCAGACATTTTGTACCTCAAGATGGTAACACACTTTATTTCCTATGATGTAATGTTGACATAAACATGCACACAAATACAAGTCTAACCTGAGTCTAATTTAGGTACTAGATCCAACCACCAATCTATAGAAATATAGTGGGTAGGAAAACAAAATGGAACCACAAGGAAACAACACAATCAGCAAAATTCAGACTATGGGAAATTTTACGGGACAAACAACTTGTTTTATTCAGCAGCAAAAACTAAATATGCAAGGGGAAAAAAAAAAAGCTGATTAGGGAACCTACAGAGTAAAAGAGATTTAAGAAAGTAATCTTAGTATTTGGCCTTATTTTGATCCTTATTCAAACTAACTGGAAGTATTGAACACTGACTCGGAAGTTGAGATCAAGAAATTACTGCCACGGGCTTCCCTGGTGGCGCAGTGGTTGAGAGTCCGCCTGCCGATGCAGGGGACACGGGTTCGTGCCCGGGACCGGGAAGACCCCACATGCCGCGGAGCGGCTGGGCCCGTGAGCCATGGCCGCTGAGCCTGCACGTCCGGAGCCTGTGCTCCGCGCAACGGGAGAGGCCACAGCAGTGAGACGCAAGAGGGAAGAGATATGGGGACATATGTATGTGTATAACTGATTCACTTTGTTATAAAGCAGAAACTAACACACCATGTAAAGCAATTATACTCCAATAAAGATGTAAAAAAAAAAAAAAAAAAAAAAAAAAAGAAATTACTGCCACTATTTTAGGTGTGACAATGATAGAACGGTATATTTTTAAAAATCCTATTCTTGACAGATAGATAATGAAATATTTACAGATAAAATGCTGGGTATTGAAAAGACATGCTTCAAAATAATTAACAGAGAGAAGAGGGTGGGGATCTAGATAAAACAGGATTGGTTATGAGCTGATCGTTGAAATTTGGTGATGAGCACATAAAAATTTATCACATTATTCTTACTCTTGTATATACGTGAAAATTCCCATAATGAAAAGTTAAAATAAAAGAACTCTTCTTGGGTTTAAAGCTGAGCTCAGTCCTTTGCTTGCAGAGTTACTGAACTGTTCTTGCTTCATTTGTCAAATGGGGATAATCAAAGTGCCTGTCTCATAGGGTTTTTTAGAAGGAGTAGAAAGAAATTATAGGTGTAAAACACTTAGAAGAGCTGCTTATGGCACATAGTATGTGCTCAACCAAGTTACCTATTGATACTGTTTATTGTTATTATTATTATTATTGTATATTATTACGTAGATGCAGTCCCATTATAAAATCCAGCAGGAAAGAGGATTCTTCTCTGGTTCTCAGGGCAGACAAGTTGAATGGACAGGCAGAGACTTTTTGTTTCATTCAAGATGCAACATCACTGAACTGGGATGGTGATAGATAATTCCCCACCCCACCTCAACTCCGTAGGTAAAGTGCTCTCCTGTCTAAATACGTTAAATCAGCACACACATTCACTGTGGAGGATCCAGGTTACAATGGCTCTTTTTAGTTGAGCAAATGGCTTAAAAGCACTAACCATCAGTGGAATTCAAGCTAGTTAAAAGGAGAGTCAATTAAGAATCTTTAATGTGTGCAATAAAACAGATAGGCACAATTATTACATTAATCAAAGATGCTCTAGGCCCGTGCTTTCCAACTTCAATTGCACATGAATCACCTGGGGATCTCTTAAACTGCAGAGTCTGCTTTAGTTTGGGGCAGGGCCTGAAATTTTGCATTTCTGACAAACTTTCAGGTGATGCTGAAGAGGCTAGTCCATGTCAACTTGGTGTCCCAAGTTCCTTGTCACTGGGAAATGATCTGACACACACTTCAGTAGGATTTGGGCTTCAGTGGTTTGGATAAAAGATAACTAGGATAATTGCTCTGGAATACTAATTGGAAGAATTCATTTCTGGTTCTTTGGCTTTGGTAAATGTTCCGTCTACCAAAATAAATGGCACATACTTATTTTCAGGTATTAAATCTCTAGTGCCCATCTTGGAACCCCTTTAAAGAAGAGATTTTACTAAGCGGGGGGCGGTGGAAGAAGGAAGGATTGGGAGTTTGGGATTAGCAGATGCAACTATTATATATAGAATCGATAAACAACAAGGTCCTACTATATAGCACAGGGAATTATATTCAATATTCTGTGATAAACCATAATGGAAAAGCATATAAAAAAAGAATGTATATATGTGTGTAACTGACTCATTTTACTGTACAGCATAAATTAACATAATGTTATAAATTAACTATACTTCAATTTAAAAAAATTAAAAAAAGAAGACATTTCAGGTGTCAAAAATGTCCCCAAAGAGAAAACTGTACAATTTAATTCTCTAATGAAGTCCTCTTGCCTGCTCTGCAGACCTCGGCATAATCCTAATTTTGTATTCCTTCCCTTTCTGTCCTTTTCCCAGCAATGGGATGTAGGAATAAATATTTCAAGAACAGGTCAATAATGTTGTGAATGCAAAGATGGCCCATCATGATAAAAGTTCCAACTGGAAAAAACCCCCCAAAAAACCCCGAAACCTGACTTGGTCTAAGTTGCATTCTGGGAAATGGATTTTGAAACTAACTCTTTGGCAACCTTGAGAATGATGTGCTGTGTCACAGGGGAAAGATCCTTTTGAGAAGCTCTCTCATGTTTATAATTTCCCCTGAACCTAGACAGGAAAGGCAAGGATGAGCTGTCTAAGCCATGAGGATAGTCAGCCTCTCGGTCATTCCTCACCTGTTGTGATCACGTGTGTTCCACACAATGTAGATTAATGTGTTCAAGTTTCCATATTAAGGTGAAAAATTATTGTGCCCCAAATGGTTCTGAGGTTAAATAAGTTTGGAAAGCTCAGGGTTAAAGAAAGTTTAACTGGCCTCCTTCCTCTAGGTCTTCTCTGAGACCTTAAAATATCCATGGACATTAGAACCTCCAAGAGGGGTCCACAGGACTTCGGCCTCCTAATCAGATTTGACCACACACCTTGTTTTTTAAGAACTATCTCTTGAGATAAGGGTTTGGCAGACTCCACCTTGAGAAGTGCTCATCTAGGGGAGCTGGGACAAAGTTTGTCTTATTGACTTTCAATGAACAGAACACAGCAGTGAAAATGGTTGTGGGTATATGGTGTGGGGTTGGGAGTTTCTAGAAATCTCTGAGGTTAGTAAAAACCCCCTTTTGGCAACATAAAAGTCTCATAGCCAACAGGAATAACAAGCTAAAAAAAGTCATTAATACTAATTATTTAAGATACTAAATTTACAAACCACATTTGCAGGTGTTCAAAATCTTCCCTGAGACAAGTGGTGAATTTTGCCTTTTTTGTACCTTAGGGTTTTCATCTGTCTAATGGAGTAGTGATGTCTCCCTCACAGGATGGTCATGAGGACAAAGGACAACATGGGCAAAACATGTAAGACTCCTGTAGTTGGTGGCTTTATTCCCATTATTATGATGAGTGTTTTTTGGAAGTAACACCTTCCTTTTATTATACAGGTTTTTGATGAACTAGTGGTAGGTTCATATTAAGATCATCTGGGAGAACATTTAAAAAATATGCATGTCCAGACCACTACTCAGTCCCCATGAATCATAATTTGGTGAAAATAATGGGGAAGGATGCATGTACGTATGAAAAAGTTTCTCCCTGTGATGGTTATGATACATCCAAAACACCTTCAATGCATTTAAGGCAAATTTCTAAATTGTGATCCCACCTCTCCTGTAGTAGTCCTGGGATATGGTCCTTGGAATCAAAGGTTTCTGAGGTTAAATAATTAGAGATATTATCTACTAGTACCTCCCTCCCCCTCCCTCTCCCTTTATTAAAGTATCTGAGAAGTTCTGCAGTACACACTATTGGAAAACTTGTAACCTATTGCCTTCTGATCTTATTTGACAGTGCAACATGTATTTTTCTTGCAACTCTCATCAACATCTTTGTTCAACACATTTGAGAAATATTATATATAGAGTTAGTCAGAAGAGAACTCTATCCATATTCAGAAATATTTTTGCACTGAAGACATAAGGGAGAAGCAAGATCGCACAGAGCAGCTAAAATTCCTCCTCCCCGGGGAGCTGGCTAGGCCTGCTTTTATTCTTCCTGCTGCTTGTAACTTACATGTGGAAAGAATATTGAAAACGACAAATGTGTGTTTTCAAGTAAGCAATTCTGGGTAAAGTCTGGGTGAGAGTCAAAGGACCAGGGAGATGAGCTACTGCAAACCTTAAGAGCTGAGACTGGACAAACTTGGCTTTGAATCCTGGTTCCAATACTTCCGAGCTTAGTGACCTTGGGCGAGTTACTTCACGTTTCTGTGCCTCACTTACCTTATAAGGGCTTTAAAAAAGTGCATTATTATTAGTACTATTTATCCCTGTTCTTATAGAAGTGGAAAAGCACATTTAAGCAAAGTGAGGGGGAGAATCAAGAATTGAAATAGAATAGAGAATTCTGGAAACTTTCAAAATCAAATAAATCTTGTTCCCTTTACAAGTGAATTTATTTATTTATTTATTTTGGTAAATCATTACACCAAATACCCTATGAGAATTCAGGGTTAGAGTTTGAGAGATGTGATTAACTTGAATTGGCTGGTTTATAGCAGTGGAGCGTGAATGACCCTTTCATCCAGCTCTTCATTCTAGTCAAATCCCAAACTATCAGACTAATTAATATAGAAGAAGCAGCTTGGGAGCCGCTGCCAATGGCAAAAAAGAGAAGGGACTGGGTGAACCTCAACAGCGCCGAAATAACTGCCCGAGAAAGAATAAAAGACTCAGAGTTGTGGTGAGGATGTTGGGGTGGGCCGGCTGAAGGGCAGATTTACAAACACACACACGTTTTGCTGCTCCCCGAACTTAAAAACAAAAACAACAACAACAACAAAAACCAGGGCTTCCCTGGTGGCGCAGTGGTTAAGAATCTGCCTGCCAATGCAGGGGACATGGGTTCGAGCCCTGGTCCGGGAAGATCCCACATGCTGCAGAGCAGCTAAGCCCGTGCGCCACAACTACTGAGCCTGCACTCTAGAGCCCACGTGCCACAACTACTGAGCCTGTGCACCACAACTACTGAGCCCTGCACCACAACTACTGAACCTGCGTGCCACAACTACTGAGCCCGCGAGCCACAACTACTGAGCCTGCGTGCCACAACTGAGTCCACGCACCACAACTACTGAAGCTCAAGCGCCTAGAGCCCGTGCTCCACAGCAAGAGAAGCCCCCACTCACTGCAGCTAGAGAAAGCCTGTGCACAGCAATGAAGACCGAACAGAGCCAAAAATAAATAAATAATAAATAAATTAATTAAAACAACAACACAAACCAAAACCCGATAGAATAGAATAGAAAGTTTCAGAGTACTTTGCACGTAGTATGACTGAGGCGGCAGTTTTATACACGCACACACATACCCACATGTGCATGTGGATAGGTGTGTGTGTGCAATATGTATTTCTTATTGTGAGTTATGGTTAAAAAAGCTTGAAAACCTTTGCTCTAGAGGGCAGCCCACAGGGCCCTGAGCCAAGAAATAGATTGTTATTTTGTGTCTAGAATGGCTTTGTGAGCTTACCCAGATCCCGCCCTACATTTTTGTAAACGCTGGGATGATTGGGTGAGTGTGACAAGGACAAGCAAAGGAGAGAAAACTCAGACGCCAAGCCCCAGGGCAATGATTGACTCAACAGAGCCTGGGCACCAGTGGGAGGACTGAGCCACTATCACAACCACAAAGCAAGATGACGGCGTGGTGGTCATGGTGGTTTCCATTCCCACTGTAGAAACTGTAGCTGAGGTAGCAGCAATAGACCATTTATTGTGTATCTACAATGCAGCAAACCCTCTATTTTGTTCTTTACTTTCCTTATCTCATTTGAATCACACGGCAAAACTCTGGGAGAGCTATTATTATTATTCCCATTTTAAGGATGAGAGAACAGAGTTCAATCATAGAAAAGCGATTTTATGAGAACTGTTCATCGGGGGCTTTGAGAGAGGCAAAGTGAGGTATGATGAGTGGCCTTCTCTTGAGAAGTTTCTGTCTAGATAACGAGACTTTAGCTCATGAGCATCTCTGAGGATTGAACCACTTGTCTTCCTTCTTCTAAATCCCCTGATTCATCCGTTTTCTCCCCAGCTACAGGCTGTCAGGATGAAGAGGAGTGATAGAATTTTATTCTTTTCCATGCATAGAGCAAGGTACCAGATGGGAAATCAACCCTTTCAAGGGGAATTTTAATTGAAAACTGGAATATCACACCCAGTTTCGATCAGTCAACACATAGTGCCTATGAACGCCATTGATATTTACTGCCAACTATTTACTGGTCTCTTACCTACTATGTGCCTAGCTTCATGCTAAGTAATTCATGTACATATTATTTTATAATCGAGCAGGACCTTATGGGGCCTTTTTGGGGCTGACCTCTCCCCCATATTCCCTGCTTTAGTTCCTTTCTGAAGTATCTAGATAATAGTATCTGATGCACATTTCCTGAGTTGTTTTACAGACATGAAAAGCCCCATCAAATGGAAGATGTTAACTACTTGATGACCATGAGCACATAGCCCCAAGACCTACTGGAGCCTGTGGATTGATAAACCCTGTGACACCACCCTGTTCCCTTACCATCAACCAATCAGAAAATTGTCCACGAGGAGATCACATACCCTGCGACCCCCCTCCCTTAGCTGGCCTTTAAAAATGTTTTCCTGAAACCCATCAGGGAGTTCAGTCTTTTTGAGCACTAGCTGTCCCAGACTATTTGTATGGAGCCTTACAATAAATGCTGCGTTTTCCTTCACTATGACCCAGTGTTAGTAGACTGGCTTCATTGCACGTGGGCAAGCAGAACCAAGTTTGGCTCAGTAACAATTCAGTCTTCAGAAACACCCTATGGAGAGGGTACTAGTTTTGTGCCCATTTTCCAGATGAGGGAATGAAGGTGTGAGAGGGTAATAACTTGCCTTAGGTGAGACAGCTAATAAATGGGGAGGTTGGGCTTTGAGTTCAGCTCTGCCAGACTCTAGAGCCTGGGCTCTTAACCACCAAACAATCATGATTCCTCCATGATATCCAAGGTATCACACACATAAAGTGGGGATTAAATTAAAATGTTGATGGTCACTCCCTGTCCTTAAAGAGGTTTCAGTACTGTTGAGAAGGTAAGACCTACACAAATGGAAAAATAGTTAATGGTGCCTTGCTGCTTTTATGCTGTGGTCAAAGGAGTACTAGAAAAAATTCATGGAGGGAGAAATTGCTGAAGCTGAGCTGGGCAGGATGAGCCAGGATTGGATACGCACAGAAAAGTGGGTTGGTCTCAAGAGTAATTGAGCAGATACTAGACTCCTCGGTTTAGAGCAGAGAGCACAGTTTCTTCAGTTGAATGGAGGGGGTTCCCATTTAAGGACTCTGAGGCCTTCAGCAAGTTATTTACCTTTCCCAAACCTCAGTTTCCCCATCTGTGAGAAGGGGATGATATCCATCTCAGAGAGTTGGTGGGAAGATCAAGTGTACCTAAGTGCCTGGGAAAAGGAGGCATCTACTACTTTCACCTCTACACACCAGATTAAATCCAGTTTCCCAGTAGAGCTGGTTGGCATCTTCCCTTGGCCATTCCAGTTGAAGATCTTAGAAAGAGCCTTACCTGCTGTGTGAAGCCCTTTACAACACGCCTCTGTTTGAGGTTTGTCTCTCCATCCAAGTTGGAGGTCTCCAGATGACAGATCCCACTGGGGTCCGAAGAAAAGAGGAGGAGTATGTCGGCTGGGATGATCTCATTGCATTGCATTTGGATGAAGTCCCCCACTTGCACATCCTTCCAGCACTTCTGCGTGTAGCTCTGCTCTTTCCTGGGGTTGGAGAAAGACAGGGGTCAGAGTGAATGTGAAAGTTCTCCAGAACGTGAATGAGTGAACGGAAAAGGTTCCCCCCTGCACCTAATATCCTCCAGTCAGCCTGTCACAGGACTACTCTGTATACTACCTTGCCCCAAATGACCACTATCATCATCTCTAGAAAAGCTAAGCATGATCTATAGCATGATCTATAAGCATGATCTATAGAATCTCACTTCCTAGATATACATCACTTCCTAGAATACCCAGTTATCACTGTAGAAAGCAAGGTCACAAAAGAATGGAGTATAGGAAAGACTGCTTCTGGTTATGGGTGGAGAGCGGCAGTGGGGAAGGTGAGAATACAGACCATTGTCTAGGAAGATCTGCAGTGGTGCTGAAATAGGAAGCAGGGAATTAGGAAGATGGCACCAGGGACTTTGATAGGATGGGCCCCACAGTGATCACAGGATCAGAGGGCTAAAGAAATCTGAGAAAATGATGTACTTTCTCTCCCTATCCAATTTATCAAGCTCAGGTAATAACAGGGGCAGCAACAGTTGTGAATTTAGCATTTCTACCGTGCCAAGCACTAGGGTGAATTAATACTTCATTTACTTGCATAATAAGTCACTGGACGAGATGTTATACCCATTTCATAATGAGGAACTTGAGAGTTCAAGAGAAATTTCCCAAGGCCTTACAAAAACAGAGCTGAACCCCGAGTCTGGGTCCAACTTGACACCAAACCCAGTTTTCACTGCTTGAATATCCTACCTCTTGGAAATCATTCCCCTCTTTCCTCTCCAGTGGGATGGCAGCATCAGCTTTTACAGCCCTGGCAGAAGGACTCGCTACTCCCCAAGGCAATACATTCCGTTTCCAAGAGGCCTCATTTTACGAAATTCTTCCTTCTGATTAGCCAAATATTGAACTAATTCTGCTCTCCCAGGCAATCTGATTTACTCCATCTTCTACCATTAAAAAAAATATATATATATTTAATGAATTTATTTTACTTATTTTATTTTTGGCCGTTTTGGGTCTTTGTTGCCGCATGCGGGCTTTTCTCTACTTGTGACAAGCGGGGTCTACTCTTTGTTGCGGTGTGCGGGCTTCTCATTGTGGTGGCTTCTCTTGTTGCGGAGCACGGGCTCTAAGCGCCCGGGCTTCAGTAGCTGTGGCTCATGGGCTCCAGAGCGCAGGCTCAGTAGCTGTGGCGCATGGGCTGAGTTGCTTCCAGGCATGTGGGATCTTCCCGGAGCAGGGCTCGAACCAGTGTCTCCTGCACTGGCAGACAGATTCTTAGTCACTGCGTCACACAGGGAAGCCCTAGAAAAATACTTTATTCATCAGGTGTCTTCTGAAGCCTTTTGGACTTGCCAAGTCAAATTCAACTTTCCAAGTGCCCTCAATTATTCTGTGTGACACAGTTTCAAGATCTGTCTTAGAGGTGAGTGCTCTTCTAAGGCTGTGTTTGGAAATGTTCCTCTTTAAATGTGGGATCTGGGACCAAACCAATATTCCACATGTGGTCTTTTAAACTAGGTCCAGCTGGCTTGCAGCTGGTTGTCTCTGAGCCCAGCCAGGCCTGGAGAAGCAGGCTCTCTTTTGCTGTTTTTTTCCACTGATGCTGAGCCTCTCTGGGCATGTTACTGCTTCTGTTTTTGTTGGAATCTGAGCTGCCCTGGGCATGACAAGACCACTCTTCCACAGAGGAAGAGACGTGACGAATTTCACTTTTCTCCTCTGAGTTCGTAAAAGTCCTTGAGGAGGATAAGGGTTTGACGCCTTTCTCCTTTCTTTGGGGGCCCTTTAGAGAACTCCAAGCAAGCCCTCCTAAGACCCCATTTTCCTTGTCAAAAAGATCCTTTCAAAGGACTCCCTCAGTTTCCTGAAATAGATGCACATCCATCTGGAAGACTTCTGGAAGGCCAACCAAGGGAAAATCTGATCAGAATCTATAAAATAATCAGGGATTACAATTAGGAAGCAGTCTTGTAACTCTAAAGACTCACAGAGTTCTGCAGAAGTGCCCATGCTCTAGGGAGCCCAGTGCAGCAGCCACTGGTTAACCGTGGGCAGTATCACCCAAACGGGGACCACTTCTGAGCATTTTGTGGGCAGTGCATCTGTATCTTTTTCTTTTTTTTTGGTACGCGGGCCTCTCACTGTTGTGGCCTCTCCCGTTGCGGAACACAGGCTCCAGACGCGCAGGCTCAGCGGCCGTGGCTCACGGGCCCAGCCGCTCCGCGGCATGTGGGATCTTCCCGGACCAGGGCACGAACCCGTGTCCCCTGCATCGGCAGGCAGACTCTCAACCACTGCGCCACCAGGGAAGCCCCATCTGTAGCATTTTAATAATAATAATTCTTTTGATGGAAAAAGGAAATAACAGGTTTCTAAGCACTTTTTCATTCCATCAACTTATTTTAGAGCAGCTTATCATCTGCTCTACCTTACTTTTTATTTTTATTTTTACCATGAAAAATAGAGAGAGTCCCCCCAGATCTGTTTCTCACTACCATTTCAGAAAAAAAAATTTATCTGTTGATTCAGGGAAGAATTTTTTTTTTCTTCAGAGCAGCCTTGGGAACACCTGTTAAATGTCCAAATATAAAGCTACTTAAAGAAATTGGAATGGCAGATACTCTCCATTGGAAAAGGAATCTTGTACAGTGAAGGAGGGAGGCTTTCTCTATTGCTTTTTTTTTTTTTTTTTCCTTTTTGAGAGGACACTTAAAAAAAAAAGGATCCTTGAATATTACAGTAAAATTGCTCCAAGGAATAAAGGATTATCACTCAACTTGTCTTTGCTCTTTTTCCTTTGAACGCTGAAATTCATTCCCTTTGACGTCTGCCCTATTGGGTAATGCCTTTGGGGATGGCCCACCATTGGGTGCTTGCTGTAATCTCAGCAATCTGGCCGGTACTGAGATTGGATTTAAGGAGAACGCCTTTGACTCTGAGCAGTATCCTGACTGCCAACACTTCCAGAGCACACGGGTTCAAACCAGAAGGTTTGCAAAAGCTAGTTGGGAACGCTACATACACAGACATACCGAAGGCGAGGCCAATGCACCTCCACCCGTGAACACTGAAATCCATTCTTCTTCCTTCTAATAAAGGGCTCCACTGAATATTATGGGATATGTGAATTATTAATGGGATGGAAGATGGATGTTATGCAGATGAACTTATGAAATATATGTGTGTGTGTATGTGTGTGTGTGTGTGTGTGTGTGTGTGTATTTATGAGCAGTCACTTCTGTGAGTTTGGCTGGAGTGCTGTCTTGTCAATTCTCATAACGATGATAGGTGTCGCAAGGTCAATGGAACCACACAAGATGCTATAAATCAGACTGGTCTCTGTTTTCTTTCTATTATTCTTTGGGTCCCTGGGAGGTCCTGTCCAGTACTGCTGTCCTGTTAATAATCGCCTGTCTTTCCTTCAGATGTAATCTTCTCTTCCTTAGGATGACATGCAGTGGTGAAGGGACACTCTTCGTCCCTGTTGTAGGCTTACCCTGCCCAAAACAGAGATTGCCCATCTCCGGGTCGTGCTCAAACAGAGGCACATATGCCTCCAGGCACACATCTTGTCGTGTGTGTCCAGGAGCACTGAAGCTATGGGAACAACATGATTTTGGGGATGTTCAAAATTTTGGGGGGGGGGCATAATTTAGTAATTTAGCTGGTACAAAATTTGAAGAATTATATATTTATATTGACCCAAATGTAGTAATATTATGGAATCAGAGTCAGATTTTATAGGAATTTTGGGATACGAAAAAGTGACAACGGGGACATTTCCTTCTTGCACTGGGTTATTCTGTGCTGGTTTCCTGATCCTCTGGGGGCCCGCTTTGTCTCCTCAACTGTGGAAAAGGCAAGGGTGTATAGCTCCGGGGTTGGGGCGTCCAGCCCGAGGAGGTGCTGAGTGGCTGAATCCAGCTGAGGCAGAAAAGCGGCGTGCTTCTGCATTGAGGGACGCCCAGATGTGGCCACAGCTGGCTGGGAGCCACTTTCGGGAGTCATTCTCTGGTTAATCCAGACTGTTCGGAACAGCTGCCCCGGGTGGACAAATGCACACACTCCTGGTCATTTCCCTGCTCAGTGAGTCCACAACTGGGAACTGATTGCTATTTTAGTTTTGTGGCATGTTCACTGCTGCTTAAAAATAAGACAAATCGATGTGGCTGGGGACGAAGACTCCATCTGGCAGATTCTGCCTTGGGGAGAAATTAAGTGGTGCAGGGCTAAATGGCTTTCTGAGAGGAGATAGGGCTTATTAAGAGGTAAATAAACAGCAAGAGAGGTTATAACCGACTGGATCCTGTGGGGAAGCAGGTGAAAGTGGGGGGAATGGGGGAGGAGAAGGCGCGTAAGTTTCCGTTTCTCAAGTGCTATGTGGGTTTTGTAAAAAGGGTTTCAAGGAACTAGAGTACAGGGGATTTATCAGGAAACTTAGTTGTCTGTGGGATTTCCCATTCAGTGTAGGATGATGAGCTGACCTGGGCTGTCCTTCAGGAAGCTGGAATGTCAGGCCCAGGATGGTCAGCATCGCTACCCCAGGGAGAAAGGGGAAGCCAGTGAGAATGAGTGCAGTCTAGGGATTAAGAGTGGGTCTGAATCTCAGCTCCACCACTTACTACCTGTGTGACTTGGAGAAATTACTTACTCTTTCAGAGACTCTGTTTCTTCAGTTGAAGGTAATACGTGTATTTGCCTCAGAGGGTTGTTGGAAGGATTAGTGACGTGACGCATGTAAGTTCTTGGTTTTGCACTTAGTAAGTACTTAATGAACACAGGCTTCTTTTATGATGTTGATGACAATGATTGTTAACGTTATGGTGAGGTAACCACCACCACCAGCCCCAGCATTTTCTTCTTCATGCCACTGGGATGCCCGCTTTATATCCGTGATGACATTTCGTGAATTGGGCTCAGGCACATAATGTGCAAACACAAGGAACTTAAAAAAATCCAAACATTTTCCCCAAGTCCAGAAAAGAAGGACCCAAATTCAGCCTACTGTAGACCAAGGGCTCTGGATGCTGGCTACTGGGCAAACTCCCAGAAAAATATATCGTTAAGGTCAGGGCTGCCCAAGCTCAATAACAAAAAAGCAAACAACCCAATCCAAAAATGGGCAGAAGACCTAAATAGACATTTCTCCAAAGAAGATATACAGACTGCCAACAAACACATGAAAGAATGCTCAACATCATTAATCATTAGAGAAATGCAAATCAAAACTACAATGAGATATCATCTCACACCAGTCAGAATGGCCATCATCAAAAAATCTAGAAACAATAAACGCTGGAGAGGGTGTGGAGAAAAGGGACCCCTCTTGCACTGCTGGTGGGAATGTGAATTGGTTCAGCCACTATGGAGAACAGTATGGAGGTTCTTTAAAAAACTACAAATAGAACTACCATATGACCCAGCAATCCCACTACTGGGCATATACCCTGGGAAAACCATAATTCAAAAAGAGTCATGTACTAAAATGTTCATTGCAGCTCTATTTACAATAGCCTGGAGATGGAAACAGCCTAAGAGCCCATCATCGGATGAATGGATAAAGAAGATGTGGCACGTATATACAATGGAATATTACTCAGCCATAAAAAGAAACGAAATTGAGCTATTTGTAATGAGGTGGATAGACTTAGAGTCTGTCATACAGAGTGAAGTAAGTCAGAAAGAGAGAGACAAATACCGTATGCTAACACGTATATATGGAATTTAAGAAAAAAAAATGTTATGAAGAACCTAGGGGTAAGACAGGAATAAAGACACAGACCTACTGGAGAATGGACTTGAGGATATGGGGAGGGGGAGGCGTGAGCTGTGACAAAGCGAGAGAGAAGCATGGACATATATACACTAAAAAACGTAAGGTAGATAGCTAGTGGGAAGCAGCCGCATAGCACAGGGAGATCAGCTCGGTGCTTTGTGACCACCTGGAGGGGTGGGAGGGAGGGAGACGCAAGAGGGAAGAGCTATGGGAACATATGTATATGCATAACTGATTCACTTTGTTATAAAGCAGAAACTAACACATCATTGTAAAGCAATTATACTCCAATAAAGATGTTAAAAAAAAAAAAAAAAAGATCAGGGCCGCCCAGCAAGTTCTTTGTGGATGTTGACAAACTGGTTCCAAAGTTTATATAAAGAGGCAAAAGACCCACACTAGCCAACTTGATATTGAAGGAGAGGATTGACACTACCCATCCTCGAGACTTACTATAAAGTTACAGTAATCAAGACGGTGTGGTATTGGCAAAAGAATAAACGAATGGATCAATGGAACAGAATAGATAGCCCAGAAATAGATTCACATAATTATAGTCAACTGACTTTTGACAAAGGAACAAAGGCAATACAACCGAGCAAAGATAATCTTTTCAACAAATGGATATCCACATGCCAAAAAAAAAGAAAGAATCCAGACACAGACCTTACACTCCTGACAAAAATTAACTCAGAATGCATCACAGACCTAAATGTAAAATGCAGAACTATAAAACTCCTAGAAGACAACATAGCAGAAAACCTAGATGACCTTGGGTATGGCGATGAATTTTTCGGTAAACACCATAGGCGCTATTCATGAAAGGAGTAACTGAGAAGCTGGACTTCATTAAAATTAAAAATTTCTGTTCTGTGAAAGACAATGGTAAGAGAATGAGAAGACGAGCCACCATCTGGGAGAAAATATGTGTTTTGCAAAAGACACGTCTGACAAAGGGTCGTTATTCAAAATAGAAAAAGAAAAAACAAACTCAAAACTCAACAATAAGAGAACAAACAACCCAATTAAAAATGGACAAAAGATCTGAATAGACATCTCACCAAAGAAGATATACAGATGTCAAATAAGCATGTAAAGAGCTCAACATCACATGTCATCAGAGAAATGCAAATTAAAATGAGATACCACAAAATACCTATTTGAATGCCCCTAATCTTGAACGCTAACACCACCAATTGCTGGTGAGGAGGTACAGCAAGAGGCACTCTCACACACTTTTGGTAGGAATGCACAATGGTACAGACACTTTGAAAGACAATTTGGTGGTTTCTTATAAAACTAAACGTATTCTTACTATACGATCTAGCAATCATGTATCCTATTTACCTAAACGAGTTGAAAACTTATGCCATGCAAAAACGCACACATGTACGTTTATGGCAGCTTTATTCGTAATTTCCAAAACTTGGAAGCATCCAGATGTCCTTCAGTAGGTGAATGAATGAACTATGGTACATGCAGACAATGAAATATTATTCATAGCTAAAAAGAAGTGAGCCATCAAGCCATGATAAGACATGCAGGGAACTTACATGCATATGGCTAAGTGAAAAAAGCCAATGTGAAAAGGCTACACACTGTATGATTTCAACTGTAAGACATTCTGGAAAAGGCAAAACTATGGAGACAGTAAAAATATCAGTGGTAGCCAGGGGTTGGGAGGTGGGTAGGGATGAACAGGTGGAGCACAGAGGATATTTATGGAAGTGAAACTACTCTGTATGATACCGTAATGGTGGATACAGGTCGTTATACATTGGACCAAACCCATAGAATGTATAATACCTAGACTGAGCCATCTTGTAAACTATGGACTTTGGGTGACTATGATGTCTCAATGTTGGTTCATTAATTTCGACCAACAGACCACTTTGGTGAGGGATGTTGATAATGGGGGAAGTTGTGCATGTGTGAGGGCAGAGGGTACACGGGAAATCTCTGTACCTTCCCCTCAGTTTTGCTGTGAACCTAAAACTGCTTTAAAAAAACAAAGTCTTAATAAAAAAAAAAAAAAAAAAAAAGAAGGCTGGAGAAAATTTGATAAATCTCCAGTTTGGGTGAGGAAACTGACCTGGCCAAGGTGTATAGCAACAAAACTTGGGTTGGAACCTCTATGCTTTCCACGGCTCCAAGAAGAGTCAAGCATCCTGTAGCTGGTTCAGGAATACTTCAAATGCCCAACTGTCTTTGTCTTGACAGCGGTGTGCTCACGTAGAGACAATTTCGTGGGGTGGTGAAAAGCTCTGGAGTCATGTGAGCCTGACTAAAACCCGGAACTTCCTACATACAAGGTAGTGTGACCTTGACCCCACTACTTGACTATATGACCCTCAATTTATTCATCTATCAAATGGACAAATAAAATCTATTCTACAGGTTCAAGTGAGAGTTCAATAAGATAATACATGAAATGACCTTAGAGCAGATGGCATTTACTGCTGCTATTATTATCATTACAGTTATTATTAGCTTGGAGCAAACAGGGTCACTGCTGTGGTGATAGCAGAACAGAATCTGTGTCGTTGTCTATTTTCATGAGCTGTCGTGAATGAGGGGTGGGGCTTTGTGGTTGGAGGAGGAGCTTAGCAAGGGAGAAGGAACAGAAAAGGGAGGAAGGGTCCTGTGGCTTCTGTCCTGACCTGGTCCCACAAAATGGAAATGGAACAGCAGTTAAAGGTTTAGCGTTAAGTTAAAGTTACGCTAAAGACAGCGTGGGCCTGGGGCAGAGGGCAGTGAGTGCAGCTGTGTCCCCGCACATGCCTGTTTGCTACAGACCACGATGACAGGGGCTTTAGATTCAGGGAAGCTCCAGAAAGAAACAGCTGAGGCTGGAGGAGTGGGTAGGAGACTCGGGCCCCTGGCTTGGTTGGAAATATTGGGGGACATGAACATATTAACTATACCTGAGGATGCCCAGATATATCTGGGGAGGCCTGAGTATTAGTGCGGGAAGAATGAAGACCCAAATCAGCAGCTTGGGGCATCTGTATTTATGTGAATTCATTAATACCCAGAGGCCTAACTGTTTCATGTGTCTTCTACTTTCAACTATGTAATAAGCTTGCTGAGACCTGGGATGACCCTGGGTCTTATATTTCCGTACCTACATGGAGTCTGGTAAATATTCAGTAATTGATTCCTTGTAGATTTGTCTTGAACATGAGGCAGTAGAGAAGCTTTTCCTAATCTTAAGTCATTTTGACATCTATCTCTTTTTGTTATGGACGCACTAATGGAGACTTCCAAAAATGATATCATAATAATATAATATGATGTATGATATGATGATATGATATAATATAATGTATTTAATGTAATGTAATAAAATAAACTTATTTGTATTAAGTGCCTATAATAAGCCCAGCACTTAACGAACGTTACCATTTAGCTGCCTAATAATGACACAACTTTTATTATTACTGTTATCTCTGTTTCATAGATGAGGAAACTTAAGCCCAGAAAGGTTATCTAACTTGTGTAAGGTCACATAGGTGTGTCTGCCAGGATACAGGAGTGATAGCTGTGGGGACTTCATGGCTCAGCGTGGTCTCTTGGTCCTGTTCGAAAGTGCGGTACTAAGCAGATGACGCCTCAGAAGCTGGCGACATAAACATAACTGAGGCTGGGTCGGGAACAGGAGCCTCAGCTTTTGGAATTGTGAGCTCCATAATGGCAAATCAGAGGCTATAAACGCTCACCCGTTCACATACAAATCATGCCTGTTGACACAAGTGCAGAGCTTCAGGGACACCTGAATTCTTGTTTTATGATTCTTCCACCCATTGAGTTTGAGGGAGAACCTAATGCATTCTATCCTGAAATGACAAGCTGAATTGGCCCACATAGTTTATGGCCTTCTGTGAGCACAGGGCGAGGCCATGGGAGTCGGGTGGGCACTTGCAAAACCGACCCTTTAGAGAGGAGGCTACTTGGCTGGTGCCAAATGCAGAGCAAAGACCCGCAGAGAGGATGCAGGGGTCTACTGGTCTGTCAACTACAGCCAGTGGCACTTTTCATAGTCATGCTTCAAATGACACTATGATCCTCTGTTTTGTGCACTTTCAGATTCTTTCCCCAGGCCTATTTTGCTATGTTATTATAGCTTGGAGTCAAGTTCTATGGTAAAGCGTTTGTCCTCTTCCATGCGGTTCAAAACCCCAGCCAATGATCTGTCTGTCTTACTCCACTTGAGTCAAGCTCATGGTGACTCTTGGCTATCAAGGTTATAGAACTCTCCTTAGTAATATTTTAGCCAACGTTTTCTGAGGGCTACTGAATGCCAGGAACTATACTAAGCATTTTACATGCATTACTTCATTTAACAGCTGCAGCAAACCGAGGGTACAGCTGTTCATTTAACAGCTGCAGCAAACTGAGGATATAGTTTTAGGGTAAAGAATACATACTGTATTTCGATGTTAGGACGGCCCTGGCAAAGCCTAAATTCTACCCTGTCAATCATCTCATATCCTTTGGGTTTCCCAGAGGGATGTTATATGGAGGAAAATGATAGTAGAATGGGGATCAAATAGCTACTATATTAAGAGCCACACAAATATGATATTTGAATGTACATTCTATGTTAGAAGCTGGGCTGGGAGAAGTGGCTTAGGCTCCGGGCCAGATGAAGCCACTTAAATCCCTCGCCTAAATCTAAATCTTGGTCTGGGTGTGCTCAGGAGTGCTGTGGAAACGGAGTTAGGGGGAAAGAGGTCCAGGCTCTAGAAGGGTTACCCAAATTCAGATTTTAAATCCTGCCACATAGAATAGAAGAGAAATGAGAGAGCAGAGCATAAGTTTTTGCTTTTAAAACACTGTTACCCTGCCCACTGGTAAATGTGGCTCAGTGAATGTCCTTGACCTTTGCCAGTAAAATAAACAATTCCTCCCTTGTATGGGTGGGAAATGTAGCAAGAAAGATGAAGGCTTAGGTTGGGCCTGACATTGAAAAAATTAGAGTTGAAGTGACTGGAAATTTAAAAAATTATGTAGTGCTAATTATGATGCAGACACTGAGTTAACAGTTTTTAAGGATTATTTCATTCAACCCACATGCCCCTGGGACATAGGTGCTAATACTGGCCCTACTTTATACGAGTTGAAATGGTGGCTGCAGTGATCAAGTAACTACAAGTGTCCACACATTTAGTAAGTGGCAGTTCTGAGACAAGCTCAGGTGTGATGCCAAGCATCCAGTATGATGTCACGTTTTAAACATCCCTGCTGAGACTGCTTTAAGCACTCTCCTTTGGCACTGCATTGTATAGTTGCTTCTATAGCTCTGCTACGCTCAAGCCCTCTGACATGTCATCTCACATCTTTTCACAAAATTTACCGTAGAGAGACTATGACCATTATTTAAAGATGAGACAAATGGGGACACAACTGCCTAAGTGGCTTCATTTAGGTCATGTGGTTAATTGGTGACTGACCCAGGATGAGGACCTCTGGTTTCCTCATTCTCAGGCTTTCCTATGGGGGCACCAGCGTGAAAGGAAACTGACAGACAAATAAAAACAGGCTGCAGGCCAGGCATCTGCCTTCTCCAACAGAGCTTTCCACAGCTGGGAAACCAGGGCCTCAGTGCCATGCTGTCAGAAGACTGGCCGCGATCCTGTAGCATCTGGAATTCTTTTTATGTTATAGCGGCCACCTGACTTACAGAAAAGAGAATCTCCTAGTCTTGGTAAAAAGTCAGAATTTAAACGTTTCTAGGGAATTCCCGGGTGGTCCAGTGTCTAGGACTTGGAGCTTTCGCTGCCAGGGCCCGTGTTCGATCCCTGGTCGGGGAACTAAGATCCCCCAAGCCATGCGGCGAGGCCAATAAAATAAAATAAAGTTTCTAATCGAATCATTTCTCTCTTAAGCTACTGCTATGTCTTGATCCTGGTCTTTTTGATACCAGCATAAATCACACATACAACCTTTAGGTGACACATGAATAGGCTGTGAGCTGACCTGTTTTCTTTACCTATTTGAACGCTCATCCTTCAGTGCCCTCCTGAAATGTCACCTCTTCAGAGAAGGCTTCCCTCGGCTGGCTCTGATGTTTTTGGCAGGCAGACGTGTCGCTGCAGCCCATGCATGACTGTGACCCTTTGTCCATAGGCAAGGGACACTGTAACTGTTTACAAGTTCCTCATGCTCTCTGGACTGAGAGCCCCTCGAGGGTACATGGGGCCTTCCATGTTGATATACACGTACTCGGTTCAGACGTAAGACTTGCTGAACAGATGAATAATTGTGTGCTCGGCTGCTGAAACACTGGAAGGCTTTTGCTGCACTACAATATGGAGACAAAAACCTTCATGGATTCCCTTGGTTCCCACTCCTGCTTCCTTGCTGCCTGTTTTCTGAATACAAATAAAAATATACGAAGCTGGATGGAAAAATACAATTCTCTTGCTCGGTATGGTTTCTAGATTCATTAAATTGAGCCCTGGGAGACACTAAGCTAATACAATTCTGAAGCCAATCTCTCCTTGAAGTCATTCCGTAAATCTGATTAATGGGTCACCTTTAGACCACAAGCACAGTTGCTACATTAAAAGAAAATGCTCTAACAGGATTGTAATTCTGTAAACAAGGCTTCTGCTGTTTGCAAAAAGATTCTCTCACAGTATAAACAGGTCTAGGCTGGATGATACATGGGTTTAAGGTGAGCAAAATTCTTAGGGTCCTAGTATTCAACTGTACAAAAATGAGGACATTTGACATCAGTTTCTCAAATGTGTGAAATTGAGACAAAATGGATAGAACTAGTGCTTGAGATATACGCTTGCATGTTGCTTGTCAGAAAAAAATTGTCCTCTCAGATCTTGTATTCTTTGCCTGACATACCGTCATGTATCGTGTTGGTCAAAAAGTTCATTTGGGGTTTTCAGTAAGATGGGATGACAAACCCGAACAAACTTTTTGGCCAACCCAATGTCTTCAGCGTTTGGCAAAAGGAAATGCTCCCTCAGCATCATCACTTAAGATAATAATATCTAGCATTTTCTATCTTCCTATTCTGGGTTTTTTCATAGAATTAATCCACTTCACGGTTAGAATAACTTTAAGGATATATATTACAGAATGTCCCAAAGTGTGTCTGCTCCTGTTAATATGTGGAAAGCAATTCCCTAGGAGTCGAGGCTCAAAAATATTTTAAGGTGATGATGTTGAGAACATGGTGGAGGCCTCTCCAACATGTGTTTCTCCTTCTCTTGGAAATACCTCATTTTTAAAATTTGGATTTTTCACCTTCCCTGTGTAGCCCATATGCTTTCAGAGAAGTGAACCTCATGCTGGGCTCTATGGCTCTGGTATAACCTAATCAGCATAATCTCATCTCCTGCTCAGAGGGATTGGTTTAGGGATGGGCACGTGACCCACTGGGGTCACTGAGAGATGAGGAGGATCTGTGGAGTAAGCTTCCTGGACCTTCCAAGAATGCTTCTGGAAGTGCTTTTCTTCCTCCCTTTGTGGGTTATTATATGTAGATGTGAGGGCTGGAGCTGCTGCAGCCATCTCATTACTGTGAGGGAAATCTACCTGAGGGTAAAGATGACACAGAGGGGGACTGAATGAAAAGGACAGCTAACTGCTGCAGCTAGAACGCCGACTGGCTGAATGAACCATGCCTGATCACCTGCCCACCTCAGCATATTTGTAGTGACTTAAGAAACAAAGTCTCTTCATTGTTAAAATTGTTTAAGTTGAGGTTTCTGCTTCTTGCAGTAGAGAGCATCTCAACTGACACAACAGAATATATATAAAACTGAATCACCGTGCTGTATACTTGAAACTAACACAACATTGTAAATTAATTATACTTCAATTAAAAATATGAATTTGGATATCCACTATCAATAACCATAAAGTCTTCCCAAGTACATATTGCATGATGTGTGTTTTTCTTTTTTTAAAAAATTAATTTATCAATTAATTTATTTATTTTTGGCTGTGTTGGGTCTTCATTACTATGCGAGGGCTTCCTCTAGTTGCAGAGAGCAGGGGCCACTCTTCATCGTAGTGTGCAGGCCTATCATTGTCGCGCCCTTTCTTGTTGTGGAGCACAAGCTCCAGACGCGCAGGCTCAGTAGTTGTGGCTCACGGGCCTAGTTGCTCCGCGGCATGTGGGACCTTCCCAGACCAGGGCTTGAACCCGTGTCCCCTGCATTGGCAGGTGGATTCTCAACCACTGTGCCACCAGGGGAGCCCGATGTGTGCTTTTCCAAGGTAAATTTTCAGTCCTGACAACTATGATAATCAAGTATTGAAATAAACTGAACTTAGAACCTGGTTTTCAAATACTCTCTTTGTTAAACTATGATTCACCAAAATAGTGAAGATGATCAAACCCATTATTATCACTAAACTTTTATCTATAATAATTTTAGAACGATTTCTCTGAAATTATATTATTAAGAAATAAATAATATTATTTGTTTTAAAAAAATAAAAAACCTGTATGTCCCTCCCTACCAGTGAGCCTGGGGATAAATGTCTCTTTTTTCTGGATTGTTATCTCCTCAGTTTTCTGCCATTTTCCCGGAAGCTATTTTGAGAACAGAATGACAACAGCCTGGCGTGTATCAGGCCAGCACCCAGCACAGGTCAGTCTGTGATCTGATTGACACTGAGATTATCCCCAAGAACAGGCCAATTTTTCTGGGATGCTCAGGGTAGAGGATTTCTGGCAAAGCAGGGAGAAGAGAACCAGGCTCACTGAGGTCCACCTGTATCCCTCCCCAAGGAACCAGTCCCACTGTGCATCTTCTATGAGAAAAACAACAAAGGAGAAAGACAGAAAACAAAGAGTGATGGGGTGGATTGGTGACAAGAGAAAAACAATGTTTTCTTAAAAAATCAGTCTCTTTAGGAAAGGCGGCACACTCCAACAGGTTTTTTTTTTTTTTCTCTCTTTATAATTTCCTTACTCAAAGGTGAGGAATGACTCAATCTCAACTCTAGGTATTCAGTGTGCTAACAATACTCAAGACAATTAGATCCAGCTGAAAAAAGAAAAAAACCCAAACCTTCAGATTAATATTTTTAGATGTGCAATTTTGGTCCTGTAGGCAAACAGAACAGAAGCTCATCTTTTGCTGAGGAGAAGGTACGGAAGTTCTCTTAGGGGTGCCCTGGAGACAGCTGAGTCCCTTGCATTACATGATCTCCTTAGAAGCTTCCCCAGGCTACAATTTTCCGAGTGGAGTCTGGCTCATAAACCATCATCAGCCTGCTCCAAGTCATAAGCTCCATGTTCTCCCCCGGGGAAGAGAACTTCTTAGAAAGAAGCAGCCCCTAAACAGCTGTAGGGCACACATGGGAGCAAGCCCCTTTCACTCTAAGAAGGACCAGAGCAACTGCAGAACGTCTTGGGGTCCATAAGGTCAGGGGGAACAAGTCAGAGGGATGGTGCTTCTTGAGAGAGATGGACTTTTTCCCTTATCTGGCAGGAAGTCAAGCCCCTACCTGCTGTATTCATCTAAGTGACTGACTCATCCAAAGTTTCTTATCGCCAGCCCAGAAAGCACTCTTTGTCACCGCAATCTCACTGCAAGCCCAGCCTCCATTCCCTTGCTTCTTTCTGGGCTACGTAAATTGTCACAAAGTTGGGACACACGGTAACTCTGTTTTCTTCCCTTACTGATCGAGAGCGTCTCCTTTTCCTAACAACCCAGTTTGGTTTTTGACTCAATGGAGTCTTTCTAAGACAACGACAGGTATAAAATTATGTTAAAGTACATGGCAAGACAGGTGGTGAGCCATTTTTGTTTGGGTTGGGATATCAGAGAGAAAGCTTAAGGACAGTCTTGATCGAGCTAATGTAAGTTTCACATTCTAAAAATAAAGCAATTACAGTTTGCATACTGAGTATTTATCATACCTCAGGAGCAGTGCTAAGTACTTTCCAAGGATTATCCCATGCAATTCTCACGACCACCTCAGGAAGTGTTCCAATTTTACGAGGGACAAAATGAGTCTCAGAGAGGTTAGGTCACTTGCCTAAGGTCACAGAGTTAACGATTGATTGAGACAGCGTTCAATCCAGGCAGTGTGTCTCAAGGGCTGGTTCTCCTAATACACTGCCTACTGCTTCCCTGAAAAACAGTGATGCCACTTTTCTCCAAGGGTCTCCAAACCTGCTCCAGTGTGCTCATGGCCACACTGGACCTAAAATGGTTGTGAATTTATGCAAAACTCTTACATGTCTAACACATTTGAAACAGCAAAGAAAATGTCACATAATAAAGACCTCCTAATTTTAATGAACGATTGACTCAAGCCTCAATTTCTTTTGTTTTATGTTTTTTGGTTTTAAACCATAATCCCCATTGTGGAGAATTGAACAGCTTCACTGCGATAAAGCGATGCTATCTTCCTACCCCCATCCTTCTATAAACAGCACCTGCGGTGGCAGCAGCCACAGAAAGATCAGAGCTGGGGCCGAGACTTCCCCGGGTGTTTCGTTTTACCTGCTATAGACGAGGCACTCTCGGTTATTGATCACTGTATCGGATTTGTACCTCCGGAGGTCTTCCCAAGCATCCTTGATGGCAGTGACCGTCAGGATGATACAGATTGGTATCATGCTCACCTCAGGCTGGAAAGCATTGACCACGGGGATAAAATTCAGAACCACAATGCCCACAAAATAGAAATTGGCAAACCGGTGTAGCTGCTCAAAGAGGTTCTTGGGTATGAAGGACAACAGAGTGTACTTGCTGGTCTTAATTTGATTCCCATGATAATGTCTGTTGGGGTTCTCTTTGTGGGACCATCCTTCAAAGGGCAGGTTGGAGACCACCACTCGTTTCCTGTCTTCTTTCCTTTTCAGCCTTTTCTTGCCTTGCTTTCTCATCTCTGCTCAATCCCGTCTCTTTAATTCTCATAGCAGGACACTTGAGCTCCCCATAAAACAGGTTCTTCCCTGATCAGTTCCATTGTTCAGCTGTCAGCGAGTGATGTTCCTGACATCTTGTACTCGCTTTGTTCACTGAACAGTTCTCTCTTCTTTCAAAAGGAAAAGTAAAAATAAAAAGCCGGTGTATAAACACTAGGGGAGAAGTATGACAAGGAAAGAGCTTGCAGAGAACAGGTGTGTATCCACCAGGTCACTTCCTTCTATGTGTTGAAACTCCACCTGTTGGAATGCAGACGTCACCCACAGGTAGCTTCCTTTTCCACCCCAGGCAACCAAGAACAGGTGTGCCAACTCTGGGTCCTAAAACCTACCTGGCTAAGTTCTAAAAGCAAGGATTTTTAGCCAAGAGCCACAGATGCTTTAAAAACGGTATACATTTTCCTGTTTGGGAGACATTGCCTGTCACTCTCCAAAGAGCTGATCCTGAACTTGGTCTCCTGAGATGATTCAGTCAATTTTAGAGTTTAATTCTTGAGGTTTCAACCCTGCTCTTATGGCACTTACATGAGTTAAATCAAAGGTTTCTTTAATTTAACTATTGACTATTGACATTTTGGGCTGGATCATAATTCTTTGTTGTGGAAGGTTGTCCCGTATATTGTAAGATGTTTAGCATCATCCTTGGCTTTTACTCACTAAATGCCAGTAGCAACCTCCTTCCCGATATCGCAACCAAAAACATCTGCAGACATTGTCAAAAGTTCCTGGCAGGGCAAAATTGCCCTGGTTGAGTATCACTGAATTAAATGAATTGAAGAAAATTAATGTGAGAAGAGAGACCAATTTTTTGAAAACACTGATAAGTTTGCATAATCTATTTGCCACAGAGAAAACAGAGGAATGATTTCCCTTACCTTTCATATATCTGGATGTTGGAGCAGTTTATCTCTCTATCAAGGCGGTGTCTCTTGAAGTCCTCTATGCCATCCTTGACCATGGTGATGAACAGGACAATGGCCAACGGTAACATGGTGATTTCCCTGTGAAAGACTTCCATGGAGGGCATCCAGTTCAGAATCACCAGGAACAGGAAATAGAGGTTAGCCCATCTGGAAGGGGCAAGCAAGGTATGAATGAAAACCGTGGAGAAGAGAAATATACTTGCCGCATTACTGCTTCCCTACTATTAGCCCTTGCCAACTAAAAATGACATGCTCTTTCAGTGTCACCTCGAACATCATGGTAAGGGCTTTAAAGTCAAATCCATTTAAAATGGAGATAGTACTATCTACTTTAAAGGGCTCCTATAAATATTACATGGGATGAATATTTGTTATGTATGCAGTGGAGGGTTCCAGAGTATAGTAGTTGCTCAATAAATGGTAGGTGTTGATAATTACAAAACTTAGGATAATGTCTAGGTGCATATTTTGCTTTATAGTTAAAAGATAATTTTGCATATATTATCTCAAAAGAGTGGCTTGCACTTTTACGTTTTCCAAGTGCATCTTTCTCCCTCTTGCCACTGTGCCTTTGCACATGAAGTTCTGTTTGAAAGAACATTCTTCTGGCTCCCTTCTCTGACTTCTCTCTGCCTCTTTCCACCTAGTTAACACATTCTCTTCTTTCATATTAGACTTCCACAGTTACTTCCTCCTAGAAGTCTTCCTTGACTTTCCTAACTAGGCCCGATTTCTCTTGTACTCACTCTAATAGCACCATATACTTCTCCTTGGAAGTATCTGTCTGAATTATAGTTTACACCAATTTACATAATTCCTAAAATTAATATCTGTCTCTTTCACTAGCCAATATAGTCAGGACAATGTGTCTTTCTTTTTTCGCTCGTGTATCTCTAATACACAACACATGACTTAACAGAGTAGAATCTGATAAATACTGAATGAATGAATGAATGAATGAATGACAAAGCCTCTTAAGGTACACGCATTTGGCCCAGAGGGTAGCATTTCTGAGTTCATCTGAGTGGCAAATACTTGGCTATAAAGTGTGTACTGTTCAGCCAAGTGGTCGTATACCTGTGAAACTGCTCCAAGAGATTCTGGGGCAGGAAGGTGAAGAGGGTATACTTGGTGGTGCAGATTCTGTTGCCAGAGTATCTTCTGGAGACCTTGGCCCAATCCTGGTGGAATACGTTGTTGTTGGGGAACACGACCCGCTGCTGTGCCAGGTTGTAGTTCTGCGCCCCCTCCTCTGGGGACAGCAGTGGTGTGGCTTCTGATGGAGACTGTGGGAGGCCATCTCTGACTCGCCACTGCCACCGGTACCAAGACGAGTCCACTGAGAGGGCCATGTCTGGCAGCAAGCTACGATCTGAGAAAGGACATGAAGTCACCATGGTCAGGAGAAATATGAGGCTTGTCAACACAAGGTGTGGCTATGTTTAGGACACACGGGTGGCATATGGGCTCATCCACTTGTCCACCCAACCATCCAAGGTAGACTGTGGCACACGAGGTGAGAAAAATATGTTCAATCCCTATAATCCATACATTCTAGAGTGAGACACATTAAACAAATGATCATATAAATAAAATACAACTAACGCTCTGATAAGTGCCATGAAAGCATTTCAGCTGGGGGATGGTATGGAGAGGGTGTATATGACCTCGTTGGGGCAAAAGTGTGGCCTGGAGGACTGTGAACCCAGGGCTCAGAATTCTAGCTCTGGTTCATTCCTGACTCCAAACTGCCTCTTCACCTGGCTGGGGTTGTGTCCTCACCAGAGTATGAGGAGATCTAGTCTTACTCTAATTTTTTTCACAAGCCTTTTGTGAGGAACAAGTTGGACAGTATAAAGAGTAAGTGGAGACATGTCTTAAAGGGAAAGCTGTTTATTCTCTAGGTTTTCCCTCGCTCTAAAGTTTTCTGATACTGATGATATTTCAGAGAAGCTCATTTGTGGTCAGAACCTCACGCGAGAGTGATTGGTGAAACAGGAGAAAGTCTCTTTCCTAGGAAATTTGGGTCTGAGGTGACTGGACTGCACTGAATGCAGTTCCATGAACGCCGTGGGCTTTTCCTGATCTGGTTGTCTGGGGGTGAGGGTTGGAGACCCCTTTCTTTCTTGCCATTCCATTTGGTGGTTTCTGAAACTGAGCCCTTAGTCCTAGATGGAGGAAGGAGGCTGCTTTATCTAGGATATTCCAGTTTCTGAGCTCTTTTAATAGAACCTATAAGCAAGCTCTCAAGGTTCCTTTTGGCCAAATCTTGCTTAGAGACCCAGTAGAATTAATTCAAATACATACTTTATAAGGTTAGAAGTTGTAGATAGTTTGCTTTTCACTTAGTAGGCTTGCAGGATGATTTTCTTTTGAATATAATGGATGAGTGAATGTCAGCCATGATTAATCTCACAGTGAGCAACCCCATCTGTCATTGAAAATGTGATTCACTAAAGGAGAAGTTCCATTTCTCATTTAAATGGTAATATTTTACCCTCCTGATGCTCCTATGATCTGACCCTTACCCTAATTCTCCTCATGACTTTAATGAACCCAAATGATTTCTCATGCACAGACCCCAAGGCTGAAAGAAGCTCTTCAGAGTCTTAAGTGAGCCCTTGTATCAAGCATGAAAAAAAGTAAATGCAATTACTAATGCCCATCATAATGAGACAAAAGCAATATTATGACATGTGGTAAGCCCGAAATAATAATGTATATCTTCTTTCTCATTATTAAAATAAATGCCCCTTTCACGGATTCTTTTTTAAAAATATTATTATTATAAAAGAAAAGAAAATGAAAAGATCATTCATGAATAGAGTGGAAAATGCAAACAAGAAATCTTGCCTTGGCTAATGCCATACATATCAGATGTCTGTCAATTTTACGTGATAAGGTCTTCATAAAGGAAGACTGGATTGACACGGGAGATGTAGGTATGTTAGGTGGGGCAATGGAGAAAGTCCACTTATCACATTATATTCTTTTCTTTTCTTTATTAACAGTGTAAAATGAGCTTACTTAAAAGCAAAGCAGATATAAAGTGGATGCCAAACAAGTGGATGAAGTTTGCTGAGGAACTGAATATTTGCATAGTTTCAAAGTATCTTTCCTTCAAATTATTAATTACGATGGTTAAAGAAAAAAAAAAAGAATCACTTTGTAGTGGAGAAATGTGGCAGACACCACCTTACCCAAGAGATCAAAGCAAACATCACCCATTTTGGGACAACTGGATATGTAGGGTCTCCTGATACGATATACTGAGAAGAACGTCACTTCTGTGGTAGTCACAAGGAAACATTGAAAAGTCTCAACCTGGGGGCTGGTCTCCAGAATTACTGGCTTAGGTTGTTCAAATGTCAAAGGTCAAAGAAAAGCAGAGGAACTGCTTCTGATTAAAGAAGGCTAAAAAGGTATGACAACTAAGAGTAATGTGTGATCCTGGACTGGCTCCTGGACAGGGGGAGATACAATAGGTATAAAAGACATTATTGGACAATGGGAAAAATTTAAATATGAAATGTGGATTAGAAACAGGATCTTAATAATGTTAAATCTTCTGATTGTGATAATTACATGGTGGTTATATAAGAAATTGTTCTTAACATATGGAAACCAAGAGCGGAAGGGGGTGGGGTGGGATGAATGGGGAGATCGGGATTGACATATGTACAGTACTATGTATAAAATAGATAACTAATGAGAACCTACTGTATAGCACAGGGAACTCTACTCAGTGCTCTGCTGTGACCTAAATGGGAAGGAAATCCAAAAAAGAGGGGAATATGTATACGTATAGCTGATTCACTTTGCTGTATAGCAGAAACTAACACAACATCGTAAAGCAAGTATACTCCAATACAAATTAATAAAAAATAAAAAGCAACAAAGAGATAAGCAAGAAGAAGCTAAAGAAAAACAAGGGGAGGAAGGAAACTGATTGACTTATTTAGCCAGATTATATTTAAGTATGGTTAGAGGTAGGTACTCAGATGATGTCAACAGTAAACCATCTCAGCTCTGCTTTCCCTTAAGTTGACTTTAGTGTCATTTCCTAACTCCTGCACTCATTGAAATCTTACTTCTTGTCCCCACGCATACATGTATTACCTGATCCAGCCTTTTAGGCAATTGGCTATATTTAGTCAGTACTTAATTAAATAATAATATATATGAATTTAGTAAATAAGCTCTTTTTTATTAGTCATTTGAAACAAAGAATCTGAAGGAAGGGGCCATATATCATGCCTATTGTATTATCTGTAGCAGCTTGCATACGACCTTTCACAAAGCAGATGATCAATATATACTAAGAAGAAACAAAAAGAAAAGAAAGAAATGGCTCTTGTTTGCAGGAAATCCATCCTAAAGTAGTTATGGGTTAAGGGGCAAGACACTTCAATGGTGTGTATGTATATGTGTGTGTATACATATATGCGTATGTGTATGTGTACACAGTTAGCTAGGTAGGAGGTTGTGGAAGGGTGTTCCAGGTAGAAGATCTGGTTCTAGAAAGTTCATAGGACTGTCCTATAGAGGCCATGAAGTAGGGGACAAAGAGTAGCAAAAGGTGAGGGTGGAGAGGCAGGCAAGGGCGAGGTGGCCTGTTAGAGCTATTTATTACGCTGAGAGTAAGAAGTCCTGGAGGGTGTTGGGCAGGGAAGAGGCCAGCAGAGCTGTGGGCCCCAGGCCGCGTGAAGCACACGAGAATGGGCTGGACGGACCAAGACGGGGGAGGCAGCTCCGTAACCCACTGCTTCCCCTTTGCTCCAGAGAAGCCACTTCTTTCCAAAAGTAGAACAGGAAACAAAGGGGGATTGTGCAATTCTTTTATCTGAGGTGTGGTTTATTACTGCTTTCAGAAAGGGAGGGGCATATCTGAAGCAACTCTCCAAGGTCCTTCCGATTGTAAAATCTCTCTCTCATTCTAATTTTCCCGAAATGGCACCTTCCACTAACAATAAACTTGGGGATTATCTTATTTTGCTAATGAACACTCAGATCACCTCTGGCTTGAGACAGTAATCCTCTCTGGCACCAATATCACTTTTCCACTGGGCAGAATGTCCCCTAGATGGGGTGTGTGTGGGGAGGAGTATTTCTATACGGTGGACCATTAGTCTAAAATACTGGGTTAATTAGAGTTTGCTAAGAAATTCTGTTCTTATTCCCAAACTTTCTCTATCTTGCCTGGCTCATGTTTTCAATTAACCCTAGTTCTTTGCTTTTACATTTTAATGAACTCAGCTAAACCCCATCTTTAGCAAATTCCATTTTTATTGTTAGGGGTCAATTAACCAGTTATTCATTGAATCAAAAAAATACTTATTGAACCTTTGTCAGGATAAGTGCCACAAAGGAGAAGAGGGTGCAATGTGATTGCAGGACAGAGGGATGTGACCCCGTCCCTGAGGAGGCGGGGTTCACTGAGCTGAGATCAAGAGGTGAGAAGTAACTGCATAAAATTGTGTGTGTGTGTCTGGATGTAAGTGAGCAACCTAGGAAGAAGCCACATTTGCAGGCTTCCTGTGGCTACAGCAAACATGTTGACTTTCAAAATGGAAAGACCCAAGTGGGGCTAGAAAGCAGGAACAAGTGGTTACTAGAAAATTACTTTCCCTTCATGTACGGTTCTCTGAAAAGGATATCAGTTGGTCAGGACCGTGGGAGCGTGGGGACCCTATAAAATTAAGTTTAATCTACACGTAGATTCTTGAAGAATAATACACTATCCGGATATTAGAATTAATTAGAATCTAAGAAAGTTTCGTCCTCAGTTAACCACAGGGGTTTTTAAAGCACTCCACCCTGAGGACAAAATGTGTCAACCTTACAAGAACAATTTCCTGTTAGACACTGAGTTAAACAATAACCACCTTAGAAGAAACAGTCTGGGGTTAGTGTGTCCTCAAATCTATCAATTATATCAGTTTTCCCCAAATTGCAAGCATTCTTGAGTCATCTTTCCAATTCTTGCTATACCCTAATAACATTTGTTTTATTAAATGCAGTATATTTTATTTCAAGTCAACTCACTTTTTAAAAGCTTAATCAACTTTGGCTTTTCGCTAAAGCACTGATAACTGAAATTAGGAGTTTGACACACATTATTTTTTTTAATAGGCATTAACAGGTCTGACTTTTATTAAAATAAAACTGTTGGCCTGTTACTACAACATTTGTCCTAGACCATCTGTAACTCTATTTGCTACCTGGAAACTAGGTTCAGAAACATCACCAATCACTCAGAAAGTATCAGTCATTTTCATTATTTGAGGTATTTCCAACTACTGCAGGGAAGACTGCTAACATGTTTTGTAAGATTTTTGTTTGCTTCTCACAGAAGTTTCAGAACAGCAGAGGCAATAGCAACAAAAGGTTTTTCATCAACCCTGAATCAAAGCAAAAGTCCAGTGACCACATTCCTATTCATTCCCCAAGCGTTCTACTAGATCAAGGAAAGATTTGCAATAAAACAATCTTATCGTCAATTTCTTATTCATTTTGCTTTTTCCATTTATGTTGATTGGATTTGCTTAAGGAAATGGCCATCACGTTTATGTAGTCTTTTACTTATTTTACCCATACTCATTATATAGATGAGGAAACAAAAATAAGGGAAATAGAATAATTTCTCTGTAGAACCTGTCATTTCTTCCTACTCCATTTCAGGAAAACCTATATTTACTAGAATCGGAGGTATAACTTTTTTTTTTTTTTTAATTTATTTGGCTGTGTTGGGTCTCTGTTGCTGCGCATGGGCTTTTTCTAGTTGAGGTGAGCGGGGGCTAACCTTTGTTGTGGGTGCGGGCTTCTCATTGCAGTGGCTTCTCTTATTGTGGAGCATGGGCTCTAGGCATGCAGGCTTCAGTAGTTGTGGCACGCAGGCTCAGTAGTTGTGGCTCGCGGGCTCTAGAGTACAGGCTCAGTAGTTGTGGCTCGCAGGCTTAGTTGCTCTGTGGCATGTGGGATCTTCCTGGACCAGGGATTGAACCTGTGTCCCCTGCATTAGCGGGAGGATTCTAAACCACTGTGCTACCAGGCAAGTCCAACTTTTTTTTTCACATTTGTTTTGAACCTAGGATGTGTCACATTATTGATACAGTAATGTTTCTTTTTTTTTTTTTTTTACCCTCATAACATTACTAAGAGTCTCATGCTCTACCAACTGAGCTAGGCAGCAGCCTTCCTCACAACATTATTAAATTGATAGCGTCTTAGATTCAAAGAAATGTCTTTGGTTGCAGGCCAGAAAACAGAAATCATAGTTTGAGAGCCGCTCACTAAGGTTTCTAGTTCTGGGACCCGTCCAGGAAAGTTCAGTAAGGCTTCATGACAAAGGAATGGCCAAAGGGGAGACCTTATCCTGCAGTAGAGTTCAGCTCAGGCAGAAGCCTTGTGGATGCCTCAACCTCAGAGTCTCCATTTGCCTTGAATTCAGTACAAGAGTCTACATAGAGCTGCTATGTGCCATCAGTTCCTGTAAGTACTAGACAGTGCTCTGTCCTTCCCAAAGGGAAGGGCAAAAGATGTGATTGTGCCTCATTCACAGACCACAAAACGTGTCCTATAATTAGGATGCCAGATGCTGCCTTCCTGTAGAGAGGAAGAAATACTGAATAAGAACCAAGTCTGCAGGCCCTTGCACAGGGTGGGGTGAGGATGGCTGCCTTTAGAGGTTGGTGAAAGTGGGAGTAGTGTGAAAGGTGTGGGGAGAGTGAGAACGAAACAGCAATCACCTTAAACAAAATTAACCAAAGGATGCAGTTCTGTAGGAGAATGAAAATAGCTGACAAATGAAATCCTACAGGACCTTTGTGGGAAAGGAACGAACAAAAGATAGATTTTTATAAAACTTACGTATTATCAGCATGCCACACTCAGTGTCCGTCACGAGTCTAGTTAATGTTTTTTACCCGATTGATTTTCTCTTAGCTCCTCAGTCCATAAAAGACTTACTCCAACAGATTTGCAAGGACAACTATTTTTTAAACAGATGAGAAGATATTTCTGTAGTCTGCCATGTTAAACGTCATTATCCTCCGAGTTCATTAGCATTTAGGGCACCACCAGTTATCCAGCAAGCTTATCTCCCATTCAGTGTATGTGGAGCTCAAACCTCACTCATGGAGTATTGGACAGAGGTAATCCCACTGCCTACCTGCCATCTCTACTTCTTTGCTGAGTATCTCAACTTTATCATTTCTAGAACTCCTGGATTCTCTCCAAAATTCACTTTGGCTCCAGTAGTCCTTATTTCTATGAATAGCATCTCCAGTTACCCAAATGACCTAGTCATTACCTTTGATTCCTCCTTCATTTGATACAGCCAATCTATCTTTGTGTTTTATCCATTTTTGTCTTCTGAATATTCTTCAAATCCATCAGCTTCTCAACATTTCTACTGCTTCCTTTTAAAAAAAGGCATTAGCATCTCTTGTCTTGGATGACTGCAACAAACTTTTAACTGGTTCCTACATCCTTGCTTGTTCCCTTTCCAATCTAGCCTTCACATGGCAGCCAGGGTTATTTTTCTAAAGTATAAGTTAGATCATGTCAGTTCTCTTATTAATGCCCTTTATGATTGCCTTTGTACAAAATCGAGACTTCTCACTGTGGCCTACATTTCTTTATAGGATGCAGCACCTGCCTACCTCTTTCCTTGCTGCTCAATATTCTCAAACACTCCAAGCTCTCCCTCTCTCTCTCCTTTTCTTGGTGCATGGATCTAGGCATTTAGTAGTTCCTTTCCTTAAAAGCTCTTTTTTCACTTTTAAGCTAGGCTAGGCTGTGAAACAAATAAGCTCCAAATCTCAGTGGTTTAGCACAGCCTATGAAGAGTTTGCAGGTCCAAGTAACTCACCTCCATCCAGTGACTCAGGGATCCAGGCTCCCTCCACCCCATGATCTCGACATGTGGCTTTAAATATAGCCATGACAAGGACCCAGAAGTGAATAACATTACTTTGCTCACAGTCAAATGGCCAGAATCAGTCACATGACCTCATCCTAACTGCAAGGGAGGCTGGACTACGTGGGAAGCACACAGAATCTTTGGTGGGTATTGGTTGTCTCCGCCAGGTCGCAGATTAAAAGACGTTTCTTCAGAGAGTTAAATAACAGATTAATCCAGTGAGTGCTACTGGAGTAACGTGGCAGCATGACGACAGGACATGGTCAGAACGGCATTATTGCCGTTAGCTGAAGAAAGAGTTTACATTTTCCAAAGACTCTGACACCTTCTGCTTGCGTGTCCTAGTTCAAATTTGAGGCCGAGAGAGTAGCTCCTAAACTCTGGCCCTTCAACATTGCCCTTGAGGTAGACCGCTGAGAGCAAGAGGTCAGAGAATTCCCATGTGCTCCTGGCACAGTCTGTAGATGGAACACATTATATGGTGCATACATATGAGAGCCCCTATTTTAAAGCGTGGCAGATACTTTTAAGATAGATATACTGTAAATTTGTATAAAGGCATTACCAAATACACAATTGGATTCAGCTGCTATGCATTTTTTCAAATAAATTATAGCAAATTCCAGGTGGAGGTTGTATAATTCTTTGATGACAAAAGAGATCTTTGGGCTCTGAAAGGTTGGAAACACTGATGTAGTAGAGGGAGCTCAGGACTGCACGCAGGGTATTTGGCCTAGAGACTGATCTGTAATGCACAGTTCCTGACCTAACAAAATAATTGCAGACATGAGATGTATACACAGGAAAGGTAACTGGATAGGCTATCAACGGGGAATTGAATAAATGCAGACATCAAGGAGTGGTGGTTGTCAGAGATGGAAGAAAACCTGGATGACTAGGAAGGATGAGGCAAGTTCCTGGGGAAGCAGAAGTGGCCAATTAGTGAATATGAGGGCTTGGGTATCCAGAAGAAGCAGGCGTTGGTCCAGAAAGTATAAGAATAGGCAAGTGAGAAGCCCCATCTGCTGTCCCCACCTCTCAGACCTACTAGTCAGAAAGCCCGAGGCTAGGGTGGGGAATCTGCTCTCTTAACCAGTTCCCAGATATTCTATGGCAGGGGTTGCCAAAGAACCAACCTGGAGAGGCCCTGCCTTATGCGCTCACATATCTGTTCTCCATTGAAAATGACCTTTTCCCATTTTCTCCCCTCTACTCCAAGCCTGATTTCCCAAGTCTTTTCCTTAATGAAAGACAAAAGGTCTTGGGAAATAAAAAGACAATGTGGGCAATCCTGTCTTTGTAAGAGGCAGGTAAAATGAGATGCGCAATTTCATTTTTTACATCCCTCCAGGCAGAAATGTGATTTCACTGAAAAGTTGTTTTATAGATTCTTTTGGCTTGTTTTACCGACAAAATAATAAGTTGGGTCTGATTAAAAGTGAATAAATTGCTCGCAGAAGCTGAATAAATCAGTGCTGAGCTGAAGGGTGAAGAAAGTTGTTCAAAGTCTGCAGGGCTGAAAGCAATTAAAAGACAACAGTATACACTGACTGGCTCAGTTCACGTCACTCAAAACATATGCCTGCTGGGCTTCCCTGGTGGCGCAGTGCTTGAGAGTCCGCCTGCCGATGCAGGAGACGCGGGTTCGTGCCCCGTTTCGGGAAGATCCCACATGCCGCGGAGCGGCTGGGCCCGTGAGCCATGGCCACTGAGCCTGCGCGTCCGGAGCCTGTGCTCCGCAAATGGGAGAGGCCACAACAGTGAGAGGCCCGCATAACGCAAGGAAAAAAAAAAAAAAAAACATATGCCTGCTTATGTGAGTTTCATGCTGACTAACAAGCCCAGGAAAGCCTGAGGTGGGGACAGGCAGGGAGCAGGACCTGGGAGATTTGGGAGGAGCTTTCTACAAGGTCAGATGGACGAGTCACCTGGCTTAATGCAAAGAGTGTAGGACCAGATTTGTTAAGCGGGGTGAGAAAAATGGATGTTTTAGCGGGTACCTCCAGGGTTTCTCTAGGGAGGGAATATCCTCTGATTAGTACCTGGGATGAAAGGCAAGGGGACAAGAATTAAGGGGAAGAGGAAACAGGAAAGGGAACGGGAGAGAATCAGTTGCCAAAAGCATGAAAAATGAGATTAAGATGCGAGCAGGTTGGTGCTTGTGTTGTCCAAAAAGGGTAGAGGGGCTATTTTTTAAAATTGAGGTACAATGGACATATAACATTATATAAGTTTCAGGTGTATAACATAATGATTCTATAATTGTATACTTTGCAAATGATTAGCACAAGAAGTCTAGTTAATATCTGTCACCATACACAGTAACAAATTTTTTTTTCTTGTGATGAGAACTGTTAAGGTCTACTCTCTTAGTAACTTTCAAATCATTATTAACTATAGTCGCCATGTTGTACACTACACATGACTTAATTTTATAACTGGAAGTTTGTACCTTTTGACTTCATACATTTCACCGCCCACACCCACTTCTAGCAACTACTAATCTGTTCTCTGCATCTATGAACTTGTTTTTTGTTTGTTTTATATTCCACATATAAGTGAGATCATACAGCATTTGTCTCTGTCTGGCTTATTTTGCTTAGCATAATCCATCCTTAGGATACATCCATGTTGTTACAAATGATAAGATTTCCTTATTTCTTTATGGCTGAATAATATTCCATGGTATAAATGGTACTTTAAACAATATTCACTTACAAATATGTATGATATTATAATGTGATATAATATCCATCCATGTTACTTTAAAATTGTTAGTAAAACTTTGCAACACAGAGTGGCCTTGTCTGATTGGTACCGTTTGACTGGGGGTAGAGGTCTAAAAATCCAGAAGGAGGCGTCCCCATATTTGGCTCAATGCCAGTGGGAGAAGCTAAAGGAAGAGCCACAAGAAGGAGTAGAGAGTGAGAAATTTGGCAAATGCTGGGAATGAGAACCAGAGATGACTGGGAGAAACGTCAGTCCCACAGGAATTCACAGAAGTTGGGGGCAGGGGAAGTGGTGGCATATGGGGTTTTCCATAGGATATGGGATGGGGGCTCAGGTTGCTCTCATCTGGATTTTAAAGGGCAGAGGAAGACACCAAGCTGACATCTGGCTTACACATCCCACTGACCAGCTGTGTGACCATGGGCAGGTCAGTCACACTCTCTGGGCCTTGTCCTAGTTCCTTTCTCTATAAAAGGAAGGAATTGGACCAGGTAATGGTGAAGCCCCAGGTATGTCTCTCACACTTTCACTTCAGCCTTAATTCACTCTGACTTTTCTGAAATCAAGGGGATGAGTGCCCCTGATGAGGGATATTGCCAGGGGGCAGATTATTTCCTCCCCAGATGCCAGCCTTACCATAAAAGGTAAATGATCTCACAGCACATAATTGCTAAGTGGCTGATCTTTTCTCTTTTCAGAAATGCACCTTTTTCATCCAACCATTTTGGTCGAGTTACTCTCTCACACATACTTTGGACTGAACATACTCTTATTTCCAAAGAAATAACTTACTCTCTCATTTTTATTTCTCCTCTTTTATTAGATTAATATATTAATAACAAGGTTCTCAAAAGGCCTCCATATGTTCCAAACTTCTATTCTCAAAGTGGAGAGAAATTTCAGGAAAGATCCAACTGTCTTTTGGACATCACCACTTGGACATCTCTTAAGAATCTCAAACTCAGTTTGTCTCCAAGTAAACTCACTATCTTTACTCCTACATCTGCTATTATCCCCTCTTTCCTATCTCCATGGAATGGCAATGCTACCCTTTCAGTTGCCCAAGCTTTTGATTCTTCTCTCATCCAGTGTATCCAATCAGTTACCAAGTCCTGTTTATTGTAACCTCTACATATCTGTCAGTTCTGTTGACTCTTTTCTGGGCCCACTGCCACCACCCCAGTCCAGGCCACTCGCATCTCTTGCCTTGATTACTTGAACAGTTTCATAGTTTGTCCTTCTGCTTCCAACCACCCTGCCCCCACGCAATCTGTTTTTCCACAGTAAAGTCAGAAAGACGTCATCAAATTGTCCATCCATTTATGTCATAACCTTGCTCAAAACCCATCCTGGGGACTTCCCTCGTGGTGCAGTGGTTAAGAATCCACCTGCCAATGCATGGGACATGGGTTCGAGCCCTGGTCCGAGAAGATCCCACATGCCACGGAGCAGCTAAGCCCGTGCACCACAATTACTGATCCCACACACTAGAGCCTGCTGGCCGCAACTACTGAGCCCACGCACTGCAACTACTGAAGCCTGTGTGCCTAGAGGCCATGCTCTGCCACAAGAGAAGCCCCCGCAATGAGAAGCCTGCACACCAAAACAAAGAGTAGGCCCCCGCTCGCCGCAACTGGAGAAAGCCTGCGTACAGCAACGAACCCCCAATGCAGCAAAAAATAAATAAATAAATTTATTAAAACAAAACAAAAAAACCCCATTCTGGCTTCAGTTTCCCTCAGACAGGATAAGGAACAAAATTTTAACATAACTGACAGCTCCTTCCCTCCGTGAACTAGCGATGGTCTCTCTTTCCCGCCTCATCTTTTGTTAATCTCTCGTTCATGCTCTAATCATAGGAAATTATTTTATTTCCTTTTGCGCCTGTCTCTGTCACAACCAACACCACCAGCACTCCCTAGCTCCCATCCCCCCAAAACCTAGCTAATTTCCACTCATTTGTTTTTAGGACTTAGATGTTACCTCCCCCAAAAAGCCTTCCTTTGTCCTGATATATGACTGAGGGGCAACTCACGTGCCTCGTAGCACCCTGTCCTTATCCCGTTTTAGCTTCTAGTTCTGTATATTAAGCCTATGTACTTGTTGGGATTGAGGGCTTCTACAGGGTAGTCACCACGCTACCCACCAGTGTCTTCTGGGAGCAGTCAGCACTTTACGCCTCCTTTCCCAGTGCCAGGATAGGCACCAAGACATGCTTGATTTCTCTGATGAATAAAAAACGTGTATATTAATATTATTTTTAAAAATTTCAAAGAACTTCAACTCTATTACAAGCATACCCTTAGAGATATTACAGGTTCAGTTCCAGACCACCACAATAAAGTGAATGTTGCAAAATAAAGTGAAGTCACATGAATTTTTTGGTTTCCCAGGGCATTTGAAGTTATGTTTGCACTACATTGTAGCCTATTAAGTATGCAAGAGCATTATGTCTATGGCTGCTGACCGATCAGGGTCGTGCTTGCTGAAAGTTAGGGTGGCTGTACAAGTTTCTTAAAAAGAACAATGAAGTTCGCTGCAATGAAATGCTGCTTGATAGCATTTTACCCACAGTAGAACGTCTTTCAAAACTGGAGTCTGTCCTCTCAAGCCCTGCCACTGCTTTATCAACGAAGTTTATGTAATAACAATCAAGTTCAATGTCTTATATGGGTGTGGTTCGGGGCTCCCTGAAACAAATACAATAGTAACATCAAAGATCACTGATCACAGGCCACCATAATGACCTGTAATGAAAAGGTTTGAGATATTGGGAGAATTACCAAAATGTGACACAGAGACACGAAGTGAGCAAATGCCATTGGAAAAGTGGTATCGGTAGACTCGCTCGAAGCAGATGTGCCACAAACCTTCAATCTGTAAAAAAAGCAGTATCTGAGAAGTGCAATAAAATGAGGTATGACTGTATTCCACTTTACCCTCCAAATAATCCTTTCAGGTAGGCTGGGTCTGTATTATACTGGTTCTCCCCAGCTGTAGGTGTTAAGTTCCTCAATATGACCATTTAGGAGAACCTGTGGTTAAGAAACTTCAGAACTCGTAGTAGAGGTTCTTGTTCCTTGCGACCAAATTTGAGAGCGTAATAAAAAATATTTTGAACAAAGCAATCAAGGTAGCATGTCAATCAATATCAATGACATTTATCTTTTAAAATAACCATAGGTATGGCACAATTTCACTCAGAATCTGCTCCCTGGAACATTTTAATGCTTGCCTCAGCTAACACGAGAAACTTGAAATTAATTTTGTTTGTCACTAGCATCTGATATGAAGCATGAAAACAAAATTGTTGATTTATGACTCAGAGCTTTTGATTTCTGGCTCCTCAGATCTCAGAGACTCTGAATGACTGGATTTTTGAGATGGGCAAATTATTGGGGACGTGCTTCTGAAAGTACCTTCCCATAACACAGTGTTACATGTCCTTCACTCTGCTCGGAAGGAATTCTGATCAAAGTGCTTGTAACAAAATACTCTCATACCTCTCAGCAAAGGCTTTCCCTATAGACCCAGGGTGCGGTTCTAAGATCACAATTCACAGTTCTTTATCTTTCGGTATTATGTCACTCCCATCTCTACTTCCAGTGTACCACCTTCTTCCTCTTTAGTTCCTTGTTCTGTTAGAAATGACGTGATATTTGCATATACCAGAACTGAAATTGCCTGGGTCAACTAGATGTGCAGAAGTAAATCTGCTGCTACTGAATTTTCATATTTGGTGAAATCATGCCTTGGAGGGTATGACTGTGGATAATTCTGAACTTTTCCATATTTTGCAGATCAATCTGATTGCGCTTTTTCTCTGGAATAATAAATAAAAAGAAGAGAGGTTAGGTGACGTGCTTAAGGTCACAAAAATAATCAGCGGTAGAGCTGACATCAGTTTCCTAATGTATAGGCTGGACGAATGGCTTTTGGTTTTTCTATGTCAGTGTGAGCCATTTATGTTTACTCCTATAATTTGAGACATCTGTGATTGCCCTGTGATTGTTTGTTTGAAAATAAACTTTTGATTTTGGAATAATTTTAGGTTTACAGAAGAGTTGCAAAGATAGTACAGAGATTTCCTTCACCGGAGATTCTCCTAACGTCACAAAACCAGGATACATTTGTCAAAATGAGAAATTAGTGTCCATACACTACAATTAATTAAACTACAAACTTTATTTGGGTTTTACCTTGGCATTTTACAATTTCTCAAGTTACAAAGCATTTCAAATTAGAGAAAAATACAGAGCTTGACCCAAGTGCCACAATACTTGATCACTGGCAGCAAGAGACTCAATCGGTTAAATATTTGTTGGTGGATTGTTTGTTTTCATATCCTTCTATTCCTATCTGAAACGATACTAAGTGACTTTCTCATGCGACCCACACTCCTCCTATCTCTCCCACTATGGTAGAGCCCTGAGGTGGTGTGGGTGGGCAGGGGCTAGCTCTTCAGGACAGTAACTTTGGACTCTTGAGAAGAGCTAATCGCAAGCTTCTTGCCTCATTTCAGACTCTGAAAGGTTCTCTGGCTATTTTAAGACCCAGTAAACTGCAAGCAAGCAAATTTCTGGACAGAGACTTTGCATTGCCATGTGACAACATCACATACGCTTTTTCCTTTTTTGTAATATGCACAATTTACCTTCAGGAGAGGGGCACACAGATCCACATACGGCTTTGTGAAGAATAATAGACCACAGTTGTTAATGTTTATTTCCCACAGTAAAGTTTGTTAATATTGGGTGAGTGAATGGAGGTCTACAAGATTGTAAAGGAGAATATGACTGTGGTTTCCTATGGTGAGATCATATACCCAGAGACAGAAGGAGAGAGAAAATAGACAAAAAAGAAATGGGAAGAAAGTAGGAAAACAGGTTTCACCATTTAAATACTCTTCTGCCTTAAATGGCAAAGGCCTATGGAGATAGGGGAGAACCAGCACAGTGATAAATCAATCAGCCATGATCAGCTTGAAGGTGAATGGCAGAGCGATGTTCCCCGGCTGGACTGCTTGATGGAGCTTGGGGGCCGCGCACTTCTCCAGGAAATTTACCCCTTCTGAAGACTTGGTCCCCGAGGCCCAATTCTCCCCTCTTCATTAAACCTCAGTCCTTGGTGAGAGATCCTGGATGTTTAGAAAAACCACTGGGCCTTGCTTTTTATGTTCTTGTCTGATTGAATTCTGATTGAGGCTGCTTAAGCAGACCCACTGACATTTCCTGGTGCCCAGCGGGGGTAGGCAACAATTTAAACATTTACTTAGGGTGTTGCAGGGGTTTTGTTACCTGATTAATAAAGCAAAATCAGCATTCTCTCTGAGGCACTTTGTTTGGCCTATTATTCTGATACAGAAAATTGAGATAAAAGCAAATTAACACATGTAGGTAGCTACACTCACTGTCCTTCCCACCTCCTAATCACTTCATTCTGGCCTTTTATGAAAGAGCCAAGGAGATAACACTCCATCTGGTAAGCAGATACTTTATTTCTAATTTTCTCAACCTTTTTAGAGTTGTGCATGTGGGGATTTGGTGATGTTTTACATCTCCAGTATAATGGTTCCTGTCCCAAGTGCTTCATCACTATCCAGGCTATAAATATTGCATCTAGGCACCTTTCCCTTTCTTTGGACCATTAGAAAGACAAAATGGCTTTGCTATCAAGTAGAGTTGGGGGGTACTGTTGAGTACAGCATCATGTAGAGTAAACTCTGATGGTGGCAGGATGCACGTATGGGTTTTGGAGTCTGAAACACCACAGGGTATATATTGAGAAGAGAGGGAAGATGCAGGTTTGAGTTAAACCTCTTTCTCCCTTCTGCTGTGTCCCTGTGGCACTGAGACTTGTCTTACATAAAGCTGGAAGAGCTGTCTGAACAGGGGAAAATCCATCCTAACTATGATTTGATTTATCTGCACGAGGCCAAAAAAACAGGGTTCTCATGGACTAAAGACCCTTTAGAGAATGAGATTTAGGCAGTGCGCACTGGCACTAGGATAGCAAGCAGACAGATGATACACACCAGAGAGCTGGGCAACAGACTCGTGTACATATGGGGACTCAGTAAGTGACAGAGGTAGCCTTACAAATCAGTGTGGGTGGACGGACTGCTCAATCAATAGTGTTGAGATCACTGTTAACTCATACAGAAGCAACCAATTTCTATTTCACACTGCACGTACGAAAAACAATCGCGGGTGCAGCCAAGACTCCCCTCGTGGGGAGAGGAATTTAAAACAAAATATAGGAGAAAATCCCTATGACCTTAAGTTGAGAGGGAACTCTTAAGGCACAGACATCAATAATTAAAGTTTGATAAATTTGACTATATTAAAATTTCTATGCCCTAAAGAATGTGGAAAGACAAGCCACAGATTGGGAAGATATTTTTGTAACATTATTATAGATACAAATTCAAAAAGGAAAAGGTAAACGACCCTGAAGAAAAATGAGAGATGATAAGAACAGGTTGTTCACAGAAGAGAGCACCCAAACGCCTCCAAGTCACATGAAATTATTTCCAGCTTCACTACTGATCAGGGAAACACAAATTTAAACAACAGCAAAGTGATACCTTGCTACAACATCAGATGGGCAAAAAATAAGAAGTCAAATTACGTTGGGATTTGGGGAAGATGAGCTGTAATGGGCACTTTCTTAGACAGATTGGTATGACCACTTGGGAAAGCAAATTAGCTCTATCAAGCCAGGTGGAAAGTGCACATGGCCCTGGACTGAGCATTTCCACTTCTAGGTAGATACCCTGGAGAAACTCGCACACGTGTAAAGAAGGAGACATGTTCAATGCACCATCATTTAGTAAAAGTTAAAAATGGAAACAACTTAAAAATCCATCAAACATAGAAAAAATAAATTACAGCATGTTTATACAATGGAATATTATATGGCAGTTAAAATTGAACTATATCACCATCAATAAGCTGCAAAACCATAGTTAATAAGTCTCTACAGGTTTACTTATCATGTTGCTGTAGGTGCAATTGTAAGCACTTTGCATGTGAATATTAACTCATTTAATTCCCTTGCCAATCCTGTGATAAGGGTACTATTATCATTCCCATTTTATAGATGAGCAAACTAAGATACAGAGAAGTTTGAGCAGTTACCCAAGGTCTCATAGCTGTCAGTGCCAGAGCTGGGCTGTGACCCACCCTGTCTAATTCCAGAATGGGTGCTTTAAACCCTATACCTGTCTTGTAAAATAAATAGAATGCTGAGCAATGAAAATATAATGTTGAACAAAAATTCAATTTGGAAGATGATACACACAGGATGATTCTCTGATTCTCTGGTTAGTATGATTAGGCTTAGCTTCAACTGCATTTAACCACAGTAACAAAACGTGCCTTAACCAGGATATTTAGTCATGACACAAAACAAATCTAGAGGTAGGTCTCCAAGGCTGGCTGCTACACAAGCTCCAGGGTAATGAGGGACACAGGCCTTTCTGCTCCACCATGTTTAGCACTGGCGTCCAACCTCCAGGTGTGTTATAAACCAAAGAGCTACTGGAGCTTCATCCACCTCACTCATATTCCAGGTAGGAAGGAGGAAAACGGGAGGAAGAGCAAGGGTACACCTGGCAGCTGAGTCTCTTCAAAGGGTCATTCCAGAAACACTGGCCAATGACCTTCACCTTCATCTCACTAGCTGCCTCTCTAGCAGCGAGTGAAGGCGGGAAATGTAGGCCTTTAGCTGGATGCACTGTTGCCCAGAACAAACTACTTGCTCTGCAAAGAAGAAAAGTAAATATTGAAGTAGGTCGACTAATAAATAAATACTGAGTAGGCAACAAAGAGTTTCTATCGGAAGTGCCGTTTATATAGGGTTTAAAAGAATGTGATATACTGTCTATAGATTTATACATACTTATTATGATATAAAAACATGCATGGGAATAATTAATACCAAATTTAGGACAATAGTTATGTTTGGAGAAGGAGGGAAGTTGGGGTAACACAAGAAACTTCAACTGTATGTCAACCTAAAAAAAAAAGTCTGAAGCAAAAATGACGGTTACACTGCAATAATTTGGGTGGAGGGCAAGGCCGGTGTGCCTTTTGGGCATGTATGCATGTTTTCAATGCTCTACTCCTCCTTCTGCGTGATTCATTTACTCCTTCTCATTTTCCTCTCTTTTTCTAGAGAAGGGGAGAGATCCCTCAGAGCCATCTCCCCCGTTCAAAGCTCAAGCCCTCACTGAACTTATGGCAGTTTGTTCCAAACTGCAGCATTTTTGGAGTGTGCCTGCTTCAACAGGAATAAATTGGTGGAGGGCTTATCAAATGTCAAACACTAAGCTATGGCCTTGGCAAGCATTAACTTATTTAATCCACAAGAGCCCTAGCAGCTGAGAACTACTGTTATTTCCATGTGACAGAAGAGGAAATAGGGCTCAGAGAGTTTGCATATCTTTCTGAAGATCCCACAGTCCACAGGGGCAGAGTCCAGATTGGAAGCCACACCTGTCTGGCCTCTGGACCTGGGCTTGTAACCAGCTCTTCTGATGTCCAATCACTCCCCTGCCCCATCTCCTGCTAGAACTTCTAAGAAGGGCTCTCTGGGATGTAGCCAAAGCAAGATGCCAAGCATAAGGTGGGATGCTAGGATCGGGATGGAAAAACAGGCTGGGTTTTCCTATGGTTGGTAGGGGGTCTCAGTTTGGAAGGGCCATGGAGGGCCAGGCTGAGAGGAAGGAGAAAGCTAAGTGCTCAGAGCGGGAACTTGGTCTAGAAGCCAAAGAAATAAGGGGGGCTTCTCAAGGGGCTTTCATTAGTCACAGTGTTGCTGCCACAGGGTAGGACTCACCCAGGCACTCAGGGTGGAACCCTGGCCAGGAAGAGTGTACCTACACTGACGTCCTCACTGTCATTTCTCCGAGTTTTAAGCAGGGCACAGTACCAATTACTTGTGCTCTCACTGCCTGTTCCCTCTGCTTCCCCTCTAGAGAGCTCCTTGAGGAGACTGTGTCTGGTGCAAGATCTGAGAAGGCACTGGCATACGGTAGGAACATAAGTGTTTGCTGAATAAACAAATGAACAAACAAACAAGTAAACTCAAGAGGACTGAGGTTCGCTGGTGTCCTCTGAGTTGGGGCTGAGCACTCAGCACAATAAACACAAATTTAATTTAAATTCCTTGAGGGCAAGGGATCATTCGTGTTTGCACACTTTGCCCCAGCATCATGCCCACAGCTGAGCAGAATTGAGATGAATTACAAAATAAAAACAGGGATTTATAACAATGCACTGGAATCGTATGGCGTATTCCAGAGATCCACAGGTAAAGAGCCAGGAGGTTGTTTGAAAATGATCCCAAACCTCTAATAAAAACATCATGAATCTCATCATCAAAAACAAAATAACTATGGCCACAATTTATTTGGTCTATCTTATGTGCCAGGTGTTGTTAAGTATATTATCTCTAAAACTTACCGTCACCTTGCAAAGTAGGTATTATCCTTACCATTTCACAATGAAGAGGCCCAGTCCTAGAAGCTTAAGTGGCCTCTTGAAGATCAAACATATCACAAGGAGCCCAGTTAGGATCCCAGTTAGGATTTAAATGCGGGTCTCTTGGGCTCCAAAGTCTATACTTCTACTACTGCGGTGGCCAGACTTTTCCCCTTTCACAGACTGAGGTGCAACATCAAAAAATGGCAGTAAAGAAGTTACATTTCTCCTTAAGGAAAGATTCTGGCATGTTCCCATAACTCCTCCCAAGGCACAGGTGATCTTATGGCTACTCTGAATATACTTAAGCTGCAGCTCCTAATCTAATTGTTTTCTGCTGGCAAATTTAGCTGACTTAATGTAAGTCCTTATTTCCCACAGGAGTGACGCTGTGAATTGGTATTACCCTATGGAAACTTGGTATACCCTAAAAATACCAACATTAATCTTGAACAGAAACGAAGGAAAAAGCAACCCCCAAATGCATGCTTTTGCAAACATTTATTAAGAAGCAAAAATCAAATGGGGAATGTAAAGGCTACATGGTATTTTCTTCTTTTCTGTTCTTAAAGAGGCTTTATAAAAATCTGAGAGCAGTGAAGTCGGAAATGCAAGTGCTGGCTTCCTTTTTTGGCAAATATCCCTCTAACAAGCTTCCTAAGCACTCTTTTTTGCTCCAGGGTCCTTTGAATTGAATTCAAATGAAAATCAACTCAAACTTTTCTTATGAGTCAATAAGCCTGAAAACCTCTGCAATCAGGCTTTGACCAGGAAATCTTGATCCTTGTTTTGTGATGTAAAATACTCTGCAATGACTACCCTCTTCGAGAGTTTCAGCTCAGTTCTCTTGAAGATTCTTCTTTTGCTTCTTTTATGCATTTATATTTTCCCCCTGAGTTTATAGCCTTGAAATCTCAAACTATCCTTAAACTCATGCTAGAAACTCATCTTTGATATCTCACCACATGTGCTGTTAGCTTTTCAGAGAGATATTGTCTTGGTAAAAATTGTTGCTTTGTTGGAAAAGTATATGATTTGCATGTCTGCACATAAAGCCATGTGATCAAAAATTATTCCACCTCATGACTTAGCCCATTGTTTTTTCTTTTTTTCCCCCATATTCTTTTCCATTATGGTTTACTACAGGATATTGAATACACTTCCTTGTGCTACACAGTAGGACCTTGTTATTTATCTATTTTATATATAATAGTTTGTATCTGCTAATTCCAAGCTCTTAACTTATCCCTCCCCCACCCTCTTTCTTCTTGGGTAACTAACTTTGTTTTCTACGTCTGTGGGTCTGTTTCTGTTTTGTAAATATGTTCATTTGTGTCATGTTTTAGATTCCACATGGTATGGTATTAGGGAGTGTTCTAACTTCATTGATTTACATGTGGCTGTCCAGCTTTCTCAACACCACTTGCTGAAGAGACTGTCTTTTCTCCATTGTATATTCTTGCCTCCTTCAAAGATTAATTGACCGTAGGTGTGTGGGTTCATTGCTTTTTCTAATTATTGTTCTGTCAATTCACTCAGCTGATAATTGGCATGAGTGACTACATTGGTTGTAGTAAGTAGGCCAGTTTTAACACAAGTTGTTGGTTTTAAGGACTAAGAGTGTGTGTGTGTGTGTGACTTGTGATAACAACAGTATGAATGTGGAAGGTTGCCAGTTGGGCCTTCTAAGTTGGGGACAGCGCACACACAGTGATCTCTTTGAATCACAGGATAGGATGCATCAGAGCACCTAGGGATCCATGGACAATGGTGCTCACTCCTTATGGAACATGTAGAGGTGGAAAACTGTCTCCTTCTAACTTTTTAGGCTCTTTGGCTGGTCTAATAATTAAATTGACACATGACAGATTAACAGGAGAAAAACAAGTTTTGTACGTATGAGAGGCCTGTAAAGTTGAGACTCCCCAGCAGTCAGGTGACTGAGGCTTACATACCATCCTGAGCTAAGGAGAAGGCGTAAGGGATCTGGAGTCTTAGAAGGGAGGAAGACAATTCACAGGAAGATGAGATGAGCAAATGTTTGGTAAAAAAATGTTTGCCCTGCCATCCAAATGAGTCTTTCTGATATAAAAAGTTATCTCTGGGGGCTTCCCTGGTGGTGCAGTGGTTGGGAGTCCGTCTGCCGATGCAGGGGACGCGGGTTCGTGCCCCGGTCCCGGAAGATCCCACATGCCGCGGAGCGGCTGGGCCTGCGAGCCATGGCCGCTGAGCCTGCG
>NW_006791458.1:1193468-1220197 GCF_000442215.2 Lipotes vexillifer | reverse complement strand
TACACGGGCCTCTCACTGCTGCGGCCTCTCCCGTTGCAGAGCACAGGCTCCGGACGCGCAGGCTCAGCGGCCATGGCTCACGGGCCCAGCTGCTCCGCGGCATGTGGGATCTTCCCGGACTGGGGCACGAACCCGTGTCCCCTGCATCGGCAGGCAGACTCTCAACCACTGCGCCACCAGGGAAGGCCCTAAAATTCTTTTAGGTGGTTAAGGGTGAGGTAAAAAGCTCTTTCTGAGTTTGCTGGGCCCGAACTGTCTTCAGCTCAAAATAATCCACATGCCAAAGTGGCACATTCTGGAGATGGTGTATTCTGCTCCCCACCAAATGTTAACACTTCCTGAGTAATGAGCTTTCGTAGGTAATTTCGGTGATATTGACCTAATTCATCATACTGATTGAATACTGAAATGAGGTTTCAAGATATAAAATGGGTTCCGCTAGATCTTCAACACTGTCATCCCCGGGCTAAAGCTCACAATTTTGCCTCTTCTTGGCCCAAGTGCATTGCCATGAGTAGGGTGGCATGAAGGAAGGAACATGGAATGGGGAGTTCCCAACAGACTGCTACCGTGCAAATCAAGATTTCCAATGAAGCTTCTGGAGATTAAGCTTAGGAAGCTCAAGCTGTGTTTTGATCAGCTATAGTGAGCCATGTTCAAGCTGATGGATGGGTTCATAGGACAGTCTTGCAGAGAAAACACACAGAAACTCTAAGAGACCAGACAGATGGCTGCAGAGCTTCCTGATGACTTGACCTTTGGTTCTAATCTCTGTGAAGGTAGCTGCTTTCTTGCCCTCGGGGTCTATGAGATGCTCTGATTCCTTTCAATATACCCTCCTTTATAAAACAAAACTGAAAAACAACTCCACATCCATGCTTTCTCCTTGACCTATCATTACATCATGTATAGAATTTGATCCAGACTACCTGAGTTAAAACCCCAGCTCTGCCACTCCCTAGCTCTAAGTCCTACTCATCCTTTTAGTATCTCAGTGACCTTATTTGTGTGGAGATAGTAATAATATCTACCTCCTAGGGTTGTAGGGATTACATGAGAAACAATTTCTAAAACATTAGAGCAATGACTGCCCCATACTAAATGTTTCTTTTTTAAGTGGTTGCTAACTTATATATATAAATATATACATTTATATTTCATATGTAAATATATATACACAAAGACAGTTTGTGGATACTTATAAGTCCATTGACCTGAGTTAGAAAAATTCCAATTTGGATTAAAATTTGTGTTTATAATCAGAATGGGTTATTTACTTGAAGATTATATTCCATGGAATATCATCTATTCAAAGACTAAATTTCTTAGACCAACAACAGAAAGACTAAATAATAGAATTTAGGTTACATCCTCTCCTCTCAGCTAAAATCAGAGGAAATAAATTTTGAGGCTTCACTCATTCATTCATTCAGTACCCCAGTTGTTCTATCTGATCCTTCCCAGTGGGTTGTCTTAGCACCATGTCAGTTGATCACTGGCACCCTCACTGAATTTGATTGCTATTTCAGCTGCTCTCAAGAATATGAAATATTCATTACAGACCAAACAGCCTTTCTGCGGACAGCAAACACGTCAAAACACAGAGAAAAAGACTCAGGGATTTAAAAAAATAAGGCAAGAAGAACAGGACTTGCCATGCCAAATGGACAAAATCTTATTTACAAATGACCTCTAACCTCTGAGATCAGCTCAAATAAAGAAACATCTGTCATCTTTGGGAACATCCAAAACTCTTTACCCTGACAGGGGCCTCCACAGACCAGATTCCGTTTCAATCTAATTGCCTCCTTGCCCTTTTCCTGCTTTCCTCAGCCATGCACAGAGAGCTAAACCATCTTGAGACAGGCAGCCAGCCCAGAGATGTGCGACATCTTGACAGCAGAAATGGGGTAGAGGCAGGGCAACAGCTCTGCTAATTAAAGAACTGGATGCATTGATTTCAGCTTCAGAAGGAGCAGCGTAGATTGTGGTGCCTGGAATCTCAGAGCTCCTGCTGATGGCAGCACTTAGGTAGAACTTTTCTCTTCATCAAGGCATAGTACAGAGACTTCTCTGAGTGAACTATTTAGCCTAAGCGTGATCCACCTTTTAAAAAGGCCCTCCTTAGTGCCATTTTCTAAGCTGCAAACGGACAAGTGTGAGTGCATGAAACAGACAGATGTCAAGCAGAGATATCACGGGAAATGCAGGCTGAGTGTTATAGCCTTTCATGCTTCTACTCGTAAGTATTTACCAAGCATATATTAAAGTTGAAACAGTGTGGTAGAAGCTGACGACATGGCATGAGCTTGGCCGATGAGATCTTTCCCCTCATGAGGCTCCTATTTCGGTGGAGGGGATAGATGACAAAGAAAAGTAAACAAGGTCATAGCCGACTGTGCTTAGTTCTCTGAAGGAAGTAAGCAGGGAAAGGAGGATAATCCTGAGATTAGTAGCTAACACTTGATTTTTACATACCAGGAATAATTCTAAGCCATTTGCTTGTAACAACTCATTTACCGTTCACATTTTAATTAATTGACCCATTTGGCAGATGAGGAAAAGGAGGCAGAGAGAGGTTAATCGTAATTTGTTCCCAAATTACAGCTCCATCCTTCCAGTTGTTGGCCAAATACTTTTGTGTCATTCTTAGTTCTCTCGATCTTTCTGTCTCTCTCTATTGTACCCCATTAACCAATCATATATAATCAATCAGGAAAACTCTACCTCAATATACAATTGACCTTTGAAACAAAGCGGGAGTTAGGGGCACTGTCCCTTCATGCAGTTGAATAACCAGCCCCTGGGGTGCGTAATTCCTCTGTGATTGTGTTTCTGTATCCATACATCCAACCAGCTGTGGATGGTGTAGTACTATAGTATTTACTATTGAAAAAAATCCACGTATAAGTGGACCTGCACAGTTCAAACCTGAGTCATTCAAGGGTCAGCTGTATTTACAGAGTCTGACCACTTCTCTCCACCTCCTCTGATGTATGCTGGTCTGAGCCGTCATCACCTCTTAACCGGCTTTTGCTGCAATAAACTCCTAACTGGTTGCACTTCTACCCTGGCTCCTTGGAGCCTGTTCTTAACAGAGTAGCTATAGTCATTCTGAAAAAATAGAAATCAAGTGATTTCACAACCCCTCTCAAAACTCTCCAATGGCTTCCCATACGCTCAGAGTAAAAAACATAACTAAATTCCTTTGTGTTTGTATTCCTTAGTTAACTGCAGTCACCACAGAAGGCCCTGTGTATTCTGGCCCCTCCTCTCACCTCTGACCACCTTTGTAAGCCCCCTCCCCTCCTGGCTCACTCTGCTCCAACTATGATGGCTTCATACTTGTTTTTAGGGCACTCCTGCCATATGACACCTTAAAGCCCAAGAATCTGTCTTGATGCTCCCCGGGATCCCTTGATCACCCGGTTTTTGCTCAGATGTCATCTTTTCACTGGGGACTTCCCTGACCAATTTAATACTTAAAACCACAAGCCCTGTGGGCCCCAACACTCTTTATCATTTTTCCTTACATTTTTTTCTCCAAACCATTTATCATCATGTGATAGAACATGTTTTTACTACTTTTTGTTTGCTTATTGTTTGCTCCCCACTACCAAAATATAAATGACTGAAGGCCATGAATTTTTGTCCATTTCATTTTTTAGATTGCCTAGAAGAGTTCTTTGTGTGTAGGAGGCACTTAGTAAATATCTGTTGAGTTAATGAATTAAGGAAGAGGACCTACTCCTCTGATTTGATAATTAAAAAAAAATCAAGATTGAAAAATTAGTTGACTTTGATGCTAAATAAGAGAGGTCAGGCATAAAAATAGCCTGAATGTGTAGAAAGCAAAATGTTTGCTTTCATGCACTGCAGTTTAGTCTTCAAGGATTACCCTAGATTATTCAGTCACTCTCTGTGCTCACTAAGAACATCTGGGAACTCAGAGAAGTGACTTTCTCTCTCTAGACCTAGCAGGTAAAATAAGGGCAACGCACCAGCATTTATCGTACACAGCTCTAATTGCTGGGGCTACATCACAGGCTCATTATGGGATTCTTAGGCAGCAAATGCGCAGGCGCCTTATCATTGATCATCCCAATGCCACGTTCGTGGGAAGAGGTGCAGAGAAGAAAACAGCAAAATCTGTGACTCAGATCTTCAACAGTCAGAAAACTGAGACCCTAAAGCAGGACTTTTTCTTATTCATGATTGTAGCTCTGTAGGACAAGGTATTTTGGGGGAAAGTGTACGTGGAAGGCTGATCTCAATCACAGAATAGGGGTCTGGGGGAAGGTTTGCCTTTTCCCAAACCACAGAACAATTCCAGGCAGCATCAGGAGAGCTGCTGAGAGCCGCACAAGCCTAACTCAGGATGATGCAAGTTGCGGTCTCGATAAGACCTTGCTTCATAACATGGTCAGTGCTCCTCTTGGGTGATTCAGACTCTCTGTCTGTACAGTGGGTAGACTGTGCTAATGCTAGTGAGGAGGGCAGGACTGTTCTTAGGGAAGTTTCCTGGCATGTGAGCCCAACCTTCCCTGTGAGCCCAGAAGAGAAGCCCAGGCAGGACTGTTGTGTAACCAAAGGTGAAACAGGCCCAGACATCTGTAGCAGCCCAGGTATTTTTAGAAAACATATTTTCGTCTTCAATTTACACCAGATCTGGAGTGGAGCTAAGTCATTACAACGTGTTAGGTCCTGTTTATTCCAGCCCTGGACAGCTAGCTTTGTTCAGTAGACACTGGTAGGGCCTGTCTATGGGGGCAGTGTATGCCAAGGCTGCTGCAGGAATCTGTGTCCCTTGAATTTGGCATTTCCATAGTCACAGCGCAGTGAAGTGACATCCTCCTATCCTGAGAGAAGATGCAAGGTTGGAAAAGAAGAGAGCATAAGTGAGGAGGGAGGGAGGGAGTGGGGCTGGGGAGAGGGAGAGAGAAAGAGAGGTGAAAAAAGAATTGAAGAATAGGAAAAGGCTATTTAATTTACTGGGTATCTACTACACATCAGCATTATATTAAGTACATTAAAAACATCAACTCTAATCCTTACAAACACTGCAAGGGCTAGGCATTCGTATCTCCATTTTCCAAAGGAGAAAACTGGGGCTTAGAGACGTGAGTGACTGGTGAGGTTATACAGGGATAATAGTCGATCCTGCATAGCCCTGTCTAGCTCCAAGTTCATGCATTTCCCAGCATGCTGAAGTGGGGGTAATAAGGGTCAGGAAGGGTGTCTCTGCTGGACTCTGCATAGTGAAGAATTTAACCTTTTGCCCCAAAGAGGTCTGCTGTTTGTCCTCGGCTTCTGGGAAATAATCTCTAAGGCCTCGGAATGTCATGCGTGAGTGTTTTTGTTTGCTTGGGGATGTTGGGTCATGTGAGATAAACTAACAACATGACTTAGGGTGGATGCTTTGGGTCACGTAGTGTCAATTCAATGTCCAGAGGGACTGAGATCAGCCATGTGGGCAGACAGCTTTATCTATAGGATGGAGCCCCAATAAAAACTCTGGAGGCCAAGGCTTGGGGGAGCTTCTCTGGTTGAGAATACTCTGTGCATGCTGTCACACATGGATGTTGGGAAAGTAACACTGTCCACAGCTCCGTGGGAAGAGGACAATGGAAACTCTGCATTTGGAACTTTCCTGGAATTGGCCCCATGATTCCTTGGCTTATTTTCATCCATATCCTTTCCCTTCTGTAAACTATGACCTTGAGTGTAACAGCTTTCTGAGTCTTGCTAGTGAATGATCAACACTGAAGGTGGTCTTGGGAAACCACAAACTTGCAATTGGTGTGAAAGGTGAGGGTGGGCTTATGGACTGTGCTCCCTCTAACTTTGTGGTCTCACTCAGCCCTTGCGCTGGCAGCTTTCTTCTTCTGGACTGTGTTTCTCTCTTCTCTCCTTGTCCGAGTAGCAAATCCTGGAATGAGCCACTGTAACATTGGGTTGGGCCAGCAAGGGACTGGTGACATGAGATCAGGGGTCAAGTCCAGGAAAGTGACAATCAAGCAAAACCTGGGAATGGCAGGTAGGAGCTAATGAAGGTCTGGTCTGGACACAGCAGTCACAGATGGCCCCTGATCCTAGCCTAGCTCTGCCTCTTGTTTGTTTAATGCCTCTGGGGGCTGAAGGTTAAATCTCTCTGGGCCTCAGTTTTTTCATCTGTAATATGGAGATACTGAAATAATTATTATTAGGTCCCTTAAGGCTTCAGATTTTCTGGGATTCTATGGTCTGACAGCATGGAAATAGTAACGACCCCTTGGAGGCTTAGAAGATGTTTTTTGTCCATTTCTAGATATTCTTGCAGGGCTGGGCAGCTGGGGTGCTTAGAACACAGTGCTAATACTTATTGTGATCACAGATCGATGTCCACAGAGGCCAGGTTATAGCACCATTCCTCCTGTCTTCCTGCCCTCCTTCCTTCCCTCCCTTCCAACAGCTCTAGTGTTCCACCCATACACTTCAGCCACTGTGCTACCCAACAGGGACCACAAAGACCACCATGACACAGTCCTGCCTTAAAGGGAACTTTAATAAGGTAGGCTGTTGGGTCACATGAACAACTTCATAGAACATCTAAGTAAAATAACGGTTAACTAGGAGTAGAGAGACATGCAAAATTTGAAGGAGTGAGCAATTGTTTAAAAGGTAACAAGAGTAGTGGCTGCAATAACGGCCTAGAAGGAGGTATTACTGAACTTGAAATAAGAATTTCAATGGAGAGAGGTTGGTCAAAGTGTCTTTCCAAGAGATGTAAGTGGCAAGAATGAAGGCACAGAGTTTTAAGTATAGAGTGTGTCACGGGCCCATAGCCTGTGAACCTGGGTGGTGAAGTGTAGCAGGGGAAGCAGCAGAACAGGAGAGCTGGGGAGAGGGAGGGGGGAAGGGAGAGGGAGAGAGAGGGAGAGAGGGAGGGAGGGAGGGGGGAGAGATGAGGTTGGAAACACAGAGATCGGAGAACGAATGGCCTTGTCTGTCAAGCCAAGGCATTTTTATCTTGGTAGCAAGGAAGAGTCTGCTGAAGAAGGAAGGATAAGACCATCCTGTGAAACTATGTTTATCCTTGTTTCTACTATGCTTTCTTGAATCAGTGGTGATGCGATGATAGTAGTGGTGACAATAATAATATAAAAAAAAATCACAGTGCACCCCTGTAGATATTTTACATTTTTCAAACCACCATCACTTAAACACAGTTTTTAAGAAGCACAATTTTAAGCCCTCACACTGCTAGGCCCAATGCACAGAGTTTCTATAAATCATTTCATGCTGACAAAACCCATGATGGGTATACCCGTCTGTTTTAGAGACACAGAGCACGCAGAGCTCTGTGAGCACAGAGCTCACAGAGAAGGTGAGTTTGCACAGGGCCGCAGAGCTGGTGAACAGCAGGGCTAGCCTTGACTTTGCCTCTCAGACTCAAGTCTGTTCTCCTGACTCCTGTGCTGCCCCACTATCTTATTTCATTCTTACCTTGCCTGGGGAAATACTACTGTTCCCATTTTATAGATGAGGAACCTGAGGCGAATAAAGATTAAGTCATAAACCCAAGACCACACAACAAGAACGAAAATTATTTCTTTGGCTTCCTAATGCGCTTTCTTCTTGCCTGACAGGAGCTGTAATGACACATGCTACATACAGCGTGCACAGCTGTTGCATATGCTTAAGTCTGAACGAGCTGCTGGGATAAATCAATATTTTTTCATTATTGAATTGGATGACTGAGCCCACATGGAATCTTTCTTCTGCATGTGTATGTTGCCCATAGTGGCTCCTCTGAATTTGCATTCTATTCTCCCTTATGTGTTCTAGACACTTCCCAGGGTATTTCTCCAAATACCCTTCCTCTTGTGAAAACTTTACCCCTCTAACCTCCAGCACCATGTTTCTACTATATGACCCATTCCCTGGTCAATTGGTTGGACCAGTTGGTTGGACCTGAGGGCATTCTCAAAATCAGCCAGGTCAATCAAATTCAGGGAGAGGACTGGGGTTGGCTGTGTGAACACAGCCTTAAGGGGGCTACTGCACCACAGCTAGCCGGGAAGGAGTCCGGGAAAAAGTCTGGAACTGCCTAAGAGGCAAGAGACCACTGTTTCAGGGTGCGCGAGCACAGGTGATTCAGAGCACCACCTAAATGAGCTACAGAGACGTGTGTGAGCCGCAGCTATCAGCATGGACCCCAGAGATGGGCATGAAATGTTAAGGCTGCTGCTGCAGCCACCAAGAAGCCTGTGTGCAAGCACAGGTCACTATCCACACCTCCCCTCCCACAGCCTGTGCACTCCGACACTGCTAGGGTCACATGATCCAGGGACAATTTCCCAGGGAGAACACACGACGCACCTCACGCTGTTGCAACGTCAGGCTGGCCTCTGCTGCTGCAAGCTCACCATGCATTCTGTACCCCTCCCTCCCGCTGGCCTGAGTGAGCCCAAGCCCCCTAATCAGCTGCTCCTTTAACCCCGTCCTGTCTGAGCAAAGAACAGACGACCTCAGGCGACCTACACACAGAGGTGGGACCAAATCCAAAGCTGAACCCCAGGAGCTGTGCAAACAAAGAAGAGAAAGGGAAATCTCTCCCAGCAGCCTCAGGAGCAGCGGATTAAATCTCCACAATCAATGTGATGTACCCTGTATTTCTGGAATATGTGAAAAGACAACGAATCATCCCCAAACTGAGGCGGTGGACTTTGGGAGTAATTGTAGACTTGAGGTTTGCTTTCTGCATCTAATTTGTTTCTGGTCTTATGTTTCTCTTAGTTTAGTATTTAGAGTTTATTGTCATTGGTAGATTTGCTTGCTCTTTTCCTTTTTTTAAAATATATATATATATTTTTTCTTTTTCTCTTTTTGTGAGTGTGTATGTGTATGCTTCTTTGTGTGATTTTGTCTGTAGAGCTTTGCTTTTACCATTTGTCCTAGGGTTCTGTCTGCCCGTTTTTTTCGTTTTTTTAGTATAGTTTTAGCACTTGTGATCATTGGTGGATTTGTTTTTTGGTTTGGTTGCTCTCTTCTTTCCTTCTTTCTTTTCTTATTTTTTTCATTACTTTGAAAATATTTTAAAATTTTTAATAATTTATTTTTTATTTTAATAAATTTATCTTCTTTTTTTCTTCCTTTTTTTCCCCTCATTTTTCCTCTGAGCCGTGTGGCTGACAGGATCTCGGTGCTCTGGCCAGGCGTCAGACCTGTGTCTCTGACGGGGGACAGCCAAGTTCAGGACACTGGTCTACCAGAGATGTTCCGGCTCCATGTAATATCAAGAGCGAAAGCTCTCCCAGAGATCTCCATTTCAATGCTAAGACCCAGCTCCACTCAACGACCAGCAATGTACAGGGCTGGACACATTATGCCAAAGAACTTGCAAGAAAAGAACACAACCCCACTCATTAGTAGAGAGGCTGCCTAAAATCATAATAAGGTCACAGATACACCAAAATACACAACCAGACATGGTCCTGCCTACCAGAAAGACAAGATCCAGCCTCATCCACCAGAACACAGGCAGCTCCACCAGGAAGCCTACGCAACCCACTGAACCAACCTTACCCACTGGGGGCAGACACCAAAAACAAGGGGAACTATGAACCTGCAGTCTGTGAAAAGGAGACCCCAAACACAGTAAGTTAAGCAAAATGAGAAGACAGAGAAATACACAGCAGATGAAGGAGCAAGGTAAAAACCCACTAGGCCAAACAAATGAAGGGGAAATAGGGCAGTTTACCTGGCAAAGACTTCAGAGTAATGATAGTAAAGGTGATCCAAAATCTTGGAAATAGAATGGAGAAAATACAAGAAATGTTTAACAAGGACCTAGAAGAACTAAAGCAAACAAACAATGATGAACAACAAAATAAATGAAATTAAGAATTCTCTACAAGGAACCAATAGCAGGATAACTGAGGCAGAAGAATGGATAAGTGACCCAGAAGATAAAATAGGGGAAATAACTACCACAGAAAAGAATAGAGAAAAATGAAGAAAAGAAATGAGGACAGTCTCAGAGACCTCTGGGACAACAATAGATGCACCAACATTCAAATTTTAGGGGTCCCAAAAGAAGATAAAAAGAAAGGAACTGAGAAAATATTTGAAGAGATTATAGTTGAAAACTTCCCTAATATGGGAAAGGAAATAGTCAGTCAAGTGCAGGAAGCACAGAGAGTTTCATATAAGATAAATCCAAGGAGAAACATGACAAGACACACATTAATCAAACTATCAAAAATTAAATACAAAGAAAACATATTAAAAGCAGCAAGGGAAAAACAACAAATAATATACAATGGATTCCCCATAAGGTTAACAGCTGATCTTTCAGCAGAAACTCTGCAAGCCAGGTGGGAGTGGCAGGACATATTTAAAGTGATGAAAGAGAAAAACCTGCAACCAAGATGACTCTACCCAGCAAGGATCTCATTCAGATTTGATGGAGAAATTAAAACCTTTACAGACAAGCAAAAGTTAAGAGAATTCAGAACCACTAAATCAGCTTTACAACAAATGCTAAAGGAACTTCTCTAGGCAAGAAACAAAAGAGAAGGAAAAGACCTACAATAACAAACCCAAAACAATTAGGAAAATGGTAATAGGAACATACATATTGATAACTACCCTAAATGTAAATGGATTAAATGCTCCAACCAAAAGACATAGACTGACTGAATGGATCCCAAAACAAGACCCGTATATATGCTGTCTACAAGAGACCCAAGTCAGACCCAGGGATACATACAGACTGAAAGTGAGAGGATGGAAAAAGGTATTCCATGCAAAGAGAAATCAGAAGAAATCTAGAGTAGCAATTCTCATATCAGACAAAATAGACCTTAAAATAAAGACTATTACAAGAGACAAAGAGGGACACTACATAATGATCAAGGGATCAATCCAAGAAGAAGATATAACAATTGTAAATATTTATTTACCCAACACAGGAGCACCTCACTAATAGCCATAAAAGGGGAAATTGAGAGTAACAAATTCATAGTAGGGAACTTTAACACCTCATTTTCACCAATGGACACATCATCCAAACTGAAAATAAATAAGGAAATGATAGCAAAGATCAATAAAACTAAAAGCTGGTTCTTTGAGGAGATAAACAAAATTGATAAACCATTAGCCAGACTAATCAAGAAAAAGAGGGAGAAGACTCAAATCAGTAGCATTAGAAATGAAAAAGGAGAAGTAACAACTGACACTGCAGAAATAAAAAGGATCATGAGAGATTACTACAAGCAACTATATGCCAATAAAATGGACAACCTGGAAGAAACAGACAAATTCTTAGAAAAGCACAACCATCCGAGACTGAACCAGGAAGAAACAGAAAATATAAACAGACTAATCACAAGCACTGAAATTGAGACTGTGATTAAAATTCTCCCAGCAAACAAAAGCCCAGGACCAGATGGCTTCACAGGTGAATTCTATCAAACATTTAGAGAAGAGCTAACATGTATCCTTCTCAAACTCTTCCAAAATATAGCAGAGGGAGGAAAACTCCCAAACTCAATCTACTAGGCCACTATCAACCTGATACCAAAATCAGACAAAGATGTCACCAAGAAAGAAAACTACAGGCCAATATCACTGATGAACAGAGATGTAAAAATTCTCAACAAAATACTGCAAACAGAATCCAACAGCACATTGAAAAGATCATACACTACGATCAAGTGGGGTTTATCCCAGGAATGCAAGGATTCTTCAATATACGCAAAACAAACAATGTGATACACCATATTAACAAACTGAAGGAGAAAAACCATATGATCATCTCAATTGAGGCAGAAAAACCTTTCAACAAAATTCAACAACGATTTATGATAAAAACCCTCCAGAAAGTAGGCATAGAGGGAATTTACCTCAATATAATAAAGGCCATATATGACAAACCCACAGCCAACATCATTCTCAATGGTGAAAAACTGAAACCATTTTCTCTAAGATCAGGAACAAGACAAGTTCGTCCACTCTCACCTCTATTATTCAACATAGTTTTGGAAGTTTTAGCCACCTCAATCAGAGGAGAAAAAGAAAGAAAAGGAATCCAAACGAGAAAATTAGAAGTAAAGTTGTCACTGTTTGCAGATGACATGATACTATACATAGAGAATCCTAAAGATGCTATGAGAAAACTACTGGAGCTAATGAATGAATTTGGTAAAGTAGGAGGATACAAAATTAATGCACAGAAATCTCTTACATTCCTATACACCAATGATGAAAAATCTGAAAGAGAAATTAAGGAAACACTCCCAGTTACCACTGCAACAAAAATAATAAAATACCTAGGAATAAACCTACCTAAGGAGAAAAAGGACTTGTACACAGATAACTATAAGACACTGATGAAAGTAATTAAAGATGATACAAACAGATGGAGAGATATACCATGTTCTTGGATTGGAAAATCAACATTGTGAAAATGACTCTACTACCCAAAGCGATCTACAGATTCAATGCAATCCCTATCAGACTACCAATGGTATTTTTTTTACAGAACTAGAACAAAAAATTTCACAATTTGTATGGAAACACAACAGACCCCAAATAGCCAAAGCAATCTTGAGAAAGAAAAACGGAGCTGGAGGAATCAGGCTCTCCCGGACTGCAGACTATACTACAAAGCTACAGTAATCAAGACAGTATGGTACTGGCACAGAAACAGAAATATAGGTCAATGGAACAGGATAGAAAGCCGAGAGATAAAACCATGCACCTATGGTCAACTTATTTTTGATAAAGGAGGCAAGAATATACAATGGAGAAAAGACAGCCTCTTCAATAAATGGTGCTGGGAAAACTGGACAGCTACATGTAAAAGAATGAAATTAGAACACTCCCAAACACCATACCCCAAAATAAACACAAAATGGATTAGTGACCTAAATGTAAGACCAGACACTATAAAACTCTTAGAGGAAAACATAGGCAGAACACTCTATGACATAAATCACAGCAAGATCCTTTTGACCCATCTCCTAGAGAAATGGAAATAAAAACAAAAATAAACAAATGGGACCTAATGAAACTTCAAAGCTTTTACACACCAAAGCAAACCATATACAAGCCGAAAAGACAACCCTCAGAATGGGAGAAAATATTTGCAAATGAAGCAACTGACAAAGGATTAATCTCCAAAATATACAAGCAGCTCATGCAGCTCAATATCAAAAAAACAAACAACTCCATCAAAAATGGGCAGAAGACCTAAAGAGACATTTCTCCAAAGAAGATATACAGATTGTCAACAAATACATGAAAGGATGCTCAACATCACTAATCATTAGAGAAATTCAAATCAAAACCACAATGAGGTATCACCTCACACTGGTCAGAACACCCATCATCAAAAAATCTACAAACAATAAATGCTGGAGAGCGTATGGAGAAAAGGGAGCCCTCCTGCACTGTTGGTGGGAATGTAAGTTGATACAGCCACTATTGAGGACAGTATGGAGGTTCCTTAAAAAACTAAAAATAGAACTACCATACGACCCAGCAATCCCACTACTGGAAATATACCCTGAGAAACCATAATTCAAAAAGACACATGCACCCCAATGTTCACTGCAGCACTACTGACAATAACCAGGACGTGGAAGCAACCTAAGTGTCCATCGACAGATGAATGGATAAAGAAGATGTGGCACATACATACAATTGAATATTACTCAGCCATAAAAAGAAGTGAAATTGAGTTATCTGTAGTGAGGTGGATGGACCTAGAGTCTGTCATACAGAGTATAGTAAGTCAGAAAGATAAAAACCAATACCGTATGCTAACACATATATATGGAATATTAAAAAAAAAGAAAAAAGTGGTTCTGAACAACCTATGGGCAGGACAGGAACAAAGACGCAGACGTAGAGAATGGACTTGAGGACATGGGTAGGGGAATGGTAACCTGGGACGAAGTGAGAGAGTGGCATGGACATATATACACTACCAAATGTAAAATAGATAGCTAGTGCGAAGCACCTGCATAGCACAGGGAGATCAGCTCAGTGCTTTGTGACCACCTAGTGGGGTGTGATCGGGAGGATGGGAAAGAGACGCAAGAGGGTTGGTATAAAGCAGAAACTAACACACCTTTGTAAAGCAACTATACTCCAATAAATAATGTTTAAAAAAATGCTCCTAATGTTTAAGTTCAGAGCAGCCATGTGTTCCTGACCCAGCCTTCTGTCATAATGGCCATATCCGGGTTGATCCTCTGTGGGTGAGTTTGGTTTTGCACAGGGGTTGCTTTCTGGCAAGTGAGCAGGTAGATGCTCCTGATATCTTTGCAAGTGTTTGACTTGGGGAAGGTTACACTAAAAGGGTCTTTCATGAGCGGGATGCAATGGCTTTCTGAACCCTGGGCACATAGCATCTGGATGGAGAATCTGATGAAGTGATCAGGAGGGGAGACACAAGATCAAGAGGCAGATGATGATTATAGCTCATTATAGATAAAGTTCTTTTTGCTACTTTTGAACAAACTCAATCATTCATTCAACACACATTTATCAAGTGCCTGATAATAAAACTTATGATTTATTAAGTGCTTACTATACTCCAGGTACTGTGATAAGACTTCAGTCTGTATCAATATTATTCATCCATCCATTCAATAACAATTATTGGATGCTTCTTGTATGTCAGGCATAGTTTTAGGTGCTGGGACTATAGCAGTAAAAACAAAACAAAGCAAAACAAAATCCCTGTGTGTGTGTGTGTGTGTGTGTGTGTGTGTGTGTGTGTGTGTGTTGTGTGTGAAACAACTGTGTAATAGTTCAGACAGTGGTAAGTGTTATGAAGCAAAATAAAGCGGGGTGGGGGAACTAGGTAATGGGGGCATGGTTGCTATTTTATGCACCAAGATCAGGAAAGTCCTGTAGGACAAAGTGACATTTACACAGAGACTGCAAGTAAGGGAGTAAATCCATTGGGATATCTTAGAGAGGATAATTCCAGGAAGAGAAAAACCAGTGTAATGCCCCAAAGCAGAAGCATGCTTGCATTTTTGAGAATAAGAAGGAGATCAGTGTAGCTGGAGCAAAGAATAGAACTAGGAAGTGCAGTTTGGGCGTTACTGAAATAATATTGCCACTTGAGAGATTATCGTGGTTTAGATCAGTGAGTTAGTGATGGAGATGACAGATGGTCAGATTATAGATATACTCAGAAGAGTCCAAAGGATTTCCTGATGTACTGAATGTGAGGTAAAAGAGAAAGAGAAGTCAAAGACCAGAGAGTAGAATTTGTCATAAGCAACTGAAAAGATGGAGTAATTATATATCAAGATGGGAAGACTATGGAAAGAACTGGCTTGGGAGATGAGGCCAGGAGGTCAGTTTTGGATATGTAGTTTTGAGATTACCATTAATTATCCAAGTGGAGATGACCCGTCGAGAGCTCAGTATTTCAATCTGGAATCTGGGGGAGAGATCTAAGTTGGAGATATACATTTTCAAGTCATCAATGTGTAGATAGTATTTAAAGCCAGGGGGTAACATGAGATCATCTAGGCAGCAGGTGCAGAGAAGTGTCCTAAGAAATGAATACTGGGAAATTGAAAAAGAGTGGCTAATGAAGTAGGAGGAGAACCAAGGGAGAACAGAGTCCTGGAAGGCAGTGAAGAAAATAAAGAATAAAGAGCGATAATAGGCATTGGATTTGCCATTATGGAGCTCTTAACAAGAAATGTTCTCATTGAATGATAGATACAAGAGCCTGATTATAGTGATGTAGCAGAAAATGGGTGGCAAGGGAATGAGAGAGTGAGCCCAGACAAGTGTTAGGGAGTAGGACAATGGAAAGTATGTAAATCAGGAGAAGTTGTTTTGTTTTAAGGAGGAGAGTTGTCATAGCATGTTGGCATGTTGAAAGGAATGACTGAGTAGAGGTGGAAAATTGAAGACCTAGGAGAGAGGGAGTAATTGCAGAAACAATGTCCTTAAGTAGAAAAGTACACAAGTACAAAACTTCAAATACAAAAGTGAAGGAATTGCCTTAGGTCAGAGCACTGACATTTAACAAGAAGAAAAATAGAGAAAAAGGGCACAGATGTAGGTGGGGAGGTAGACTGGTTGGTGGAAATGTGTGGAAGTTTCCTTCTTATGGCTACTGAGTTCACAGTTTTCTCAGTGCAATAAGAAGCAAAAATTCATTGGCTGAAAGTGAAGAAGCAGCAGAAGGTGTTGGGAGATTGAGGGAAAAGAAGGTATAAAACACTCATAAAGAATAGGAGAGTGTGCTAGGGAAATAATTTTATTTATCCTAAAGTAGCCTCATAAGTCAGGTATTATTAAGTAAATTTAAAATATTAGGATGCTGAAGCTATAGAGTTAAGTAACTTGTCAGAAATATATAGTAAATACATAGCAGAATCTAGATTTAATCTTTGTCTGTCTGCCCTTAATTACTGTGGAGGATAAAAAATAACTATATAAGACATATTTCTTGTGGTCATGGAGTTTAAGCCAATTATGAGGGGAAAAAACCACCTTTACTTCAAAAGGTTAATAATAATCTAAGACGCTATAAGTGATGTAACCACTGAAATTCTAGGAAAAGCTTACTTGAAGGATTCAATGTTAACTTGGAATAGAATGGATGATGGTTTCATGGTGGGACATGAGCTAGGATTTAGATGGTAGGATCTGGATAACAAAGAAACACTAGAGAAGGCACTCAGATGAGAAGTAGATCAAAAATAAAGAAAGAAGAAGGTGTAAGTGATAAAGGAGTACTTAAGGAATGGAGTTTTGGTAAATCTAACCTTAGGAGAGCCTGAGACAAGTAAAAAATTTATGTGTTAATAAGGTTCTCTATCAATGGAGATAATTTTAGTACTGAAAAGATAAGATGTAGAAGTGGAGGAGGTTTTGTTGGAGAGACCTGTGCAGTTGTTGAAGAGCAGTTGATGGGGGTGCTAGTGGGAAAAAAAAATCTGTTTTTGTGGCATTGGTAAGCAGAGGACTAAGTCTTGGGGAAATCATACTCTCTATAGAAAGAAAGAGGAATAACTCCAGAAGGCAAAGAGCCAGAGAGGGGATCCTTAAGTTCTGTCTTTCCACATCTCTGACTAACCCCTGAAATATGCATACATGGAACAGATCCAAGAAGATCAACTAAAAACAAACAAAAATATCTGAATTGAGATATCAGCTGCTTCCCAAGAAGAAAAGTTTGTAGTCTAATTCCAACAAAGTTAAATGCCTGCTAAAAGAAAAGAAGCTATATCTTGTAGAAAAATAATAGGATCCAGGGTCTCCATGCTTAACATTCAAAATGTCCAGGATATTCAATGTATATGACCCAGGAAAATGTGACCAGGTCTCAAAGGAAGAGACCATCAGCTAAGATGAATCCCAAGATGACCCAGATTTTAGAATTAGCAGACATGAAACTTAACAGTTACTATATCTACCTTCAATGATATAAAAGAAAATATGCTTGCAATGGGTAAAAAGAGTAAACATCTCAGCACAGGTATGGGAACAGTAAAAATGCACAAAATTAATGTTCTATAACCAAAAATAAAATATCTGCAATAAAATATTCACTGGATGGATTTAACTGAAGAATGGAAATGATAGAGGAAAAAGTTAGTGAATCTTAAGATAGATGAACAGAAATTATCCAATGTGAAGAACAGAAAGAAGATGAGTAGAGCCTCAGAGGCTTGCTAGGTAATATAAGAGTTTAACATATATTTTACGGAAACTCCAGGGGGACAAAAATGAGATAAAAGAGTATAAAAAATATGTAAATAAGGAGTGACCTAAAGCTTCCTGAATTTGATACAAGACATAAATTTACATATTCAAGATGCTCAATAAACCACAAGAAGAATAAATATGAAAAAGGCACATACATGTGTAGTGACTATGAAAAGCCAAGGAAAAGAGCAAATCTTGAAAGAAATCAGAGAAAAATGACACATTACATATAAAGGAATGATGATTTGATTAAAGGCCAGAAAAGATTAAAACATCCTTAAAGAGTTTTTAAAAAGTCAACAGAATTATATAAGCAACAAAAATAATTCTTCACGAATAAAGCAAAACAGACATTTTCAGATAAAAGAAAACTATGAAAACTTGTTGCTACCAGATCTGCCCTATAAGAAACACTAAAGGAAATTCTTCAGGCTAAAGCAAAATAATACCAGGTGGAAACTCAAATCCCCAGAAAGGAATAAAAGCATCAGAAGTGGTGAATATCTATGTAAATGTATAAAAGACTTTTTTGTTTTTGCCTTTTTCTTCTTAATTTGTTTATAATACATGTGCCTGTATAGAGAAAAAACAACAGCATTGCTTTGTGGGATTTTTATGTAAGTAGATGTCATAAATATAACAACAGCATGAAGATGTAAGTAGGAGAATAAATGAAATTACAGGATTTTAAAGCTTTTACATAGTTAAAGAGGAAAATAGACAATTCCACAATTGTAGTCAGAGATTTAAAAACTTTCTTTCAGCGACGGGCAAAGATAGACAAAAAATTAGTAAAGACATAGAAGATCTGAACACTATTATCACATTCATCTGACTGACATTTATAGAACTATACCTAACAACTGCTAGCATACACATTCTTTTCAAGGGTATGTGCACACCAGAATATGTTAGGTTGCAAAACAAATCTCACTAAGTCTTAAAAGTCTGAAATCATACATAGTATATTCTCTGACCAAAATGGAATTAAGTTAAAAGTCAATACAAATAAGGTATTCATGAAAGTCTCAACTATTTGGAAATTAAATAATGTACTTCTAAATAATCTGTGGGCTAAAGAAGAAATCAATAAAGAAATCAAAATTATTTCAAACTAAATAATGGTTTAAAAAGGAAAAAAAATTTAAAAATCAAGGATCTAGGTTTCTACCTTAAGAAAAAGACCAAATTAAAGCCAAGGTAACAGAATGAAGAAGACAATAAAGATAAGTCTAGAAATCAATAAAATAAAAACTGGACACAAAACAGGAAAAAATGAAACCAAAAGGTCAATTTTGAAAAGGTCAATAAAATTAATATACCCTATTTGATTGCTGAAGAAGATACAATACACAAAATATGAATATCACTAAGCACTGCACATCTTACAGACATGAAAGGATAGTAACGGAATGTCATGAATTACCTTATGATGATAAGTTTAACCACTAAAAATGAGCCAATCCTTTGAAAGACATAAATAATCAAAATGGACACAAGAAGAAACAGGAAAAAATGAATAACCTTAAGTCAATTAAAAAGTTGAATTAAAATAAAAATCTCCTTACAAAGAAGAACAAGGCACAGACAGGTGCACTGGTGGATTCTAACATTTAAGAAAAAATAAGAACAATCTGATACAATCTTTAGAAAACAGAAGAAAAGGGAATTATTTTCAAATCATTTTATAAGTCCAGTATTACTAGATGAACACATCACAAGAAAAGGAAACTACATACCAATTTTCTTCATGATCATAAGTTAAAAATCCTTAACAAAATGTTTGTAAATAAAATCCAGTAACGTATAAAAAGGGCAGTGTATTACAACCGTTTAGGATTTATTCTATGAAGCAAAGGTTGGATCTAACATACAAAATCAGTTTGACTCCCCATATTAATGGAAAAAGGAGAAAACACATGTGATACTCTTAGTAGAAGCAGAAAAAATTATTTGATGAAATTCAACTTGAATTTATGATAAAAACTCTCAGAAAACTAGGCATGGATAGGATCTTCCTCAACCCAACAAGGGTATCTACACAAACCTTACAACTAATGTCATACTCAATAGTGAAAGTCTGAATGCTTTCCCCTAAGATCAGAAAGAAGGCAACGATATCCACTCTCACAACTTTTATTCAATATTGTATTAGTAGAACTATGTAGGTCAATAAGTCAAGAAAAATAACTAAAAGTCATACAGATTTAAAAGCAAGATATAAAAATATCTTTATTTGCATACAACATGATCATATACATATAGAAAATCCTGAAAGGCAGCAGAATTAATAGGTGCCTTAAAAGGTTGCCGAATACAAAGTCAATATGCAAAAGTCAATTGCATTTCTGTTCATTATCAGTGAACAACTGAAAAATAGCATTAAAATAACAAACCTATTTATAATGTCATAAAAATACTAAGAACAAATCTAATGAAAGATGTATAAGACCTGTACACTGATAACAGCAAAACACTGCTGAGACAAATTAAAGAATATCTAAATTAATGGAGAGCTATACTATGTTCATTGATTGGAAGACAATATTGTTAGGATGGAATTTTCCCCAAGTTGATCTATAGATTCAATGAGATCACAATCAAAATCATAACCAAATATTTTTGAAGAAACTTAATTTCTTCAAGTTAATTTAAAAAATTTATGGGGAAGTGTAAAAATCCTGGAATAAATAAAACAATCTTGAAAAAGAATATTAAGTTTGAAGGACGTATGCTGCCTGAATTCAAGACTTACTGTAAATATAAAGTAATTAAGACAGTGAAGTATTGGCACAAATAGAGACAGCTAGATAAGTGGAATTGAAAAGAGAACCTAGATATAGACTCATATGTTCAACTGATTTTGACAAAGACACCAAGGTAATTCAATGGGGAAAGGATAGTCTTTTTGACCACTGATGTTGGAATAATTGGATATCTGTGTACAAAAAAGTAAACCTTGACTATTACTTTACACTATACATGGAAATTAATTTGAAATGAACTGTATACCAAAATGTAAGAGCTGAAACAACAGCAACAAAATTCCACAAGAGAAATTAGGAGAAAATATTATGATCTTGGGTTAAGTAAAAATTTCTTTGGACTCCAAAAGCACCAATTATAAAGAAATTCATAAATTAGATGATATCAAGGGTAACATCTTTTGTACTTTAAAAGATATAGAGAAAACCAAAAGGCAAGCTATCCTCTTACAGGAAATGTTTGCAAAACATATATCTGACAAAGGGGTGTACCAAGAATACAAAAACTCAATTATAACAAGAGAAGCAACCTAACTTAGAAAGGCTACAAAATATTTGAACAGATATTTCACAAAAGAAGATAACATGAATGGCCAATAAGCACATGTAAATGTGCTTGATACCATTAAGTACCAGAGGAATGAAAATTGAAACCACTTGCACATACACATTAAGTTGGCTAAAATTAAAAAGAGTGACAATATCAAGCGTTGGGAAGAATTTGGAATAAGTGGGACTCTCATACAGTGCCAATATGAGTGCAAAATAGACAGTTGGCTTGAAACGGTTTGGCAGTTTCTTGTAAAGTTAAACAGATACTTGCCATAAAACCATACAATCCCACTTCAGAAAACTAGTATTTACCCAACAGAAAAGAAAATATGTGTTCATCCAAAGACTTGTATTTACCCAACAGAAAAGAAAACATGCGTTCATCCAAAGACTTGAATATGTATGTTTATAGTAACATTGTTCATAATCGTCAAAAACTGGAAACAGCCACTATGGAGAACAGTATGGAGGGTCCTTAAAAAACTAAAAATAGAGCTACCATATGATCCAACAATCCCACTCCTGGGCATATATCTGGAGAAAACCATAATTTGAAAAGATACATGTACCCAAACATTCACAGCAGCATTATTTACAATAGCCAGGACATGGAAAAAACCTAAATATCCAATGACAGAGGAATGGATAAAGAAGATGTGATACATATATACAATGGAATATTACTCAGCCATAAAAAAGAATGAAATAATGCCTTTTGCAGAGATATGGATGGACCTAGAGACTGTCATACTAAATGAATTAGTCAGAGAAAGACAAATATCATACAATATCACTTATACATGGAATATAAAAAAATGGTACAAATGAAACTATTTACAAAACAGAAATAGAGTCACAGATATAGAAAAGAAACTTATGTTTACCAAGGGGGGAAAGTGAGGGAGGGATAAATTGGGAGATTGGGATTGACATATAGACACTGCTATGTATAAAACAGATAACTGAGAGAGGAGCCAAGATGGCGGAGTAGAAGGACATGCTCTTACTCCCTCTTGCGAGAACACCAGAATCACAACTAGCTGCTGGACAATCATCAAAAGGAAGACACTGGAACTCACCAAAAATGGTACCCACATCCAAAGACAAAGGAGAGGCCACAATGAGACGGTAGGAGGGGTGAAATCACAGTAGAATCAAATCCCATAACTGGTGGGTGGGTAACTCACAGACTGGAGAACACTTGTACCACAGAAGCCCACCCACTGGAGTGAAGGTTCTGAGCCCCACATCAGGCTTCCAAACCTGGGGGTCTGGCAACGGGAGGAGGAATTCCTAGAGAATCAGACTTTGAAGGTTAGTGGGATTTGATTGCAGGACTTCAACAGGACGGGGGGAAATAGAGACTCCATTTTGGAGGGCACACACAAAGTAGTGTGTGCATCAGGACCCAGGGGAAGGAGCAGTGACCCCAGGGGAGACTGAATCAGACCTACCTGCTAGTGTTGGAGGGTCTCCTGCAGAGGTGGGCGGGGGCTGTGGCTCACCGTGAGGACAAGGACATTGGCAGCAGAACTTCTGAGAAGTACTCCTTGGCGTGAGCCTGCCCAGAGTCTGTTATTAGCCTCTCCAAAGAGCTCAGGTAGGCTCCGGTGTTGGGTTGCATCAGGCCAAACACCCAACAGGGAGGGAACCCAGCCCCACCCATCAACAGTCAAGTGGATTAAAGTTTTACTGAGCTCTGCCCACCAGAGCAACAGTCTGCTCTACCCACCACAAATCACTCCCATCAAGCCTCTGAGATAGCCTCATCGACCAGAGGGCAGACAGCAGAAGCAAGAAGAACTACAATCCTGTAGCCTGTGGAACAAAAACCACATTCACAGAAAGACAGACAAGATGAAAACGCAGAGGGCTATGCATCAGATGAAGGAACAAGATAAAACCCCAGAAAAACAACTAAATGAAGTGGAGATAGGCAACCTTCCAGAAAAAGAATTCAGAATAATCACAGTGAAGATGATCCAGGACCTTGGAAAAAGAATGGAGGCAAAGATCGAGAAGATGCAAGAAATGTTTAACAAAGACATAGAAGAATTAAACAACAAACAAAAAGAGATGAACAATACAATAACTGAAATGAAAACTACACTAGAAGGAATCAATAGCAGAATAACTGAGGCAGAAGAACAGATAAGGGACCTGGAAGACAGAATGGCGGAATTCACTGCTGTGGAAGATAATAAGAAAAAAGAATGAAAAGAAATGAAGACAGCATTAGAGACCTCCGGGACAACATTAAATGCAACAACATTCGCATTATAGGGGTCCCAGAAGGAGAAGAGAGAGAGAAAGGACCAGAGAAAATATTTGAAGGATTATAGTCGAAAATTCCCTAACACGAGAAAGGAAATAGCCACCTAAGTCCGGGAAGCGCAGCGAGTCCCATACAGGATAAACCCAAGGAGAAACATGCTGAGACACATAGTAATCAAATTGGCAAAAATTAAAGACAAAGAAAAATTATTAAAAGCAGCAAGGGACAAACGACAAATAACATACAAGGGAACTCCCATAAGGTTAACGGCTGATTTCTCAGCAGAAACTACAAACCAGAAGGGAGTGGCATGATATACTTAAAGTGATGAGAGAGAAGAACCTACAACGAAGATTAATCTACCCGGCAAGGATCTCATTCAGATTCAATGGAGAAATCAAAAGCTTTACAGACAAGCAAAAGCTAAGAGAAATCAGCACCACCAAACCAGCTCTACAACAAATGCTAAAGGAGCTTCTCTAAGTGGGAAATACAAGAGAAGAAAAGGACCGAAAAAAACAAACCCAAAACAATGAAGAAAATGGTCACAGGAACATACATATCGATAATTACGTTAAACGTGAATGGATTACACGCTCCAACCAAAAGACACAGGCTTGCTGAATGGATACAAAAACAAGACCCATATATATGCTGTCTACAATAGACCCACTTCAGACCTGGGGACACATACAGACTGAAAGTGAGGGGATGGAAAAAGATATTCCATGCAAATGGAAAACAAAAGAAAGCTGGAGTAGCTATACTCATATCAGATAAAATAGCCTTTAAAATAAAGAATGTTACAAGAAACAAGGAAGGACACTACATAATGATCAAGGGATCAATCCAAGAAGAAGATATAACAATTATAAATATATATGCACCCAACATAGGAGCACCTCAATACGTAAGGCCACTGCTAACAGGTGTAAAAGAGGAAATTGACAGTAACACAGTAATAGTGGGGGACGTTAACACCTCACTTACACCAATGGACAGATCATCCAAAATGAAAATAAATAAGGAAACAGAAGCTTTAAATGACACAATAGATGAGAAAGATTTAATTGATATTTATAGGACATTCCATCCAAAACCAGCAGATTACACTTTCTTCTCAAGTGTGCCCGGAACATCCCCCAGGAGAGATCACATCTTGGGTCACAACTCAAGCCTCAGTAACTTTAAGAAAATTGAAATCATATCAAGCACCTTTTCTGACCACAACGCTATGAGATTAGAAATCAATTACAGGGAAAAAGACGTAAAAAACACAAACACATGGAGGCTAAACAATACATTACTAAATAACCAAGAGATCACTGAAGAAATCAAAGAGGAAATCAAAAAATACTAGAGACAAATGACAATGAAAACACGATCCAAAATCTATGGGATGCAGCAAAAGCTGTTCTAAGAGGGAAGTTTATAGCTATACAAGCCTACCTCAAGAAACAAGAAAAATCTCAAGTAAAAAATCTAACCTTACACTTAAAGGAACTAGAGAAAGAAGAACAAACAAAACCCAAAGTTAGCAGGAGGAAAGAAATCATAAAGATCAGAGCAGAAAAAAATGCAATAGAAACGAAGAAAACAATAGCAAAGGTCAATAAAACTAAAAGCTGGTTCTTTGAGAAGATAAACAAAATTGATAAACCATTAGCCAGACTCATCAAGAAAAAGAGAGAGAGGACTCAAATCTATAAAATTAGAAATGAAAAAGAAGAAGTTACAACAGACACCTCAGAAATACAAAGCATCCTACGAGACTACTACAAGCAACTCTATGCCAATAAAATGACAACCTGGAAGAAATGGACAAATTCTTAGAAAGGTAGAACATTACAAGACTGAACCAGGAAGAAATAGAAAATATGAACAGACCAATCACAAGTAATGAAATTGAAACTGTGATTAAAAATCTTCCAACACACAAAAGTCTAGGACCAGATGGTTCCACAGTTGAATTCTATCAAACATTTAGAGAAGAGATAACACCCACCCTTCTCAAACTCTTCCAAAAAATTGCACAGGAAGGAGCACTTCCAAACTCATTCTGTGATGCCACCATCACCCTGATACCAAAACCAGACAAAGACACTACAAGAAAATTACAGACCAATATCACTGACGAACATAGATGCAAAAATCCTCAACAGAATACTAGCAAACAGAATCCAACAAGACATTAAAAGCATGATACACCACGATCAAGTGGGATTTATCCCAGGGATGCAAGGATTCTTCAATATATGCAAATAAAACAATATGATACACCATATTAACAAACTGAAGAATAAAAACCATATGATCATCTCAATAGATGCAGAAAAAGCTTTTGACAAAATTCAACACCACTTTATGATAAAAACTCTCCAGAAAGTGGGCATAGAGGGAACCTACCTCAACATAATAAAGGCCATATACGACACACCCATAGCAAACATCATTCTCAATGGTGAAAAACTGAAAGCATTTCCTCTAAGATCAGGAACAAGACAAGGATGTCCACTCTCACCACTCTTATTCAACATAGTTTTGGAAGTCCTAGCAACAGCAATCAGAGAAGAAAAAGAAATAAAAGGAATACAAATTGGAAAAGAAGTAGTAAAACTGTCACTGTTTGCAGATGACATGATACTACACATAGACAATCCTAAAAATGCCACCAGAAAACTACTAGAGCCAATCAATGAATTTGGTAAAGTTGCAGGATACAAAATTAATGCACAGAAATCTCTTGAATTCCTATACACTAGTGATGAAAATCTAAAAGATAAATTATGGAAACACTCCCAGTTACCACTGCAACAAAAAGAATAAAATACCTAGGAATAAAACTACCTAGTGAGACAAAAGACATGTATGCAGAAAACTATAAGACACTGATGAAGGAAATTAAAGATGATACAAACAGATGGAGAGATATACTATGTTTTTGGATTGGAAGAATCAATATTATGAAAATGAGTATATTACTCAAAGCAATTTACAGATTCAATGCAATCCTTATCAAATTACCAATGGCATTTTTTACACAACTAGAACAAACCATTTTAAAATTTGTATGGAGACACAAAGGACGCCCAATAGCCAAAGCAGTCTTGAGGGAAAAAAACGGAGCTGGAGGAATCAGACTCCCTCACTTCAGGCTATACTACAAAGCTACAGTAATCAAGACAATATGGTACTGGCACAAAAACAAATATAGATCAGTGGCACAGGATAGAAAGCCCAGAGATAAACCCATGCACCTATGGTGAACTAACCTATGACAAAGGAGGCAAGGATATACAATGGAGAAAAGACAGTGTCTTCAGTAAGTGGTGCTGGGAAAACTGGACAGCTACAGGTAAAAGAATGAAATTAGAACACTCCCTAACACCATACACAAAAAT